>NC_060950.1:54068335-54295835 GCF_022045245.1 Lucilia cuprina | reverse complement strand
GTAAGGTTGGATTATTATTTGTTTTTTTTTGTGTGTTATTGTTTTGAGTTCTGTTCAGTTGACTTGAGTCGTGTTCCATTCATATAGTTAATTCCTTCCTTAACTTGTTACCTTTTAACACTATTTATAATTTGCAACGCGTGCCGTGTAAACGATCAGTGAACATTTGATCGTTACAGTTTTTATTTTGCTAAAATCTTAATTTAAAGAAAAAAAACTTTGCATTTACAAAAAATATATACTTTACTACAGTGAGTTTTTAAAAAAATTTGCTTATATTAAACAGTTTTGTGGTATCGTTATAATTGTGTTTTTAATCAAAACAAAAGAAAGACTTTCTTTGACTTTTCACATTGTTGATGTCTGTTGACATTTCTGCGCCTGTAAGAAAGTGCGTGTTTATTTTGAGTGATCGCGTGAGGGAGTGTGTGTTTTGTTGTGATTCTGCAAAGATTGTTTGTGTTTTGGTTGCTACCTGTGTTTATTGTTGTTGTTGTTATGACGAGTGAAACGTGTGTACAAAGAAATTTGGTCAAAATCTTTTTAAACCGGTTTTGAGTTACTTTAACGCAAACTAAAAAAAACAAAAAATTATTACTCAAGAGTAAAATATCCAGTTTTAGTAGGTTCAATGTATTCAAAATTCTTCGCAACAACAATAAATTACTAAAGAAAACAATAACAGCATCTGTGGTCAAGCTAAAAATAAAAGTAAATATAACAACAGCAAAAAATATGAAAATAAAACCTGTCATCTAAAACTAAATCAGCTGTTTAATAAAAAATAATAAATAAACTATTAAACATTTAAAAATATTAAAAACTGTTTAAAAGTACATAAGAAAGAACTGTTTTTTTTTTGTCTTTTGTAAATTGTAAACAAAGAATGTGCATTTTGTATATATTTTTTTTACTTAAATCAGCGTAAACGTAACAACAAAAGAAATGTATAGTCAAATTGCAAAGTAAACGTAAAAATAATCAATAAATATATTAAATAAATTATAATATATAAAAGAAATGAAATTGATAATATTTCTCAGTTTTTGTTTATACAATATTGATTTCTACTTTTACAAAAAGTATGAAAAACCTATATTTACAAAAGTGTTTATAGCCTAATTTTACATTTTGTTTTAATTTTACATTTACACTGTTTCCCTAAATAATATTGTAGTAAAAGTGCAAATTATTATTAACTACTAGTGGTACATAGTTCGCGTTGCAAGCCCTTGATTGAACATTATAGACTCTACAAGTAAAGATCTATACACTGGAAAAAATCCAGGCCTAATATATACGAAAAATGTCGTACATTGTACGAATCGTTCGTTGTTTCGCACCATGAAATTCTTTCGTAATATGTACGAAATTGTACGAAATATTTTAGTATAATACAAAATATTCTTTAAAAAATTAATTTAAATAAATTGAAAAAAGGGAATTTTGAATAAATATGGTAAAATTTACGAAATATTAATTTATTCAAACATTTTTGTTCATTTTTAAATTAAATTTTCTAATTTAAGTTCAAAATTATTCTCCACACGAATTTTCAATTTTGTTGTGAAAATAATTCGAGAATAATATTATACTTTTTCTTAAATTTTATAAAAATGTTGTATTTTTATTTTATCATAATATAATTAATATCATTATGTTTAATTTCGCTAAAATTTAGGAAAAAAATATTACGAAAGGTTTTCGTACTTTCGTAAAAATAGAAAAGGGTTTTATTAAATAACATTTCGTATTATACATGAAATTTTTGTAAATATTTGTAAAGTTGAGCATGGATTATTTTCAGTGTATATCTACTTAATTGACAGGAAATTAAAACTTTAATGCTATCTGTCCGACATATTTAAAACTTTATAGATACACATCTTAAGATCCCTGAAATTAAAATTTTGTCCTATCAGGTGCATTTCTTATTCTGAATGAAAATGCAGTTCGAGTCATACTATTTATTACAAATTTCATTACAGTTATGAATAGTTAGTTATTTTTGGTGTAGGAAAGTAAAAAAAAAAACAGTAAACAAATTTTGGTTGAATATTTCGTACATGTATGTATGTATTTCAACAAATTTCTATCAAGATGGCTGATATCTTGAAACGATTGAAAACGGTCGATTTCAATGAATGGACTTACATGGGCTAACAGGACTCATATAATGTTTTTGGTTGATATCTTGAAACGATTGATATCGATTTCAATGAATTGATGGGCTTACACAGGCCAACAAAAATTCATATAATGTCAAAATGCAAAGAGCAAGATTTAAATACCTTAAGGATTAAGAGTGCTAAATACAAATCTGTTCTAAGATTCACATTCTGATTTTGTCGTAAAACCAGAAACCATATAACAGCGGAAGATACCTCAGTTTATAAGTCCCATAGTTATCTTAACTTTCAATTTGTTTACATTAAAATAAAGGTTAAAGCTCGGTTAAATATTCACCATTCTGCAGAGATACATATTGTTGTTCCAAGCTTAAGATATCTCAAAGTATGATAAATGATTGAAAACTTTCGATGTCAATGTATTGAAGGACTTACACAGGCCAACAAAAATTCATATAATGTTGAAATCCAGAGTTTAAAGTTTAAATACCTAAAGGATTAAGGATTGCTGAATACGACTCTGTCCTCAACTGAGTGTAATTGGCCAATTAAACTCAGGTTATAAGTGAGAAAACACAATTAACAAAAACAATGATTTCGGAAGAACAAAAACCTAATATTTTAAGTAAATTGCAATTTTCTCATTTGTTTTGTTTTATTTATTATTATTTTAAATGTTAATTTAACATTTTTCCAAAATTGTCCATTTTACAAAAGTATTGTTTGCAAAAAACTGCTGTTTATTGTTTATGTTTTTGAGTGAAAACTTGGCAATACTAACAAAGTTAACTGAGCTTAAATCTAAAACTGAAAAACACAATCATCGGTTAAAGTCCGCCTAAATTTGTTCCGAGTTTAATCTAACAGCAAGTTAAGCCTAGTTTAACTGAGGAGTAAGAAACCCGGCCTGAGTATTCAAAAACAACTTTCGAAGATTAATTTTAATTTTATACTTAATCCATCACCTAAAGTTTTGCCCTTAGTTGGCTACTGAGTTTAACTTTCTGTTAACTTAAACATTTAACAGCATTTAAACAAAGACTGTATTTATCCTAAAAAAACTAGACCTTGTTGTAAAACCCAAAATATCAATTAATTAGGAAGTTGTAATACTCAAAACTTTAACATCAGGTTTTCAGTATCTTGTGTCATAAAGTTTGAGACGCTTCAACAAACCTTTATTTACAAAATTTGTTTAATCTAAACTTTTACAATTAGGATCAATTCCTAATTATTAAGTATTATAACCATTAACACTTTATTTTCTTCAACTGATAATAATTTTAAATGGAATTTTACAATATTTTTTTTTTTAAATGACGAAATTATAAAAATAAAAACTTAATTGCTATAAAAAAATTACCCAAGAAAATGAAAACTTTTTTTGTGCAGCTTATCACAAGCTATTTATTAGTTATAATTGTACTTTTTTTCTAACGATAAATTTCTTTATAATTTAGTTAGTTTGTGGTCAAGGTACAAAAATAAAATAAAAATTAAAAAAAAGTCCAAAGATCTTTAGAATTAAAATGTTGCAAAGTGGGAAAATAAAAGAAAGTTTTTTAGCAGGAAATCAAAATTATTTACATTTATCATTAGAAATTGTTTTTTCAAAACCTGATCGGGTTAAAGAACTAAAGTTAAATAATACTGAGTTTAGTAATAACTATATAGTTTAATGTATGTATCTGTACGATTACGATTATTATTAATCGTTTCAATGCCATATTATTTTAGCATAAATTTCAAAATTGAATTATTATCTAATAATGCAGCTGTTTTAAAAAGTTGGACCAGCAATTAATAGAAATTATAATGATGCAATTTGATAACAGTTTTCCTTCATTAATTGGGTTACCGGACTTTGAACATGAATCACTTTTTTTAATAATTTAAAATAATGCAATAATAGTATGTAAATATGTATGCATATAAGATCTAGTTCATACTGGAAAACTTTTAATGAGAAACTTTTGATTTTGTGTGTGAGAGTAAGAGATGGTTGACGTTTCTTCCTCTTTCTTTCACACACAAAAATCAAAAGTTTCCTAGTGTGAACCAGGTCTAAGAACTACTCACTTTAAATAGAAAACAAAGAAAAGTGGAAACATCATCATTAAAATCTGCCCCTTTTAGAAAATGGTACATTTTTAAGAGGTTATAATGTTACCTTTTATAATTGTGTAATATTTTTTTTAAATATTTTGGTAATTTTAGTCAATAATAATTTTCAAATCCTATTTACTTATATAATGACTGACTAATACAGATTTAGAATTTATTAACAGATTGTAAATAAAATAAATTTTGATAACAAACTAATAAATAGAATTTATGACAAGTGATTGACAGTAATTGATTAATGTTGAATAGGTATAAATATTTTCAGTTAAAAATTAATTAAATACAATATTTATAAATTAATTAAAAGTTTTTGCAACATTTTATAAAATTTTTTACAAACTGAACAAAATTCAAGATCTTATATATCAAAAAAACTCAAAAAGGACCTTTTTAACCCGTGATCTTAGAATTAACTAGATTTTAATTTTCAGCGGGTTCATTAGCGATTTCCATTTTGGTTCGAAAATTGGTTCATTAATGCTTCAAAAAACTAAAAATTTGGCAGGAATATTGACACGAATATAAGTATATAAAAATCTATTTTAAAACTCCAATTATTTGTTCAATTCACAATCGATGTTGTAGAGTTGTATGTCAGCAGCTGCTAAAATAGTCATAACACTGTTGTTGGTAGTTTCTATACAAAAGCTCTTTCGAATGTTGTAAGTGTTTTCAATTCTTTATTTCAGCATATAAACAAAACATTCTCTTGATTTGCGCATAAAAAACGATAAAGTGATAACACAGAAATCACAAACAGACTGCTGTTTTTGTCATTGAAAACATAAACTTATGTACTTGCTGCAAAGATCTGTTCACAATAACTGTTACTATACTTTAGTAGGTACAATATACAACTTGATTGTGAATTAAACAATTGTTTATCTTAGGACCAATCTTTAGGTGAAGGATTAGGGATTAAATGAAAATTATTCCTCAAAAGTTGTTTTTGAGTACTCAATTAGTTAATTTTGTTTGCTAGTTTAAGCGCCCAATGGAGGTGGTTTAAACTTGAGCAAGAAATGCAAAAGTGTAAACAGCTGATACAAAAAAATAATACAATTTTTATTAAAATAAACATTAAAATGTTTGATTTATCGATTAGGATTAATTATGGGGACTTTACTATATATTTTTTAGCTTTAAATTTAAGTTTTCATTAATTTTCATATTACATTTGCAATTGTCTTCTTCTTCTTTTTTATAAAACATGCATTGTTTTGGTAACAAACAGTGATGTTTTATCTGGTTTTGTATGGCAATACTGTGAAGTTCAATCTTGTGCTCAAAAACATCAAAGGGGATTAACATCAGAATCAATTTATTTTTAGATTAACTAATCTTATTATTAATTGACATTTGATTACCAACTCAAAAACCCGCTCTTAAAGATCTTTTTAAACTATAGATAAGACATAAGAGTAAATTGAAAATAGGACAAAATGAGTAATTATTGTACCATTGCACTTTTGGCAATTTTGCCAGCCCTGCATATATACAATTCCTTTGAGTTTCATTGTTTTGACATTTTCAAGCCAGGAACTAGAGTGCAGCCAACATTAACTATTTTAAATACGATCTATGGGATCCAAAATCAAATCCAAAGACACTTAAACTTCTTTTACATCCAACAAAAATTTAATGCTAAATAATCCAACAATCGGTCCGTATTGAACTAAGACAACCTTCGCCCATAATTTAAATCCTTAGAAAACAAGTTAAGTAATGAAATTTTATAATAAAAATAGGCATCTTTACCAAATTTAATTAGTTTCATAACAGACCCTATTCCACACACTCCCTTAAAAACTGGATTTCTTATCAGTTAACTTTTTCTGACAAAACTTGAGTCAACCACGAATCATTTCAAAGTACACATTTTATTTAATTAATGAATTATTTTTATTAATTATTAGCCTTTTAGTTAATAACAATTAAAATTTGAACTTTGATTTTACAATACATCAATATTATTTTTAGGAAACTGTGTATTTATAGTAATTAAATCGAAATAAAATAAATAATTTTAAATTAAAAGAAAATGCATAATATAAAGACCTAAGATTACAATTTCAATGCGTATTTCATTGTATGTATTTTTTATTAACATTTTTATTAATTAAGTGCAACAACAACAATAACAATAATTGCTGCAAAATAATATTTAATAACAAAAAGATCAAGGTACAAATCATCAACAATAATAAACAATTAAAATGCTCCTTTTTTAAACGTTTGCAATCAGTAAAAGAAATAAATCACATATACAATCACACACATCATACTCTCTTTCTTTCTTTCTCTGTCATATGTAAACAATTGTTTTCCAATAATTATTTAATCTATTTCATTTTTATTTTTGTTTGATTTGTGACGATTTCAATTGACGTTTGCTTGTTGTGTGTTTGTTTGTGTAATTAACCAGCTGTTAATGCACTTTGTTGCAGTACAACTAACAACAACTTTATTATTGTTTTTAGTTGTTTTTCTTCTTGTTCTTTTTTATGTAAAGCAATCGACTTGAACTAATAGCAGACTATTGCTGTCATTGCCTTTCTCACTAATTTACCTTTAAGAGATATTGTTTTGTTATTAATGATTTTTTAAATAACAAATGAGTATCAAAAAGGTAAATGAATTACAATTTACTCGAAAATAAATCCATAGTAAAACAGAAACAATTACACTGTTTTTAAACAGTTTACTTACTACCTGTTCGACATTTATTGTACTTTAGACAAGAATAACAAAAACGGTTGTAAAATATTTTGTATTTTTGCATACACGGTGTGTCTCTATGACCTTTAAGAGATTGTTATTGCTGATTTTTTTAAATATATAACGAAAATTTAATGTTAAAAATTGTTTATTGTATTGTAGAGTGTGACTAATTTTAGTATTAATACATTTAGAGGTGTAAATCAGTAAATTTGTTAATATTTACACTTGCAAGAAGCAAACAAAGATTTTGTTGCTATACTTTTGAACTATTAAAAATTTCCGGGAATTTAGTCTCAACACACCTTAAAAATGATATTCTCTATTACCAAACTTACATATCCTTTCATTTAGGGCGGGTTATATGGATTAAGATAATCTATATTCTTTGTTACTCTGAGATCAAAGTATTGTTTTCTAAAGGATTGTGCTGTGCTGAATGTATAAAGGGAAACCTTCATTAGGGCACAATATCTTGAAAACCTGATTGGTGTGATTGGAAAATTCTGATTTTCAGATCTAGATTTAGACTAATATTTTTAAAAATATGTATCATTGTTAAAAACCGCTTAATTTTACTAATTTAACTGCAAGTTAAAACAGGTTTAACTGATTAGTAAAGGCACGTGGTAAAGGCTCAATTAGTTTGTACATTCCGTTCCGTAAAGTAACGGTCACGGACCGGTCACGGTCAAAATAACGATTTTCGTAAACCAATAACGAATCTGCTGAATCATCTCGGGAAGAAACTAAATCGGTCTTAAGAAATCCAATCATAATAGAACAGCAAATAAAGTTAAGTTTAACTGGATAGTAATAAATCTGCCTGTGATCTAATATTTATTGGAAAAGTCAATATTTGTTGACTAAACTTTCTATTCATCATCAATTCTTAACATTTTGCAACGTCTTCATTTTTCCAACAAACGTGTCGTCGGATGTTAGATGGGTCATTTACCCACGTTTTTACAACTATAGTTTCTGTTAATGAACTTAAGTGAATAAACATTTGTTTTATCAGTTTACAAAGTGCCATGTTTAGCAATATTTTTTTTTTTATTGTCTGATTTTTACTACCTAATTTATAATGAAATGCATTATTTAAACTCAGCACGTTTGACTAAACAATCGATTAAATTTACAAGTGATTTGTAGTCATATTTCTTATACAAATTGTTATAAATTATAATTGAATCTTAATAAAATTTAATTAATACAAACATATGTATTCAATATGTTTTAAAGAAATTTATTGTTATGTTATTTTTAACAGGATATTGTTAACATTTGTAGTTTTATTTTAAATTGTTTAGTAATTATTTTGTTAGGTTTAAACTAATAGCTATATTTAGTTAGAAATTAAGTTGATCAATTAAAATAGTTAATTTTTAATTGATTAATAATATTTGTGATCATATGATCTTTATTATAATATTCTTCACATTATCTGGATTAGTTTGATCGTAACTTTTTCGAGTATCAATGGATATTGTTATATCGAATGAGGAAGTGGTTTCTAGTAGAGTTCTATAAATCGGCTTTTGAATAATCGAACAATCTACTTTTTGTCGAAAAAAGTCAAAAAGTCGAAGTTGACTATTTTGTTCCAAAAAAGTCGACTATCGTCTGTGAAAAAAGTCGAAAAGTCGACTTTGTTAATAAAAGTTGAAAAGTCGTAAAAAGTCGAAAAAAGCCGAAAAGTCGGAAAAAGTCGAAAAGTCGGAAAAGGTCGAAAAAAGTAGGAAAAAGTCGAAAAGTCAGAAAAAGGCGAAAAAAGTCGGGAAAAGTCGGCTATTTATAAAATACATATAGTCGAAAAGTCGGCTTTTAACTAAATGCAAAATGTCGAAAAGTCGACTTTTAACTAAATACAAAAAGTCGAAAAGTTGACTTTTCGTTTCAACTATAGAACCCTAGTTTCTAGACGATTGGTAGGATTTTGTTGATTTAACAAAACAGTTAATCAATATTGGTAAACAATAACTGCATTTGTAATTGCTTTTTATTACTATTCACATCTAATTAACATTAATTAAATTGAACTTTAAAACGTGTCATTACAAAACCACGTTGCTCAATAACTAATCCCTTTCTATTCTACTAATAATTAACATAATATCATCTACATAGTAATTTTGCAAAAATTATTTACAAATAAATTCCAGATTTCCTTAAAGAGTGGAAAGGGTTCGGAGATCAAATGAGAAATCACTCAAAATCTTAAACGTCAGTTAAACTATAAAGATTTACTAATTTTAAATTTAAAATGCATATTTGATTCTAAATACATAGTAATAAAAGCCAACTAAGGTCAACACTTGTTTTAAATTAGAATTTTATCTGTGTTAAAAATTGAATTTATTATAAAACATTTAAATGTTTTAAAACAATTACTCTAGAATAGAGGAATTCTTTTACAACGGAATAACAAAGTTCAGTTTAACGTAAGAAATACTGTCAACTGTAAATTAAAAACGTGTTTTTCTAAATTCATTCATTTAAAAACTTAAATGTATGTATATTTAATTAGAATTCCTATTAAAGTTGCTGATGATGTTAAGTTAGTTGCACTTTGAAATGGTTTTGCAAATTTTACGACTCTTTTCAAAGTCAAGGTTGAGTTTTATTTGTTTAGTTATTTAATTAGTTTTGCACGTTTTTAATAATAATATTTTAGTATCATATTAAAGTCTAGCTTTAAGTTTATTAAACTGTAAACAATTAAATTAGTTTGAAATGCAAATAAAAATTATACATATTCATAAAGTGAAGTAATTTACGGTAGACAATTAAGAATGTTTATTTGAAACTAATGTGTTAGACGTAAAAAATAAAAAAATATTTAAACTAAATACTTTGTATACTCTATCTATCTATCTATCTATCTATCTATCTATCTATCTATCTATCTATCTATCTATCTATCTATCTATCTATCTATCTATCTATCTATCTATCTATCTATCTATCTATCTATCTATCTATCTATCTATCTATCTATCTATCTATCTATCTATCTATCTATCTATCTATCTATCTATCTATCTATCTATCTATCTATCTATCTATCTATCTATCTATCTATCTATCTATCTATCTATCTATCTATCGATAAACTTATGAACTGAGAATATTTCCTTTACTGTTTTATATTTTTCCGATAACTGGCGACTGAGTCAAAAATAGATAAATGTACATATTTCTTTATATTCCTACTTCGTACCGTTGACGCGGACCAGCTATTTTAAAATAATTTTTACATTTTCGATAAATTCCATTTTTTCTTTTTTCTTTACAGAACACAACGAATTTTTTATATATTTTTTACACTGTTTGCCTGCCCTAGTGATAAGTTTCGCATATCGGTTGTTTAGCCGATAAAGTATTTTTTACACATGTTATCAGCCAGAGATCAATTCTTTTCTACTACGGCGCCTTCAACGGCCGCTATGGGTTTGGGTCTTGAAGTTGTCAGTGAATCGCAGCCTCCAGTTTATAACACCACAACAATGCCTTTGCTAACATCAAATGGTCACCTGGACTATAAAAATGGCGGACGTACACCCGCAAATTCACCCGTCGAAACACAGGCACCAACACTCAAATCAGAAATGGCCAAAGATAATGGACGTTTTTCGAATTTACCCACTCGTGAACCGATCGATATGGAATTTAAAAATCTATCGTTAACAGTTAATTTGGGATTTAGAAGAGGTATGTTTGTAAACTAAAATGCAATTAAGTAACCGTATGTTTTATATACAGTAAATATGAATACATGAATTATATCTAATCATTTTAAGCGCTTAGAGATTAATTCAATTGAAAATATATATTTTGCAAAAACCTTGAACTTTAAAATCGTTTCAATAACATTCAGCCTTTTTATATATAAATATTAATTATATATAATAGCAATTATATAAAAAATATTTTACAATTAAAGAAATTTTATTTAAAAGTCGAAGGGGTTCACAATATATAGAGAAATAATTAGACCTTATCGTTTATACTTTGGCACATACCTATAAAATGTTTTCTTTATTTCATATAGCATAATTAATGTATAATTAAATACTTCTAGTTTTGCCTTTAAATTAACTTAACAACAAAATGTTATCTTATCGTTTGTACTGTTAAGAAATTCCATCATCCATAATTTACCAAATGGCAGGTGAATGACGATCATAATTTCGGTGTTTTGTTTTCAAAAAAAAAAAATGTTAACTTCAAAGTATATTGTAAAATTTCAACTGATAAATACGAGTTGCTATCAAATTAATGACGGATATAAAAAATATACATAGTTCTTGTTCATAAAAAATCGTTTATTGTTTCTAGTATTAAGAAAATTGCAACTGTTAAATATTTAAGTTTAAAATAGGGCGGCTTTTTCTGATAAAGATAATCTTCATTCTTTGGTTAAACCTAGTTTAATATATGTTTTGTGTTTTTCAATAATTAATAAAATAACTTATTATATTAAACTAAGGGTGGGTTTCTTACTCCTCAGTTAAACTAGGCTTAACTTGTTGTTAGATTAAACTCGGAACAAATTTAGGCGGACTTTAACCGTGCTTTTCAGTTTTAGATTTGTTAGTATTGCCAACTTATCACTCAAAAACAAAAACAATGAACAGCTGTTTTTTGCAAAACAATACTTTTGTAAAATGGCAAATTTTGGAAAAATGTTAAATAAACATTTAATAAAACAAAATAAATCAGAAAATTGCAATTTACTTAAAATATTAAGTTTTTGTTCTTTCAAAATCATTGTATTTGTTAATTGTGTTTTTTCTATAACTTGAGTTTAACTGGTCAATTACACTCAAGTTAACTAAGATAATAAGTAACTGAAAAACACGAAACATATATTAAACCAGGTTTAACCAAAGAATGAAGATTATCTTTATCAGAAAAACTCGCCCGGAGTGTAATTGGCCAATTAAACTTAAGTTATAAGAGAGAAAACACAATCAACAAAAACAATAAAATAAAGAATTCGAAAGAAGAAAATCTTAATATTTTATGTAAATAGTAATTTTCTGTTTTCTTTTATCAATTTTATTGTTTTCTTAAGTTTTACATTTTACAAAACAGATATCTGCAAAAAAAACAGCTGTTCATTGTTTATGTTTTTGACTGAAAAGTTGGCAATACTAACAAAGTTAACTGATCTTAAATCCATAACTAAAAAAGCACAATCATATGTTAAAGTTCCCCTATATTTGTTCCGAGTTTAGTAAACAGCAAGTTTAGCCTAGTTTAACTAAGTAGTAAGAAAACCGCCCTTAGACGATCTGGCACTATGTTGAATTCATTTTTACTAAAACAAGGTAGAAAAGTTTATTGATCAGATGATTTAACTATGTCCTTCCTTAAGTCATAAGTGTAATAGGGCCCGACTGGGAGAAACTGGAAGGCTGAAATTTTCCACAATAGTTTTCTTATAAATTTATAAAGGTTAAAAATCGGACGATATTTGACCATAGTTGATCAATAATATCGCAATAAAACGATCTTACGATCCTTAAAACTAAAAAATTCTCTAACTTACTCCGAAATTTTTAACTTTGAAAAGCGTCCAAGGATTCTAAATTGAAGGTATCTACATATTTTACAGGCAGCTTGTTGTGTCTAATGATGGCAACTCTATGTCGTTGTCGGAGCAAGTGGTAAAAGCCCTTCTAATGGGTGACCTTTGAATTTTGAAAGAGACTGAGGTTAAATAACCCATACGTTTGTTCTTAGCATGGCTAATCTTGGATACCTACCACAAGAACCATTCTTTCAGGTTCCGTTTCTCCCAATTTTCAAATATTACGAAAACGTCATTAGTATTTCGTTGTCCAGTGATAATCTTCCAATTTTTAAGAGACAACACAAGCAATATCTTTGTTTCTGGTAAGACTAGCCTTAGAGTCCAGGTTGATACCTACTGTATAAAGAATTCCCTCAGGCTCCGCTTCTCTGTGAAAGATTTCCCACTTCACGGTCGATTCACGAAATTTTGGCTGACAATTATTCCCAATTTGCGATCTCTTTTTTATATAGACGGTTGGCTTTGAGAGCATTAGACAGTTCAGCTTAGCGTCTTCTTAGTATGGGAGGGATATTTCCCACCAAGTTCTTCACTACACAAGCCTACTGTTGGGTTGTCATCTTATGACCATCATACCCATCTATTGGTTAATCAGAACTTATACCTTTATTGGTTGGCCCATTAACATTTTTCGCATTGGTCTATGTTATACGATCGTTCCGGCGTCTTGGGTCCCTTGCGGTTGATTTTGACGATGTACACGCTTCACAAAAGGCTTTCATTCCCTCTCTTCTTACTGGAGTCTCCTTTGAGAAAAGTATGGCTTAGCTTTGCCAGCATGATGGAAGAGGTGGAAGTATTTTTCTCCTTGGATACTTATCCAGTCCCTCGAAAGATACGATTATTTTCCGTCAGACGTTGAAAAAGAATCCTAGGTTTGATCCAATATGATCTTCATTCACCTCTACTTTTTTCTCTATGTCATGCTACACATTTGGCGCCTTAAAAGTCACCTGTCTATGTCGACGTTTGCATGTCTTTCGACAACATATGACTATTCCCCAGATCAAGACCTGCAGTCATATCTACATTGTAGCTTTAGTATACTGATTAATTTTTCTTCTATTTCTTGCAGGAAACAAAGAAATTTTACACAATGTTTCGGGAAAATTTCCCGGTAGTCAATTAATTGCCATTATGGGACCTTCGGGAGCTGGTAAATCTACACTGTTAGATGCACTATCTGGTTTTAAGACAACCGGAGTAAATGGTTCCTTATTGGTGAATGGAAGACGTAGAGATTTGGGTAGGTCCAGTAAAAATTTAAAAAATGGATATCTCAAGAAATAAATTAATTTAAATTAAAATAATTTCAGCCACCTTCAGACGCATGTCCTGCTATATAACACAAGATGATCGTTTGCAGCCATTGCTGACCGTTAATGAAAATATGCACATTGCAGCTGATCTTAAATTAGGACCCAATGTTTCCTATGAGGAAAAAGAAGCGAGAGTAAGTTTTACAGTTATTGAGAGTTATTTCCTCTGAAGTTTTAAACAGTTTATTTGGATTTTTTAGATAGAAGATATTTTATTATTGCTGGGCTTGTATGAACACGATCAAACCATGACAAAACGATTATCGGGAGGACAAAAGAAGAGGCTTTCTATAGCAATGGAACTTATTAATAATCCAACTGTGATGTTTTTGGATGAACCTACAACGTAAGTGATGAAAATTTTAAATAAATAAAATTTCCAAATTAAAATTTATTATCTTATCTTTAAACAGAGGTCTTGACAGCAGCTCTTGTACCAAAGTTTTAGAATTATGTAAAAAACTTGCCCAACAAGGACGTACCATTATCTGTACTATCCATCAACCCACTGCCAAATTATTCCAAATTTTCGATCAAGTTTATGTTTTAGCTGCTGGTAATTGTGTCTACCAGGGCAGTACCGAAAGATTGGTGCCATTTTTACAAACTGTCGATTTACCTTGCCCCATGTATCATAATCCAGCCGATTACAGTAAGTTTAAGGAAAATTTTATTAATAGAAATTATTTTAATCAATAAATTTGTTTACAATTTTAGTCATAGAATTAGCCTGTGGTGAATATGGCCAGGATAAGGTGGAAACCTTAATATCTGCCTCGGAAAATGGCAATTGTTTAACATGGTTCAATAATCCCGATAGTATATTAAAATCCGAGGAACTAATGCGTAAATATCCCATACCGAAAAAGACAAAGAAACGTTCCTTGGAAGATACTAGTTTTTTCAATCAACTATCGGTGCTTATGCATCGTGGTTATATCAAAGCTAAACGTGATACTACTTTAACACATTTACGAATTGGTGTCAATGTTTTTGTGGCCATTATATTGGGTGCCGTGTATGCCAATTCGGGCAAAGAGGGTTCTCGTGTTATAGACAATTATAATTTATTATTTGCGATATTAATTCATCATTCCATGACAACTATGATGTTGACAGTCTTAACATGTAAGTTTTGAGAAAGATATATGTGGTATATGCACAATTGGGACGAACGACGAACTAGTCGAAAAAAAAATTGTTGCGTTAATTCGTCGAATGGAACGGAACACAATCAAATTATTCGTACTGCGAATTCGTTTCAAAATTTGTTTGTTCGAAATTGGAAAAAGTAAGCAAAAGGAACTAAAATTATATTTTTTGTGAATCTCCATGATTTTGAGATAACAGCTTTAAAATTTGTTCGAACATTATTTCGAAATTAGAAAATGAAAGAAATTGATTCGAATAGAACTAAAATTATATTTTTGTTAATATCCCCAATTTTGAGATTATTTTAACAGATTCAAAATTTTTTCGCACATTACTTCGAATTTTCGAACTTGATTTTAAATATTCCAACATAGCATTGTAATGTCATCATGTGTACTCCAAACTGCTAAATTTCAGACAATTCGGGCCATCAGAACTGGTTTTAATGGCTTTAAAAAATTTTCGAACTTAAGTTCGAATTTTCGAAAAATTTATTTTTAGTTTTTATGACCCATAAAAGATTTTTCGAACATAACTTCGAATTTTCGAATATAATTTCGAATATTCCGATAGTTCTTTCCTGGGGAAAAAACTTTCGTTGATACAGCTGTCGCTGGGTTGACAATCTTTGACCGAGTGTAACTCGGGTCGTTCCGGAGCGTAGATCCAATTGTCGTGGGAACGATATTGTATTGTCATTAGCTGTACTCATGACCGACAAATTTCAGAAAATTCGGGCTTCCAGAATTGGTCTTAAAACAATTTTCCCCAATAAATTCGTCGTTCGTCTGCGTAAGAAATAGAAATATCGCACCTATCGCACAGTTCGTTACGTAAGACGAATTTCGTCATACTCACTGATTGTGCGTATTTTCATATTCTTTAGTATGTTCTATATCTGACGACGAAAATTCGTTCCGAAAAATTCGTCGTTCGTCCCAATTGTGCGTATAGCAATAGAGATTTTTTTCGAGAAATCTGATTTTTAAGTTTTGGTTTATTATAATTTTTTTGATATATTTACAGTCCCCATTGAAATGTCTATATTATTGAAGGAACATTTTAATCGTTGGTATTCTTTAAAAGCCTATTATACATCAATCACTTTGCTAGATCTTCCCATATCGGTAAGAACTTTAAAACTCCGTTTAATTAATAATTTTTAAACGAAAATATTTGACTTTTATTTATAGATTGTTGGCAGTTTATTATTTACCATTATTATTTATCTATGGAGTTATCAGCCCATGGAATGGTTTAGATTTTGGATGTTCTTTGCCATTAGTGTTCTTACCGTATTTGTGGGTCAAAGTTTTGGTCTAATGATCGGTGCCTGGTTCGATGTAGTGAATGGTACTTTCTTGGCTCCTGTCCTAACCATACCCATGATGATGTTTGCTGGTTTTGGTGTAACACTACGTGATATGCCCGGCTATTTACAATGGGGCAGTCATATTTCTTATCTGCGCTATGGTTTAGAGGGTTTTGTAGGTGCCATTTGGGGTGAAAATCGTGGTACATTGGAGTGTGAAGAAGCACCCTACTGCCATTATCGGTAAGTCTTGATAATACCTATTTATAATAAAATGGTTAAAATTTTGAATTGTATTTTTCTTTCTCAGTTATCCCCGTAAATTTTTGGAAGAAATTACCATGCGTGGCGATCAGTTTTGGAATGATATTATTGCTTTGTGCATAATTGTTCTGATATTTAGAATAGCTTCATTTGTTATACTTAGGGCCAAAATTAAGTCGGTTAAGTAAATAGTTCTTTTTTTACATTTAATTTGTTGTGTGCAATAAAATAATTAATGCAATGCTAAAGTGTACATATGTAATTATGTATGTATGTAGTTTAAATTTATTTTTTTTATAATTATCTTAATTTTATTACATTTTTTTTAAATTAAATTTTTGTTTTTATTTTGTGTATTTGTATTTTTTTACTTTTAATAATCTTTTTATTAGTCATTATTATAATTATTTTAATTACGAAATTGTTTTTATTAAATTTAAAGAAAAATATATATTTAAAACATAATTAAATTTGTACGTACTTGACGTAATTTACAAAAACGTTCATTAAGACTGACAGAGTTTTAACAAATAAATGTTTTGTGAACGTGTAATTAAATAAAAATTGTATGTTTGTATTATTTTTTAAAATAAAATTGCAAAAATAATTGAAATTTTTATTCACCCTTCACCTTTGTGAGAAGGGTATATATTCTGGATCCTTATAGATAGCGGAGTCGATAAAGCCATGTCCGTCTGTCTGTCCGTCTGTCTGTCTGTCCGTCTGTCTGTTGAAATCAGTTTTTAGAGGTCCCCAGATATCGGCGAGATCCGAAGCTTCAATAATTCAGTTAGACATGCTTTCGAGAAGATCGCTATATATAATCAGCAAAATCGGTCTATAAATAACGGAGATATGAGCAAAAATCCGAGACAACCTATGAAAATTTCATCAAAAAGTTACATATTTTTCATGCTTTGTTAAAAAAGCAACAACAACACTGTGAATTGGATAAAGATGTACATGTGCGTGTGTAGATGTATTTGGTTTTATTCAGCTGTGTATTTTTTTTTGTATGTTTCGATGCTGTTCGAACAGATATCTGTTCTCACGATGGTAAAGGGTATAACAAGAACAAGGAGATAAAGCAGTGATATGTTGGTAATACAGCTCATATTTGTTTGAGGGTGGTAATACAGTTTGACGGTGGTATTACAGTACAACGGTTAATATTTCTTTCTGCTACAGTTTATATTTGTTTGTGTGTATGTTATGTGTGACATGTGTGCAGAAATACAAAATAAATAAAAACTGTTTTTAAAACATACTTGGTGAAGGGTATATAAGATTCGGCTCAGCCGAATATAGAAATATTACTTGTTTTTGTTTCAATTCGAATATTTGCTTACATTTTTAGTGATGTCATAAGACTTTTTTGAGGAGAGTTTTTCTTTGTCTATATATTTGTTTTTAAAAAGAAAAACGTTAAAATATAAACGTGTTTAATATACAATTAATAAATCAACCATAAATTTTAGATTGTTTCATTGAAAAAAATGTATGAACGTTTTGTTTACGTTTTTTTTCTTAAGGGCTAATCTTTAGGTGAATGATTAGGTATTAAATTAAAATTAATCAACGAAAGTTGTTTTTGAGTACTCAATTAGTTAATTTTGTTTGCTAGTTTAAGCCCCCATTGAAGGTTTATTAAACTTCAGCAAGAAATGCAAAAGTATAAACAGCTGATGCAAAAACATTTATGAAATTTTTTCTAAAATAAACATTAAGGGCGGGTTTCTTACTACTCAGTTAAACTAGGCTTAACTTACTGTTAGATTAAACTCGGAACAAATTTGGGCGGACTTTAACCGATGATTGTGTTTTTTAGTTTTGAATTTAAGTTCAGTTAACTTTGTTATTATTACCAACTTTTCACTCAAAAACATAAACGATGAACAGCTGTTTTTTGCAAATAATACTTTTGTAAAATAAAAAATTTCAGTTGTAATTCAGGTCTGAGTTGGTGAACAGGTTATGTTTTTATCTGGTGGACTCACGACATAGCCTGGTGGAGACCATTTAAACTCAAATATATACTGGTAGAGACCATTAAAACTCTAAAACTTATTTCTGGTGGAGACCAACAATACTATTGATGAAATTAAGTCCGGATGCTCTAACTTCCTATATGAAATCAGAAAATTGCAATTTACTTAAAATATTAAGTTTTTGTTCTTCCGAAATCATTGTTTTATCGTTTTTGTTAATTGAGTTTTTTCACTTATAGCTTGAGTTTAATTGGCCAATTACACTCAGTTAAACTAAGATAAGAAGTAACTTTACTCATAACTGAAAAACACGAAACATATATTAAACCAGGTTTAACCAAAGAATGAAGATTATCTTTATCAGAAAAACTTGCCCTTAAACTAAGATAATATGTAACTTTACTGATAACTGAGAAACACGAAACATATATTAAACCAGGTTTAACCAAAGAATGAAGATTATCTTTATCAGAAAAACTCGCCCTTAGAACTTCAAAAATGGCTCTTTTTCACATTTTTTGCACTTAAAAAGTAAGTTGACGAAGTGGTAGGCGAAAACTAGTGTTCGTATATTTGTACTCTATGAACTATAACGACATGGAATTGATTTTATTTTTCTTCACTTTTGTATCACAGTGTTATTAATTGGCATTTGTTTGCCAAATAAAGAACCCGCTCTCAGAGAAATCTTTTACACCAAAAAAGACAGTATTTCATATTTCGGAATATTTTTATAACATTTTTGCCAAAAAAGTGATTTGTCACTTTAATAGTGCAAGTTTATATGCCGATGTTTGCAACACCCAAAAATATAGGTCCCATACTAACCTTAAGGAATACCAATCGGATCAGAATCACTTTCAGTCGATTTAAGTAGGATAGTTTAATGATACATTTCTCTGGATACGTAGCCCTGAATATGTTTATGTATCTCTTTAAAAATCGACATTCATTTGACCCTAGCCCTAACACAAAATCACCTTTAGAATATGACTTGATAGTCGGCCATGTTCGTCTATACATTCATACTTGTTTTCGTTATAAGACCTTTAAAGAGCGTTTGGGTCATGACTCAGGAACCAAGCTCTCAAGAATTTCTTGATAGTGGATATGACGAGTTAATTGTAATTAATTTTTTTATGTTATTGATAATTAATAATTTCAAATTAAATAAAATATTATAAAAACAAACAAGCAGGATGTTAACTATATAAGATCGTTATATTAAGTTTATTTTACCAGGTACTCAATACAAAATATAACATAAAAACAAATTTCGAACTACTAATAGCTATTTAATTTACTTTATGCCTTAATACTACTCTTTGTTGGTTCTTTAATATCTGCATCGGATTCAGAGCACTCTATTAAAGCATTCTTTAAAGATTCCGAATCAAGAGCACTTGATAAAGAAAGCTAAAAGAAAAAAAATTAAAAAAAAACAAGTTAATGAAATAACAATAAAATGTTACATCTAATAAACAAACTTACCAATTTAACTTTATGACCCAAAGATTCCAAAAGACGTAATTTTAATCTTAGAATAGCTACAGGTTCCTTAGAGAAATGTAATGTTTGTGTTGGTGTCATAAACTCTAGAAATACTTGATTGTGGGAGGGTGCAGCTAATTTCACATGAATACCTGGTATATTAATACCATTGATGGGATAAGAAATATTGGCGGATGTTACAAATTCCTCTTTTAATAACTGGCTTATAATATCTTGATATGGTATATCTTGGTTGTTGAAAAGATATGAGTGAACTTTAGCTTTAAGATTAAAAGCTTCAAAGCCTTTGATCACTGTTGCACACCAGTCTGGTTCTTCTATTTGTGCCGCAGACAATAGAACGGTAAAACGACTTTCTACTTTTGGTTGTTGACGTTTAACGGTAGATTCGGATTTCAATTGTACAGCTGCTTGTAAAAGTTCTTTCGTTTTGTAGCCCAAAGTCCAAAGACATAAACAACATTCTACTAGTTGGTCGGTGAAGTAATTAAATTCTTTGGTGTTAAGTTTGTCTAGCAGGCTGTTTTCTATAGTTCTAAATTGTATTGAAGACAAACTACAATTCAATTGGGCACAAGACCATAAAAATGTAGCAATATCTTTGCCTCTAATTGTGGCGCTATGGCCTGCAGTTCTTCTGCGAGAAAGGGTAATTTGTTCGGTAATTGCTTCTATTAGAGGTTGTGTACACTCCTTACTGTCCCATAGATTTTCAGCCAGATAAGCAAATAGATGTACTTGCCCCCTGGCTTGTAATTGTTGCAATTTCTGTGTATCCTGACAAATATTAGCAATATATTCACACACTATGGGAGAATGCAGACGTTGCAGACGCATGGATTTAATAAAACTAACTAATAGAGCATCATTGCCATTTGAGGTGTTTGAAATGTCCAGCACTTCTTTTAATAAACGTTGATTGAACTCATCACTTTTTATTACGTTAGAGGTCTTATAGGCAGCATTACTAACCAAAGCCATATCTACGGTACTCATTTCCTTCATATAATCACTTAAACGAGACTCCATGAGAGATTTTAACAATTTATTAACATTGTATTTTGTTTGTTTCTTACTTAGACCCATGTAGAAACACAATTGTACAAACTGTTCCTTGGATTTGTTGGTATCCTTTTCGAATTCTTCATACAAACGTTGCATAGCACGACCATAGAAATCCAAACGTGTCATCCAATTCGGTATGAGGAACAGAAAAGAATACAATGTTCTCAATATTGTGTCAGCACTCATGTCGTCAACATTATGCAAAGCATGACTATCTAGTAGATTAAGTATGATGGCGAATTTATTCGGATCAGCATTGGAACGATAGGTAAAAGCATAAATGATGACAGCCGCTAATTGTTCCTTGGGTGTATTTCTTAATTCTTTTTCAAAATATCTCATATCACTTACAGGAAAATAATCGGAATATTTCACATCGCTGGGAACTTGTTCACATATCTTTTGACGCTCCTGGGCAACATGTTTGGCAAAACGTGTTATTAGAGTACCGGCTTCATCTGATGTTTCATAAAGAATATCTTTTACAGAAAATGAAGCGTATTTTTGAGCCGCTAAGATTCGAAAAGTTTGTTTTAAAGACTGACATCTCCACAAAGTTTTGGTACAAATATTTAACATGACTTTTTTATTTAAAAATTATCGTTTTATGTAATTTTTCGTAAATTTCTATTAAAATCTGGGGGAATGTCTATCTGCTGCACATGATAGACAAAAACAAAAAACTAACGGTGACATGCAGAGCCCTGCGCCGACAAATATTAACGGCGGCCGACCGCTCCTCATAATTTTATTTTTCATAAATGTATGTTTCGGTTCCGAAAAGTGTTTTTTTTTTTCGTCGACTTCGACATATGAAAGCGATTTTATGTGCATTCAGTCATTTTCTGAAGAAGATTTCATATGGGTTTAGGGTGAATTATGCTTCGATCGTCATAAAGAACGAAAAAGTACCAGAAATTTCATGTTTCCAAGACCTGTTTCACACTAGGAAACTTTTGTTCAGAAACTTTTGATTTTGTGAGTGAGAGAAGGAGATGGTTGATATTTCTTTCTCTTTCTCTCACACATAAAAATCAGAAGTTTCCCAAAAAAGTTTCCTAGTGTGGACCGGCTCTAAGTTCAATATTATAGAAAATATTTAGAAAATTCAAAAAGTGCCAGTGAAAAAACGAAAAAGTACCAGAAATACTTCAGTTTAAATTTTCATTCACTCAAGTCCCTGATTGCTTAGTTTTATGTTTTTAGGTTCATTATAATAGAAAATTCAAATAGCACCAATTGAAGAACGAAAAAGTACCAAAAAGTCCCGTTTTATGTGTTCTCACTTACTCCATGTCTATAAGGTTCAATATTAAAGAAAATTCAAAAAGTACCTTTTGAAGAACGAAAAAGTACAAAAAGTCCCCATCTATATGTTATCACATAATCCGGGCTGCACATTCCTAATTTCATGTTTCTAGGTTCAATATTATGAAAAATTCAAAAAGTACCAGTTGAAGAACGAAAAAGTACCAAAATGTCCCCTTTTATATGTTATCACTTAATCCGGGCTGTACATTCTTAATTTCATGTTTCTAGGTTCAATATTATAAAAAATTCTAAGAACGAAAATGTACTAAAAAGTCCCTTTTTATAGATTATAATTTACTCCGGGCTTTACATGTTTATTTTTATCTTTCTAGGTTTAATTTTATAAAAAAACTCGAAAAGTACCAGTCGAAGTACGATAAAGTTCCCCTTTTATAGTTTCTCATTTACTCCAGGCTCTATGTGCTTAATTTCATGTTTCTAGGTTCAAATTTCGTAGCAAGCTCAAAAAGTACCAGTCAAATAACGAAAAAGTACCAAAAAGTGCCATTTTATAGATTATTTACTTCGGGCTCTACGTGTATAATTTAATGTTTCTATGTTCAATTTAGATATGGTTCACATTAGGAAACTTTTTTGGGAAACTTTTGATTTTTGTGTGTGAGAGAAAGAGAAATAAATATCAACCATCTCTTTCTCTCACACACAAAATCAAAAGTTTCTCAACAAAAGTTTACTAGTGTGAACCAGGTCTTAATAGAAAACTCAAAAAGTACCTTCTGAAGAACGAAAAAGTACCCTTTTTGGGGACCTCACTTTATCCGGGCTTTACATGCTTAATTTCACGTTTCTAGGTTCATGATAATACAAAAATGTACCTTTTGAGGAACCAAAAAGTCCCCTTTTATAGGTTCTCACTTATGCTTTCATGTTTCTAGGTTTAATATTATAGAACATTCAAAAGTTTCTTTTGAAGAACGAAAAATTCTCAAGTGCTTATTTACATGTTTCTAAGTTCTAAGTCAAAAAAGTACCAGTCGAAGTACGATAAAGTACCAATAAGTCCCATTTTATAGATTCTCATTTACTCCGGACTCTGCTTGCTTAATTTCATGTTTCTAGGTTAAATTTTATAGAAAACTCAAAAAGTACTTTTGTAGAACGAAAAAGTTCCGAAAAGTCCCTTAATTATTAATTTCATGTTTCGATTTCAATATCATATAAAACTCAAAAAGTACCAGTTGTAGAATGAAAAATTACCAAAAAATATCACTTGGTATCTGTTTTCCAAATAACACCTCATTAGCATATTTAGTGTTTCTAGGTCGAAAAATTTTAAATAAATTGGATCATTGCGTTTGAATGAAATCAAATTTCATGTTTTTACCCCTTTTGGTACTTTTTTCCTCCCCATTAACGAAATAAAAATTCTGTTCCAAAAAGTTGCAACATCGTATTGGAAGCCCGTTATTATGTATTCATATGTATAAGGTAGATCTGTTCCACACTAGGAAACTTTTGTTAAGAAACTTTTTGTTAATTCTCTTTTGAAGTTTCCTTGATGTCAACACATAGAAACTTTTGTTTCAGAAACTACGTATTAATTGCATTGATTTGTTTTTATACGAATGAGATGAATAACAAAACAAAACAAGTTTCCGAGTACGGGAAACTCCGTACCGTGAGAGAGATGAATGATATTCCTTCTCTTTCTCTCTCATGCAAAATTAAAAGTTTCCTAGTGTGGACCGGCAGTATATATAAGTTACCGCCGGAAATTTTTTTGTGTGTGAAAGAAATATCAACCATCTCTTTCTCTCACACACAAAATCAAGTTTCTCAACAAAAGTTTACTAGTGTGAACCAGGTCTTAATAAACCAACAATGTTTTATAAAAAAGTAGCAAAAGGTACAATTTTCGCTCCTTAAACGTCCGAATATCCAAAAAGTACTAAAATCATATTTTTTTTTCGTCAAGTTATGAAGGATTCAAAAATATTTTTTGAATGTGTATTTTAATAGTAAATGCGTAACGACAAAAAATAATCCGTTACATATTTCTATATTCCACGTCGTTCACAAACTTCATTTCAATTCTTTCACCCAATTAAAACTCCACCAATACTACACACATTTATTGAATACATATATTTAACATTTGCCCAATGTTACTTCCTTAGTCAATAAATCCATAAATTCGTCTTTGGTATAATTTTTGTTACGTTTAAATAGCCTATCCAACAGAGCAGCTTTACATTTACCAATCGACATCACCGAATGCCAATCATCATAATTTGAGGCCTTATTCGACATGGGTGGATATACAGGTTCGTGGGGACACTGATAGTGCTGTTCATTGGCAAAGTGTTTTTGTGTAGTGTCATCATGTTCATGCAGATAAGAACAAACGGCACATTCGAAACTTTGAAATTGATTGTCTGTGTACATGGCAGATTTACGACGCCCAAGTTCATTTAAGAGTCGTTTATTGGTTATCGGTTGGAGCATATTATATTTATGATTTAAATAGGAATTATAAGCTCTATCATTTGCGTCCAATTCCTTTAAATAGGTGGCTAATGCTTCGGGACTGCTAAAGTTTGAAATGTCTATAAAAGATTTCTCATTTGGTGACCAGTCCTAAAACAATTAAGAAAGTTAATGAATAGATCAGAATTATGTATTTAATACTTACCTTAATGCTGGGAGAACCAAAGTAAATGGGTATGGAACCGGCAATGAGAGGACGCCAAAACTTCTCAGTAATATAATCCTGACAAACACCATTCTCATACGCAATGATAAATTTATAACGAGCCATGAATTTTAAAAGTTCCGGAGCATACAAATGATTAAGATAATCTTGTTGTATCTTTTGTAAACTGAAAGAGAATAAAATGTTCTTAATTTTTACAAAATCTAAAAAAAACTCAGTCTACCTTTCTGGTAATTCCTTATTATTTAAACAGGCTCCAAACGAATCCACACTGATGTAGTTCATCAATTCCTTAACATAATCATCTCTCCCGGACATAGTGTCACAATCAGATTGCATAAATAAAACAAGCGCTTGATTTTTATGTCTAGATTTCTCTCCAATAGGAACAGTAAAGGCGGGTGTTGTTAAATTATCGGAATGTGGCAAATAATAGGTGGTCATAGGTAAATCACTGTGACGACTAAAGGTGGAGGTAAGATTAAAGTGTTGCAGCCAATCATTGTAGGGCATAAATGCCACATTACGGGGAGATTCTTCGTGCATTAAACCCCATAATTGATGAGACTTGCGTGGTAAGGGAAAATCATCAATCTTTATATCGGACCCATAGTAAAGAAAAGCCTAAAATTTTAAAAAGTTGTTTTTTTTAATTTCTTTAAAGTATTTAAGTTTCCTTTAATTTACCTTAGCTTTGTCCACTTCATCTCTAAGCGCTGTAAATTTACAAATATATTTATCACACATTCGAGTTTCCGTATAGCCGCTCATCAAAGGTGTCCACCATATTATTAAGGGAACACCATCTGCTCCTCCCTTAACATGCGATTTCTTTTCATCATGATCTTGCCACAATTGTCCCAGTATAATCACAATTAAGGCTATTAGTATAATTAAAAGTAATAACTTTTTCCATTTATTAAGACTGAGATTTAACATTTTTGTACACAAAATATTTAGGTGGGTTTCAAATACACTAAACTACATTATGTCTTGTGCTTACGATTAGTTTCTTTCTTAATTACTCATTTCCAAGCTTTTTGCTATTTTTGAACCAAATAAGCTAGAATTCTTATCACAATCTTGGAGTAATTTATTTATTTATCATAATTATGTTTGTTTTGATTGTAAAATTCGTATTTCTTTTTTCTAAGTTTTATTTTCTCATTTTCTTTTCCTTTAAAAGTGCCATCTCTAATATATACAATTCACAATAGCTAAACAGCTGTTGTTAATACATATTTGCATTTTATTCATTTTGACAGCTGTTGTTTATAATTGGATTTGGGATTCATTAATGTCAGTTTTTTTTATAAAATTGTTTTTATTTATTAAATTTAATCTATTATGATTAGGGCAGCAGGATTTGTTATATTTCGTCGTTTACGTGATGAAATAGAATACTTATTATTAAAAGCATCCTACGGTGATCGCCATTGGAGCTCACCGAAAGGTCATGTTGACCCAGGTGAAGATGATTATACTACTGCTGCTCGTGAGACTAGGGAAGAAGCCGGGTGAGTGTTAGCAGTTGTGCTATTAAATTGTTATAATATAAAAGTCTTTTATTCGCAAAACTTGAAAAAGAACCATATAAAAACAAAGGTTTTAGGGCTTAAGTATCATAAGAAACTCTTGATGTGATCAGCAATAAGAGAAATAAGAAATTATTAAAGAAACTAATTGAATAGAGATACAAACAACTATTTGAATAATTTTTATATAATTTTTTTTTTCAGATATACCGAGGATGATTTGATAATATATAAAGACAATCCAATTTCCCTCAACTACGTGGTTAAAGGCAAACCAAAAGTTGTAGTATATTGGTTGGCCGAATTAAAAAATCCCACACAAGAAGCCATATTATCTAATGAACATACTGAACTAAAATGGTTGACTAAAGATGCAGCTAAGGAAATTGTAGGCTTTAAAGACAATCAGGAAATGATAGACAAATTTCATGAATTTATATTGAGCATGTCTAATAAATAGATATTATTTTCATTCCTAGTTTATGTTTTATCAAATTAGATAAGCTTTAAAAATA
Source organism: Lucilia cuprina (assembly GCF_022045245.1). Taxonomy (NCBI): domain Eukaryota; kingdom Metazoa; phylum Arthropoda; class Insecta; order Diptera; family Calliphoridae; genus Lucilia; species Lucilia cuprina. Next base: position 54,268,615 of record NC_060950.1, on the reverse strand, counting down.
AATGCCTACATTCATAAAAATGTAATTTTATAAATAATTTATAAATCAAATTAATAAAATGTTTATGAATATGGACGTAAATTTGTGACTGTATGAAAGTGTTTGAAAAATTGTTCGGGAACCCAGAAATAATTTTAATAATATAAATATAATAGTGTAGTATTTACCCTTAATAAGACCACCTGAAGATATATTTCACACTGCAGATTACCTAGCTATCTCTCCTGAAAGGGGGAATCTTCGCAATACAAATACCACATGAGTACCGCCATGAATACGAATCAAAATCAAAAAAAAAAAAAAAAAAAATTCTATCAACAATCTGTCATTATATCTCTGTGATTGCAAGATTTCAAAAGGTACGGAACACGGTATACCTAACATACTTATATTCAGTACACCATGGTACGGAACGTACAATTGTTGTTCCCACGGCAATTGGATCTTCACTCCGGAACGACCCGAGTCATACTCGGTCAAAGATTCTCAACCCAGCGACAGCAGTACCAACCAAAAGTTTTTTCCTGAGGAAAGAACTATCGGCCACAGTCGAGCTGTTACAACAACAACAACGTACAATTGTTACAAATTATGGAGTACGCGAACACACCTATAATGGTTGAAAATATTTAAAACACAAAGCATCGATTTTATGCCGCCGCCAAAGTTTTTAGAGTCTGCCGCCAGCATTTATGTATTTAACGCAGGAATCTGTGACAATGTAAAAATATTGATTTTGTCTAAAATAAAATTTTATGTCTGCATCAAAATGATAAAGTTTATAAAAAATCTATAAAACTATAAAATCATAGAACTATTAAACATGTTACGACAAGAAAATTTGGCAGCTAACTTCTGTGGTTTATTAGCCAGCCAGGGCTATACGGGTATGTGTGTAAAATCCATAATATTAAAACGAAACTAATGTAAACAAATTCTATCTTCTAATAGACAAAGCCATTGAATGGCGCGTACTGGGCCAAGAACAAGACGGCTCCATGCTAGCCTCTTGGCAATTTGAACATTTGGAAACTAATGAGCGGGAATCTTGTATTGGTCATTTTAATGCAGTTAAGAAAACATTAAGAATTCTACATCGCCTCAAGGAGCAAGTGGAAGTGGTGCAAGCCACTGTCAACAGTTCATTGAGTTTACTAACATATGTGGCGAAAAAGCCCTGGTCCGAGGATAATGAAACTGGGGAGGCTAAACCATCGGTATTACATTATTTTCCTTATATTGTGGAAATACGCAATGGTGAGAGTGTGGCAGCTACATTTTTACTAAAACAACCAAGCCGTCGTCAAGTAATGACACAATTCTTATGGCGCTCCGAAAATCGTTTTGATAAAGTGTGGCAAGATAAGCTATTGGTGATGACACATGGACAAAGTATGTAAATGTATTATTAAAATTTAAATGATTGCTATAAAAACCTACAACATTTATTTCAAGATATTCTGCAATTTACTTGCACCATCAAATCGAAGGATCCCACAGCATTAAGTTTAGATTTTACACAAGAAGAAACCTGGTATTTAGATACCTCAATTTTGGTATCAGAATGTTTAGCAAAAAGTTTCACTTGGGCCCAGTGGGATAGTGATAATCAAGCTCTCTATTATATACACATGAAACCAAAAGCAAAAAGTATTAGTCTATTAGATCCTGACAATGAAAATGAGGTTACCGAAAATGTAATGAGTCCCACTTTATCGGCATTTCAATTTAATGATAAATTACCCACTGAAACTGTGGTAAGTATTTTTGAGAAGTTAAAAGACAAACAAGTGTTTTAAATAAACCTTCTGTTTCAGCTTAATATTCCTTTAAATCTACCCAAACTTCCTACAGGATCTTTTAATGATGATGACCCCACCTATGAGGATGATGTTATGCCTCTAAGAGTACATGACACTTCTTTAAATCTTATAATATTAGCTGAACCTAGTGGCATGTTGTTTGTTTGTCATTATTATTTGTATCAACCCATACAGCCAAAGAATGTGGATGAAAGTGAAACACCTTCGGCAGGTAGTTCCACTGCTGGTTCATCGGCTTCTTCAGCTACTAACGCTCGTAAAGTTGATGTGCATTTTGCTTATTCGGTGACATTGCTACATCATGGTTGTGTGGTGCATTGCGTTATGCCCGGTGTACCCTGGGAAAAGGCTCGCTTACTTAAGCCTACTTTTGCTTTACATGGTGCTCATAATTTGTTAGTTTTCCAACCGGATCTCTTTGTACATCTATTGGATGTGGGCTTGACTCATGAACCCTGTTGCCATATAGTATGTCCGGCCCATAATCGTAATCCACTAACCCAACTTGTACCCTGTCGCAAATGGGGTTCATTGGCTTATGATACCGCCACATTGGATCTGGTATCCTTGTCTGTGCCACGTTCGCATTTAATTGAAGCTTTTCGCAATGATACTTCAGTAGATAATCGTCTCAGTATTATACATCATTTTTTGGTGCATTCATCCAATGATCAATTGGATGTTTTATCGGAACTATTAAGTATTATAATGGAACGTCCTTTATCGTTAGATACAGTGGCCTTGTTAAAAGAGTCTCTAGTTGCCGGTAGTTATGCAGCGGCTTTACGTGGCCTACCTTCAGAGGCCCTAACAATGTGTAAATATCTTCCTCTTACTACGGCAGATGCCACAAAACCAATACAAGCTCGTGTAGCCGACATAAGTGTGGGTATATCGCATGAAAGCTTGTACAATACCAGCATGATGTTGTTATCTCCGCAACAAAGGCTATCGCCTTACAAAGCAGATATATGGACACGCTTGTGGGAGCATTTAAATGAAGCTGGACAAAAAGAGAATATAAATTGTGCTACTCGACGTTTTACCGTAGAACAAGTTAGTGAAAAACTAATGTTCTCTTTGGCCTGTTATCAGCCAGAAGCTCTTTCACGTTGCACTACACCACAAACTCCCAGTACTGCGGGTAATAATTTAAATGATTTTTCCTCGGCTAGTCGCCGCATTTGTAATGAGGTGATGCCATTTATTGAAATGGAATCATGTACGGCTACCAAGCAAGAGCATGTTATGTCAGTGGTAAGTAAAACTTTAAAGAAAATCTAAAATAGTTTTAAAAAATTACATTGATTCCTAGACTTTGCGTGAATTAAGTGTGCATTTGGTTAAAAACTCATCTAAACCCAATACTGGTTTCCGTTGGTTAAAAGAAACTTTCTTTGAACGTTCTCAAGCTCCAGCTCATGTTCATGCTGTGGCCTCTCAGTATGTCACCTCACAGCTGGATCTTTCACGTTCTCTCTGCTCTCTAGTTTGTAGGGCAGCTGGTTTAGATGCTCGCCACGAAACGGCTAGAGGCTTTCAATTGATGTAAGTGCATTTAAAAATATATCTTATTAAATGTGCAATGTTGTTGAAAATTACTTTAATATTTCAGTGATCAAATGAGTAACGGTCAACAGTATTCGCTATTTCTTATATTGGAACGTTATTGCTTAGCGGTAGATTCTATAGCATTCCCTTTGCCTCAAGGTTTTGCTTCATTCTTCACCTATTTGGGTTATCGGGCCCTATCATTCGATATGTTTTTACAATATGTTCAAAATCATGTTTTTGAATTGCAGGTTGATGTTATGAAAACTATAATTAATGGTAAATTATTTTAATCATCAACTATACCACAATTTTTAAAACTTTAAAAATGTTTTAATTTAAATTCTTTAAACAGATATCGATGACTCTAAAGAAGGTATTGAAAAGAAACTTTCTTTATTATCTGCTCTGCCTAAACAGCGTGCTCAACGTTTATTAAAGAATTGGCATCATCCGGAAAGTTTAATGATACGTGGACGTGAACATGCGGCCAATATATTGTCAGGCAATCCGGTGCAGCAACGTAAGGGTAGTGTTTGTAATGCTAACACTCAAGTACGTTCAAATCTAAGAAGTGGTAAGTAGAGTTTAAACTATTTAAAATAGAAATTTTGAAAAAATATTTATAAAAAATATCCATTAATCATTTATTATAGTAGATTTTTATTATGAAATATCATGGAAATATGGTTTTAGTATGCCTCCTTGTCTGCCCAACTATTTTTGAACTATATAGTGTGGCAATATTTGGACACTGATTGCGACATACATTTTCTTCACCAATCCTACTTTAGGGTTAATATTGAATCCTAGAATTAGAAAACAGTTTTTATACGTAAGCGTCAATAATTTTTTAATTTGTCTGTTGTTGTTGTAACAGCTTAAGCTATACGCTTTTTACTCCGGGTGTTCTGTATTTAGGTACAAGCCAAGAAAATGGGCTACTTCAGTAGCGTTAGTCCATAAATCCATTGGGCTAAGTGAAGTAGGGTGGGCTGGACAGTTGAATATGTGGGGGGGGGGGAATCATGCGGACCCTGGGAATATATTAGGGACGGCATCGTTTATGCGGGACCAGTAGGCGTTGAGCCTATAGCTCTATGAAGGTCGTTTAAAGCTGCTGTATACCAACTCTGGTTCAAGAGATCCTGTACATATCTTCATAAGCACGCCTCGTATACACAGAAGGTCTTTCCTGACACAGGAGGAACTGTTTATTTTGCATGACATTATGTTTCTTGATAGCACCCCTCGTATACACAGAAGGTCTTTCCTGACACAGGAGGAACTTTTTATTCTGCATGACATTATGTTTCTTGATTGGGAAGATCTTCGTTTCCTCGTGTAGGTGATGCTCCGAGGTTATTTGCATGCAGCTCTTACTGGGTATCACTCAGCGAAGGAAACCACACTGGAGCGGCGTAATAGACGACTTAACGGCAAATTGTTTTATAGGTAGTTAACAAGGTTTCTTTGTCCATTGTGCTGCCAAGTGCTGCCGGGTAGCGCTTTGAGGACCTTGTTTCTGCTTCGCAAATTGTGCGTGATTAAAGTGGTATGAGCTGAGGATGTAAACAGGGTGTCAATGGTGAACCCCCTAGATCTTTGGGTGGTTCACAGTCGGTATTTGTCTTTTATCGACTACGACGCCTAAATTCAAGTTTACCTCCTTCGTCCAGGTGGTTGTTGTTGTTGTATCAGCGACACGTTTAAAGTCGGTGTGGTTGGGTTGACAATCCTTGGTCGTTGTTCATTGAACTCCGAGTCGTTCCGGTGCGAAGAACCGATTGTCGTGGGAATCGTCCAGGTGGTTAAAAGTGTTGCTGAAGTCTTCGCTGGTTTATGTTTCAGGTTACGTCCAGTGAAGAAGTTTTGTATTTCTCCGAGATAACCATTCAACCATCGCATAGCTCATCATCGTTTTGGCCCGTTGCCTTCATGGTACAGTCACCTTAACACCTTGTGTAGGTGTGGGGAGTTTGGAGATGTAAAAGTTAAACAGTAGAGTGGATAGGACATCGCTCTGTGTTACACTCTGACGAACGACTGACGGCCACTCAGATAATTCACAATCCATCTCTTCAAGTAGTTGGGCATGGTGGACTGTAGAATGTCCTGGAAGATGGTGGTATGACTGACTGTATGTCAGCCATGCCACAATAGGTTTTTGATATGTATAGCACCACTAGGAATGTCCTTTCACAAGACTGGACAGCTGGGGGAGGAGGAGCGCCTCAAGAGTCTTCGCGACTGGTGACAGGAGGGTAATCGTCCTGTTCCTCTGTCGCGTATTACACAACAGCAAATTTGTTAATTCCTTTGTTTCCAAATTTAAACCAACAAGAATCTTTAAATAAAGCTTAAGCTTTAATACATGTAACAAAGAGAAGAAGTGAGATGAAACCCCTGACCTCTGTTCTAACAGACTACAACTCTAATTTACTGGAGGCATAGAATTTGCTGATTTAAATCGAATCTCTTCTGACAATCCTAAACTACCTCCATGACGAAGTTTACAAACGGCCAAAAACAATGTACTTCGAATCGCAACAAAATGTCCAAGATGACGAATGTGAATCATTTTCCTATTTTTTAGGAGAATAGACATCGTAATGTATTGTTGACAAGACAGTAAGCATCTAGAATTTCCATTTTTGACACATCCGGTTGGATTTGCTTCGCTTTCGTCAACAACATCCTGGTGAAAAGACATGTTGCGCGTCTTCCTACTAGTGTATCTGCATTGAATCGAACCTACGACAACCGGTCTAATAGACTAGAACACTAACCACTAATCCACTTATTACAATACTTGCCGATTTAAATCAAATGTCCAAAAGTATATTCTCATATATACAAAGGTCTTTCCTGCGTAGATGCTCTATAAGATATCGAGTTGAGATGACTACTAGGGTGAATCCCAGGAAGATTTTGTATGATTAGTCACAACTTAATGTTATATCAATTAAAGAGAACAGATTAGTGTTGCAAGACAGATGGCATGTTTTACTTGATATTTCAAATACAAAATTTATTATAAGAAAATTATTAAACTTCATTTGTTCATTTCCATTCATAATTTTTTTTGGATAATTTTCATTTAGATATTAAAAAAACACCTTCACTATGTCATTTAATACTACTTGTATTGGTAGTTGCATTTTTAGTTTCATTAGGATTTGCCATAGTATCCGTTATACTCAAATATGAACAACCGATTATATTTAGTACTTAAAGAAATCAAATGACTGTAAAACGGTAAGAAGATATATGAAAAATTTATCAATTTAAATTGTCTTCTATGTCAAAATTGTGTATGTTTTTGGTTATATTTGAGTGTTATGTGATATTTTCATGGTCCAACGTTTTCATGTTTCTTGTAAAATTTGAATAATTATACCATGAATTATAATAAATTTTCCAATTTAACAAATTTAGGTATTGCTGCTGAAAAACTCTCACCATTGGATTCATTTTTGGATCTTCTTACTGCCAAAGCTAGTCTTAATGAATTGGATTACAATTTACTTATCGAAACTACCGTGTCATCCATGGATCATTTAAATGTTAATAATTAATGATTCAATGTGCCATTTCAGCAATTTTACTTAATGTGCTAAAAAAAACATAATTATTAAAATTTAATATGTATGTGTAGTATTTATTAGCATTTAACGTATTTGTCGGGTATTAAATATATTTAGATATTTATTTATTTTCGTCTACTTTTGAGGCTATTTAATTATGTTGTATTAAGTTTTTTTTTTTTTTTTTTTTAAATTAAGATTTACAATAATAAAAACATTCCCTTATACTACTTTTTCCTTTGCAGCTGTTTATTTATTACTTTTAAGCAATATGTTACTTTTTGTTATAAAGATTATTCGTTTTTATACACATTTATGTAATAAAAAATTACTTTTTCTTTTGAAATTTTAAAGATTTTTTTGATAAATATTTGAATAATAATAAACTAGTAATCTCAGTAAGAAATTGTGTAATATTTATTAGACTTGAAGCATTAAGGGTTTATCTTTAGGTGAACTTATAGCGATTAAGTTAAAATTAGTGCTCGAAAATAGTTTTTAAATACTCAGTAAGTTTAGCTACGTTCAGACCTATCAAATATTAAATGACAAAGACGTAATCACTAATTTTTTTAAATTTATTTTTATACCCTTCTCGCGAAGTTTGTCATTCCGTTTATAAAGTATACATTCTGGATAATTATAGATAGCGGTGTCGATTAAGCCATGTCAGTCTGTCTGTCTGTATGTTTGACTGTCGAGAGATTTAACGTGAGCACCTGCCTTGACGGCCTTATCTCACGGTGGTCTTTTTCATCCACTGGGTAGACTTGAGAACGGCCTACCGTCGCCCTCTTTGTTCTTCAATGAAGAACTCAGGTGGCAATTTTTGTACATTGGCTTTGATCGGTCCATGCACAGGTACTTTGCTGGAGTCTTCGAGCTATCTAATCTCTGACCATTAGATGGCCCCTGTTGATTCGGCAACAGCACCTAGAGACGTAACCGCTAAACCGAAGTACGATCCATCAATAAGCCGTAGACATTGTTCTTACTCACAGGGACACACTGTGGTAATTCTGATATGAACAGAGAATACTCGGAACATATCTGGACAAGGAAGGAAAATTCAATATCATATGTACATATATGACACCTTTCATTCATCATCAGTCCCGGCCAGACTGGAGGTATTGGGCACCTCTTTAAACCCCGGGATTGCAATAACACCAAGGCGGAGGACTCTTCAATATTTCTGTTAGACATAATTTCGGGAACCGGATCGATTTCGAAATCAGCGAAATCGGTCCATAAATAACGGAAATATAAGCAAAAATCCGAGACCACCTCTGAAAATTTCATCAAAAATTGAGTTTTTTTTTATTCATGCTCAAACAGAAATTGCAAAAAACAAAAACAAAATCATACGGCAAATTTTGTTATTGTACTCTTGTTTATAAAAAAGACAGAGCGTGAGCAGCAGAGCAAGAGTCGCAGAGCGAGAGCAGCACTAGTGTGTTGTTATTGGCTAGAAACATGAAATTATGTATGTGAGCCTGGCTTAAGTTAGAAGCCATTAAAGGGAACTTTTTGGTACTTTTTCGTTTTTCAAAAGGTACCTTTTGAATTTTCTATAATATTGAAGCTAGAAACATGAAATTAAGTATATAGATTCGGAATTAGGTGAGAACACATAAAATGAAACTTGTTGGTACTTTTTATACCCTTCACCACCATCAGTGGTGATATATATATCAGTTTGTCATTCCGTTTGTAACACTAACAAATATTCATCTAAAACCCAACAAAGTATATATATTCTTGATCCTTATGAAATTCTGGGTCGATCTAGATATGTCCGTCTGTCTGTCTGTATAAAACACGCTCACGTTAAAACGAAGCAATGAAACTCCACAAAATTTACTCAAAATATTCATTGTTATCCTAAGCAGTTTGGTATTGAAAATCAGCAAGATCGGTGAAATAGTTTCAGAGTTATGAGTAAGTTAAGACAACATCGAAAAAAATGGCGATTTTTCACATATTTATTTGTACTTTTTACAAAAACTACTGCAGATAAATTGATGAATTTTATCAGAGATACATCTATTGGTGTCAGAATCAATATTGTTAAAAATCGGAAAAATCGGTTCATAATTTCATATACCTCCCATACAAATGTACATATTCCCGGAAAATGTGTTTATTGTTAATAACTTCCGTTACAATATCGATATCTTCACAAAATTTTACAATTTAAAGTTTTATGTCAATACAATTCATACCAAGGAAAAAAATTTCCATCGGTCCACAATTGGTCATAGCTCCCATACAAGGTCCCCTCCCGGAAATCACTTAAACGCGCACAACTCATTTCTAAATTAATATATCGATATTAAATTTGGTACAAGTATTGCTCATATATACAGAAATATTATAATGAAAGATTTTTTCGATCGGTCCATATTTGGTCATAGCTCCCATACAAAGACCCCTCCCGAAAATCACTTAAACGCACATAACTCATTACTAAATTAAGATATCGATATTAAATTTGGTACAAGTATTGCTCTTATATACAGAAATATTACAATGAAAGATTTTTTCGATCGGTTCATATTTGGTCATAGCTCCCATACAAGGTCCCCTCCCGAAAATCACGTAAACTCGCATAACTCATTACTAAATTAAGATATCGATATTAAACTTGGGACAAGTATTGCTCTTATATACAGAAATATAACCATGAAAGATTTTTTCGATCGGTCCATATTTGGTCATAGCTCCCATACAAGGTCCCCTCCCGAAAATCAGTTAAACGTGCATAACTCATTACTAAATTAAGATATCGAAATTAAATTTGGTACAAGTATTGCTCCTATATACAGAAATATAACAATGAAAGATTTTTTCGATCAGTCCATATTTGGTCATAGTTCCCATACAAGGTCCCCTCCCGAAAATCACTTAAACGCGCATAACTCATTACTAAATTAAGATATCGATATTAAACTTGGGACAAGTATTGCTCTTATATACAGAAATATTACAATGAAATATTTTTTCGATCGGTCCATATTTGGACATAGCTCCAATACAAGGTCCCCTCCCGAAAATCGGTTAAACGTGCATAACTCATTACTAAATTAAGATATCGATATTAAATTTGGTACAAGCATTGCTCACAAAAATATTACTAATAAAGTATTTTCCATCGGTCCATAACTAGTCATAGCTTCCATACAAGGTCCCCTCCCGAAAATAACTTAAACGCACATAACTCATTACTAAATTAAGATATCCATATAAAGTTTGGCACAAGTGTTGCTTATATACAGATAAATAATTTTGTGAAATTTTTTCCGATCCGTCAATAATTGATCATAGCTCCCATATAAGGTCCCTTTTAGAAAAACATACATACAAGGTTCCCTTCCGAAAATCAGAAAAAAACGCACATAACTCATAACCAAATATTTATATCCATACATTTAGCATAAATATTGCTCTTATATATAAATTCACTATAAAATTGTTTTACGAATGATCCATATTTGGTCATAGCTCTCATACTAGGTCCAGAAATTCACTTAGATTCACAATATTTTTTACCAAGTAATGATATAAATACATAATTCTGAAATTTTGTCTTTATATACATAATTGGACATAGCTCCCATACAAAGTCGTTTTACGAAAATCTCTTAAACATACATACATACACACACATACATACATACATACATACATACATACATACATGCAAATTACTAAATTTATAATGTTCAATAAATCTTGGAATTGTAATAGATTTAACTTTTGGGTTTTTTCTATGAAAGACATGAGAAAACTGATTTCTACAAATATTTGATTAATTAGAAAAGTAATAACTTAGAAGTAGCTGGTGGAGGGTATTTAAGATTCGGCACAGCCGAATATAGCACTCTAACTTGTTCATTGTTCATTTTATAATATTGAACCTAGGAACATTAAATTAAGTAAGTATGTAAATTCGGAATTAGATGAGAACCCATAAAAGGGAACTTTTTGTTGCTTTGTCGTTTTTCAAAAGGTACTTTTTGAGTTTTCTATAATATTGAAATTAAGTATGTAGAGTCCGGATTAGGCGAGAACAAGTCAAAGGGGACTTTTTTAGTACTTTTTCGTTCTACAAAAGGTACTTTTTGAATTTTCTATAATATTCAACCTTGAAACATGAACCGGAAAAAGTGAACTTTTTGGTATTTTTTCGTTTTTTAAAAGGTAACTCAAAAAGTTTTCTATAATAATGAACCCAGAAACAAGAAATTAAGTATGTAGAGCCCGGATTAGACGAGAACAAATCAAAGGGATTTTTTGGTACTTTTTCATTCTGCAAAAGCTACTTTTTCGTCAGATATTTGATAGGTGTGAACGTAGCTTTTTTGGTAGCAACAAAACTTTAGTTGAGTTCCCAGCAGCCAACGTAGTTGACATAAACCCGGGAGATTACTCTGTAACTTGATCCGAAACAAAAAAATACTTGCATTTATATGCATTATGTTTTAAAACCGTTTTCTTTCGAATCGATGTACGGAACTTCGAAAGAAAGAACGGGCAACTTTCGTTATTTGAACTTAATTTTAAATATTCCAACATAGCAATGTAGTGTCATCAAGTGTACTCTGGACTTTCAATTTTCTGACAATTCGGGAAAGCAGAACTGGTTTTAATGGCTTCAAAAATTTTTCGAACTTAAGTTCAAATTTTCGAAAATTTTATTTTTAGTTTATATGACCCAGAGATTATTTTAGGAGCATAAAAATTTTTCCAACATTAGCATTAGCTGCTGCCAAATTTCAGCAAATTCTGGCTACTGGATTAGGTCTTAAACCAATTTTTCCCAATTAATTCGTCGTTCGTCTGCGTAAGAAATAGAAATAAACCTATCGCATAGTTCGAATTTCGTCATACGAATTGATTGAGTAAATTTTCATATACCCAAGTTTGTTCTATTTCTGACTACGAATATTTGTTCCGAAAAATTAGTCGTTCGTCAAAATTGTGTGTATACTATAAAGCAGCTCACTTGGGTTCATTATTGTTGGTTCCGCTGTGTTATCCTAGTGGTTGTAGGAGTGTATTCTGATGTTACCCTCTGCTACCAGAACTAAAAAGGTCTCATTTATGAACCATAGGATAGTCTTCAAACCTTCCTAGAAGGCTCATCCTCATGAAACATCATGCTTGAAACAAAGGTAGCACCGTAGCATTAGCAAAGTATATCGTCTCTCTTCTCCCTGATTGTGACAAATTTTGTAGTAGTCATTATAAGCAAGGTCTATAAGCAAAAGCCTATAAGCAGTCTTGATTTGAGACATTGATATAGAGGGGAGATAGTTATCGAGATCTGACAATCGGTTTCACTAAACCACCTGATTTGTGATGTAGCATATAGTTATTTAAGAACAAGTTTCCTACAGTTAATTCCTTTTTTGGCTTATTCATTTGCTGTACAATTACCACGACATTTATCATGACCAGGGACCCAAGTTAGCGTTATTCTAGAATGATTCGCTATCTCATTTAGACATAACCGGCATTGTTTGATTAACATAGATGTCGTAAAAACACCTACTAGATTTTTGATAGCAGATTTGATGATAGTATATATACAAATATCACCTGACATGTGATAATATCTTAGCCAATTCTCTGCTCTTTTGATATCAGATATTTCTGCCTACGGCAGTGTAGTTGTGCAGTCTGAAGAATATTTAGATACCAAATATAGTCTAGTCTATAGTCTAGTCTAGTTTATAGTCTAGTCTATAGTCTAGTCTATAGTCTAGTCTATAGTCTAGTCTATAGTCTAGTCTATAGTTTAGTCTATAGTCTAGTCTATAGTCTATAGTCTAGTCTATAGAATATGTATGTTTATTTTCGGAAGAGGTTTCATATGAGAGCTATAATTAATTATTGACAGAATCAGAAAAAGTTCACAGAATGTCTTACAAATACACAACATATATTTATGTCGAATCTCATACAGGAATCCTGTTTTGTCAGTGACATATGTGTGTATAAGTAATTTTTGGAAGTGGTGCTTATATGGGAGCTACCATTAATTGTAAACCGATACATATCTATTTTAGAGTGATAGCGAGTTGAGGAAGTTATAAACGGAACTATACCTTGATGGTGGTGGAGGGAATAAAAAGTAAAATTTCATTAAACATTCAAAGTCATATTTCTTAAAACCATTTTTGTTTTCGAGTTATACCAGTCTGGTAGTAAATGAGCGATATGTATGTACTTTTCTTACCGCAAAATTTGTGTTTAAACGTTTTTGGAGACATAACTAAAATCCGACATAGAACAATTTGACTATTGCATGACATAGAAAAACGCATTAACTAGTTTGATCAACAAACATCTTGGCCGTTTGTCTCTTTCTTGAATAAATAAAATTTAAATCAGAACAGAAATTACAGTAGCAATTACAAGAATTGCTGTAATGTAGGACTTTAATAGTTGTACAATCAATTATACTTAAATGTACATATGTATGAGTCCAAAATATATTTATTGATAAAACTTGGTATACTATTTACAATCGTTAACCAAGTCTTTAATACAACTTACATTTTTGCACTCCATTAACAACTCCATTAGTGCTAGCAAATATAGATACTAGATGATATAGTTTTCCGGTTATACTAATTTTATTATTTATTTTAAATGATCAATATTGCCCGAATTTTCCGCAAATGTTCATATGGATGTCAAAGTTATCCATGTGTAATATAATATCTCGAATATTCAAGTATTAATATTTTGAATGATGCCGTGGCAGGTCCTTTTAGACATACAGGAAGATATATATAGAGTCTCTTAGTTATAACATTTGACCTTCAAAGACCATGGTCTCAAAAAGTTAAAAACGATCAAAATTCTTTATTTGTTATTGGTTTGAAATTACCGACTTATTTCCTTTTTTCGATTTGCTCATCCCTGCTAATCGATCATTAATACCTTTTATTAGAGTCCGACCGAACTCAAAATTTCGTTCGGAACCAAACACCGAACCCGAACATCGGTAAATTTGAAAGTTCGCCCGAACGCGAACTTCTTTCTTAAATGAAAAACGCATTTATGATTAAAAATGCATTTAAATTTATAACATTTAAAAACAAAATATAACATCCGGAAGATTTTTTGAAGAGGGTCTTTAATTAGCAATTTGGTCAATTATAAACTAATTCCGAATTCCAGAGAGTGATATATTTCTAATAACAAACCATTTTTGTGAAATGAATATATCTTAATACTTTTATTTTTGGGTTTTAAACGATTTATTGACAATGATAAAACTCTCTGTAAGATCATGCAGAGAAAAAACATGGTTGTGGTATGATTGTAGTCTAAAATATTATCGTTATTGTAACAATTTTAAAATATCATATTATAATTAAATACCGTCAATTTCATAAAAATACTAATATTTTTAAGCCTGTTATGAACGTTAGTCATTTTCTAAAGCGAACCTTATATGGAGGCCATGTCCAAATGTAAACCGATTTTGTCCATTTTGAATACCAATCAAACTGCAACAATCGTTCTTTTAAGAGACTGACAGTCTGACTGACTGTCAGACGTGTCTAGATCATTTAAGAATAAGGACCTATGTTACAAATGAGATCAAAGATTTATAGTCGAAACTAGATAATTCAAATTAAATATTTCACTTCTTTTAGTTTTTTAATACCTTTTTTGGTTAACAGTTTTTCAAATTAGCCGAAAAACCGAACAGTTAAAAAGGCGTTCTGTACCTATGTATATCGGATATTTATTGTACAGCTAGGATGTATGAAAACTTCTGTAAACAAATTTTTTGCATTTTTAAAACTTTTTATGATGCGAGATATAAGAAAATTGATATAGAAAATGGCCCCATTATGGGTACTTAATAAAAAATTAGGGTATCAGTAATATTATTGGTTTGAATTGTTAAGGATAATTAAAAATAAATAATAATTGTTTCATACAACGTGTATGGTTTCAAGTGGTTGGTTACGTCTAATTATACATACATTATTTGTTTAACTTAAAAGTAAAACACTGAAAAATATATAATAAAAAGTTGTTCAAACCCAATTTTTACGTCATTTTTATTAACTATTATCAAATATTTTCATTACAGCTCCGATTTGGAATCTTTACAATTTCAATTGACCTGCGAAATACCACGCATCAAGGTTAGAGCACAGTATCGTTCAACTGGCGTTTTAATTTTGGTTAAAGCTTCTGGTGCCGGTGAATATTGGGGCGAATATGGTAAGAACAACTATATAACTAAAAAAAAAACAACAACAAAACTAAAAACAAGTTATAACTTTATTTGCTTATAAAGAATATTTAAACATTTTTGTTTATATATTACATAATATTGTTATTTTCTTTTGATTATAGAGGGCGTTAAAGCTAAAATTTATTTCAAGGCTTTGCCACATGAGGGACCAGATGGCCGCACTTACCTTACAGCCGATCAAGTAAAAATGGATTTCAATGTCAAGGACATTCAAATGGGTGTCGATAATATTGCCAATGGCAATTCTGTTATACGTAAGTTTTAATTAATACTTATACATACTATTGTTTTAAGAGTTTAAATAAATTTATTTTTGTTTAATTTTTTTACCATTAACAGAAGCTGCTTTAAATCTTTTCATCAATTCCAATTCACAAGAGTTGCTGAAAGAAATGAAACCAGCTTTGCGCACAAAACTCACATTGGTCATACGTAATTTCATGGATCGTCTGTTTGCGAAAATTCCCTTGGAACAGTGGGTTAATCTGAATTAGTTATAATTAATCGTTAATCGTGCGAAAACTATTTAAATAAATTATAGTTTAAGCTTAAATTAATTAGTAGTAAAATATATAAAATTAAAAAAATTCGCAGTAATTTTAAATTTTTTTCGATTTAAGTAAAGTTTTTATTCAATTTTAAATTTCTTTAGCAATAAATTTAATATTAATTAAGTATTTATGTTAATTTTTTTTGTATTAAATAGCTAATAGATATTATTAGTTTTATAAATATTGAAGAAAATAAAATTTGATTTAGTACCATATTAAAGAATTATGACAGATTATTATTTAACCCTTTCATAAATGGGCGGGCATGTTGATTCTTTAAATAATCTCAGCAAAAATAAAACGAAGTAGTTCCAAAAGAATGCCATTTATAATTACTTCAAAAGTATCACTTAGTGAATTTTTTACCTTCTGTGGAAGTGATTTGTTAGGTTTGTTGTATTCTATAACACAACAATTTTCTAATACAGTGGGACCTCGATTTTCGTGAAGTTCGGGACCGGAACCATTCTCTATATTTGATTTTCCTGGTTAATTGAGTGCCAAATTTGGCTAGATTTTTAATAGATATTGTTTTAATTAATACATTTATATAAAAATGAAATAATTCTGTAACTCCAAAAAAGAACATAAAATTTACTACTTGAGAATGACTTCAGATGTAGTGAATTTGGAATCAAATAAAAAAGACATCCCTCCTATGACAAGCCTGTGTTTAAATCATCACTTCTTCAGGTCATTTTTCAGTACTTTCATTGAGTACATTTTACTTTCTTTTCACTTTTTTGGAAGTTATTTTTTTGCTGAGTTGGGTATATAAACAGATTTTAATATACACATTGTTATGAATCTAACTCTACTTCGCAATTAGTTCTTATAAACGATTAAGTTCAATAAATGGTTAAGATATATAAAAAAACACATACTTAAATTGAAATTCACTTTAGAAAGAATAAATTTTACAAATGTTATTGGAAGAAGAGATCCTTTTAAAAATCGAGTAATATATAGACCGAACTCTTCTGAATAAACATTATTAGTATATACTGAAGTGTTCGTTTTAGAAAAAAATGGGGAAGACGGTCTTAATAGCTACCTTTATATATGGGACTTTCAAGTAATTTATTATGTGATATCGGAGTATACGGAAAAACATAAACAGAAAATAATTTTCTGCCGTTTGTTCATATATGTAATTTACTTTTTTATTCATTCAAATCTTAATGAATCAATAATTAAAGTTTTAAAAATTTTGTAATATTTTTTGACTGACGAGAAGGCGTATATCTATTCTCAATATTTTAATTAAATTCATGTTTTATATGTTGTCTATTAATGTTTTAAAGCATTTCGCATGTTATTCCTTTTAACTTTTCATAAAAAGCAACATTTTAGTAATTAAGTTTGTAATTGTTTAAACAACGTGATTACGTTTTTGTTTAATTATTACCTAATAATTAAAAACAAAAGTATGTATATAGAAGTTCCCACAAACACTTTTCAATTGAAGTTTCTCCCATTTCACAATTTCATATTAAATCGATTACCATACTTAATAAAGATTAATGAAAAAAATATATAAACATTTTATTATTTAAATAAGTTCAATTGAACTGTTTAGCACGAGATTTACACAAACTATAAAATATCGGAAAAGATAATAATAAACAGGTGTAAAATTACGACTTTTAATAACAAAATTAATTACACAAGTTTACACAGTGACTCTTCTAACGATTTGAAATCAATATGAATAGAATTTTTAACTATTTTTATACCCACCATCAAATAGATGAATGGTATATTGTTTTTGTCATTCCGTTTGTAACACATCATTCCGTCTGTGACACAAAACCGATTTGATATTTTATTGAAAATTGACAAGACCTGTTTACTATTTCACCTGACCCCATAAAAATTACCATCCAGGAACAGTCATAACTTAAAATACCAGTGGTGTAATTACAAGTATTTATTAATACTGATCGGTCGTTAAAACACACCCCATATAAGGTCCCCTTTAAAAAATTATTTGAACATTTGTAATTGACTTAAAAATGTCAGTAAACAAATGGAATCTGACATTAATAAGTTTTATATTAACCGAAATCACACTTCTAAATTCTATGTGAAACGTCCCATAAATAACTCTACCCCCGAAACATATATCTTGATTTTTTACCGTAATTTAGCCTTGTTTGTCAGAAATTGAAACTTTAACTTTGGCAATAAATTTTTTCAAAATTATTTTGTATAATTATGATCGATTATCCAGAGAGATTCGTTATTCGATCATCAAATTAATTCAATTATTTTTATACTAGCTAAATGTACCCGGCGTTGCTCGGGTTTTCTTCGATTCTTACAGATATTATATAGCTCTTGTTAGTTATGAGGGTAAAAATTAAAATAGTCATAAATTATTACTAATGTTGATTAGAGGGTTTTTAATGACTTTTTGTTTTTGAAGTTCGAAATTTCGATTTGGTCATCATTATTTCCAAAAAAAAACATTGTGTAAGCTAATATTAAGTTTAAGAAAAAAATAATAGTGCAAAAATGGTAGTTATACAGTTGATAAATCTAACTGGATTTTTTGAATAAAAAAAGGTGGATTTATCTAATATATGTATGTTTGTAGGGCAATATCCCTAATTCATAAAACAAAACCATAATAATTTGTTGTAAAATAAATTTGATTTATTTTTCTTTTTGCCGAAGGATGTCAAATATTTTTAAGTGTGTAGAAATAGTAAATTAGATAAAAGTTATTTAACTAAAATATCGTACACTTGCAATAGCATACACGTGCAAAAAAAAAAACAATTTTTCCAATTGTATGGAACAACTTTAGTATTAATTAAATTTTATTAATTATTTATTAAAACTTTCTAGCTATACCAGTGTGCTTCGCTACCCTCATCGTAATGGAATAAAATAAATATCATTATTGTAAATGTATATATATCTGCAATATCAAAAATTCCCCTTTTAGAGAACTCTTTAAGTTTGATTTTATGATTCTAGTTTCAATATTACAGAAAATTAGAAAAAACAGTTGAAGAACGAAAAAGTACCAGACAGTGCCTTTTTATATATTTTCATTAAATCAGGATGACGCATGTTTAATTTTCAACCAGAATCCAAAAAATCGCATAAAGATTTTTATACAATCAGGAAGCTACATGTCCAATTTAATGTTTTTAGGTTCAATATTATAGAAAATTCGAAAAGTATTAGTAAAAGAACAAAAAAGTACCAGAGTATGCTTTTTCAATTTTCGTTCAATTGGGATACTGCGTGTTTAATTTTATGTTTGTATATTCAATATTTTAGAAAGCTCTAAAAGTACCAGTACCACTGAAGTACGAAAAAGTACCAAAGGACCTATTTTATTCAATTTCATGTTCCTAAGTTCAATATTATAGAAAATTCAAAAATATTCCAGTTTAAATTTTCATTCACTCAAGTCCCTGATTGCTTTTATAGATTCTAATTAACTCCGGACTCCACATGCTTAATTTCATGTTTCTAGGATCAATATTATAAAAAAACACAAAAATTACCTTTTAAAGAACGAAAAAGTACCAAAAAGTGCCCTTTTATAGGTTCTTACTTAAAAATAGGCTCTAAACGCTTAATTTCATGTTTCTAGGTTCAATATTATTGAAAATTCAAAATGCACCTTTTAAAGAACGGAAAAGTACCAAAAAGTCCCATTTTATAGGTCCTCACTTAATCCGGGCTCTACGTGCTTAATTTCACGTTTCTAGGTTCAATATTATACAAAAATCCAAAAAGTACCTTTTGAAGAACGAAAAGTCCCCTTTTATTTATTATTTTATAGATTCTCATTTACTCCGGGCTCTACATACTTAATTTCATGTTTCTAGGTTAAATTTTATAGAAAACTCAAAAAGTACCTTTTGTAAAACGAAACAGTACCAAAAAGTCTTCTTTTATAGATTCTCATTTACTCCGGGCTCTACATGCTTAATTTCATGTTTCTAGGTTCAATATTATACAAAAATCCAAAAAGTACCTTTTGAAGAACGAAAAAGTACCAAAAGTCCCCTTTTATAGGTTCTCACTTAATCCATCCTCTACATACTTAATTTCATTTTTCTAGGTTCAATATTATAGGAAATTCAAAAAGTACCTTTTGAAGAACGAAAAAGTACCAAAAAGTCCCCTTTTATAGATTCTCATTTACTCCGGGCTCTACATACTTAATTTCATGTTTCTAGGTTCAATATTATAGGAAATTCAAAAAGTACCTTTTGAAGAACGAAAAAGTGCCAAAAAGTCCCCTTTTATAGATTCCCATTTACTCCGGGCTCTACATGCTTAATTTCATTTTTCTGATTAAATTTTATAGAAAACTCAAAAAGTACCTTTTGTAGAACGAAAAAGTACCAAAAAGTCCGCTTTTATAGATTCTCATTTACTACGTGCTCTACATGCTTAATTTCATGTTTCTAGGTTCAATATTATAGAAAATTCAAAAAGTACCAGTCGAAGTACGAAAAAGTACCAAAAAGTCCCCTTTTTTTTAGATTCTTACTTACTCCGGGCTACATGCTTAATTTCATGCTTCTAGGTTTAATTTTAAAGAAAACTCAAAAAAATACCTGTGTAGAACGAAAAAGTACTGAAAAGTCTCTTTATTATTAATTTCATGTTTCGATTTCAATATCAAAGAAAACTCAAAAACTACCAGATGGAGAATGAAAAAGTACCAAAAATATCACTTGGTACCGGGTTTCCAAATAACACCTCATTAGCATATTTAGTGTTTCTAAATCTAAAAATTTTATCTAAATTGGATCATTGTGTTTGAATAAAATCAAATTTCCAGTTTTTACCCCTTTTGGTACTTTTTTCTACCCATTAACGAAATAAAAATTCTATTCCAAAATGTTGCAACATCGTAGTGGGAGCCCGTTATTACGTATTTATATGTATAAGTTAATAAACCAAAATCAATGTTTTATGAAAAAAAGTACCAAAAATATGTACAATTTTCACCCCTTAAACATCCGAATAACCAAAAAGTACTAAATTTATATTTTTATTTTTACGTCAAGTTATGAAGGAGTCAAAAATATTGTTTGAATGTTCACTGGTTTAAAAGATACATGGGGTGCAAAAAAAGTACCAAAATACAGTTTTTACCCGTTTATTCCCTAAAGGGCCGAAATTGAAAAAAGTACCAGACACCTGTCCGCTTATTTTTTAAATGAACGACGATAAGCTTTAAACTATTTTAGTATCTTTTCTAGTTTAGGAGATATGAGGTTACCGATTTTACCCGTTTTTACCCTTTTTTACCCCCTAAACATTCGAATTTCCAAAAATCCCGTCTTAGTGGATCTATTTGGTGGGAGACCAACCCCCTGTCCAAATTTCAGCTCTTTAGCTTTAACCGTTTAGGCTGTGCGATGATGAATCAGTCAATCAGTCAGTCAGTCAGTCAGTCAGTCAGTAACGTTAGAATTTTATATATATAGATTATATAGTATAATCTATTGTCTAATCGATTGTCGAGTCTATAGTCTTGTCTATTGTCAAGTTTAGTCAAAGGTATAGTCTACTAAATAAATACAAAATGTTTTAGACGTTTTTAGCGGTTTTCGCAAAAACCTAAATCTGACTGTTTCTATCGGTTTACAATTTAGGACAATTTTAATTGTTATACTCAACATTTCTCCTCTTAAAACTTTTAGACTACAAAAAACTACCCCCTTAAAATATAATACAAAAGGGGAAAGGAGAATAACACATGCTCTTATATACCACAAATGATTTCTCCTTTTTGAAACTGTTATATAGAGAGGGCAATATTTTCCACAATACTCCCCTTTAGAGAAGATGTAGGGGAACATGATTTCCTTTAGTATAAAAGTAAATTTATGTTTTTCATACTTAATATTTATCACAGATGGCGTTGAGGGTATTAAATTTATGTTACTTTTCATGTAACTCAAAAGGAAATCCAATTGAGAGAGTAATTTTTACATGATTTGTAACTTAGAGAGGGGGAGAGTAATTGGGTTTTAGAATGCATCTCCATGGCTACAATAAGAAAAAATAAACACACACACACTGTATATTTTCCTGTGTTGGCTGGCGCTATAGAGCTGAAGTGAAGTTTTGTATTTTTTTCTCGTTTTCTTCTTTTTGTTCAGTTTTTGGTGGCTGGTCGACTGTTCTGCTTGCCTTTGGCTCAGATGCGATTTGTTTATTTATCCAGTTGACAGTTCTGGGAAACTCGTCACGGTGTGCACATTAAAAACTCGGTTGCTCGCAGAGACGATAATTTAGAGAAATTCTGTTTCAAAAAAAATTATCGAAAATATTTTAAATAAATAAAATAAAAATTTCGAAAAAAATTTTAAGCGAAGAAAAAAAAAACGCAAAAACGTATTTAATGCAGTTGTAATAAAACTACCCGTAGTATAACTACAACGACTACAAAGTCATTCATACTCAACAACAACAGTGTCAATATTTAGGAAATCACATTATTGATGATTTTCAAAGGATTAACTGCAGCTAAATTTTGAAAATTAAAATTTTTTAAAATTAAGGGAAAATTAAAAAAAAAAATTTAATAATGGATAACAATTTAACAAAATAACGGATTACAGTGAATTTAATAAGAAATTTTTAAAAATTATTAAAAAATAATTTTTTAAAAAATTTAAAAAAAAGTGTTAAAATTTAAACATTTAATTAGTATGAGGAAATAGATTTTTTTGGAATATTTGGAATATTATTAAACAAAAAAATTTGTGTTTTGAAAAAAGTTTTTAGTTTAAAAACAAAGTTCTTAAAAAAAGTAAACTTCCATCATGTATACCACAGCCTGCTTTACAATTGGATTACTTTTCCTGGCTTTATGCTCCCTTACCCAGAGTCACCTCAATGTGTATCTTAATCTGCATGAGGTTATGCGTCTTATAGGTAAGTTTACTTTTACTTCCTTAACAACTTTTATAACAGGGATTTTCAATTCCAAACAAACTATTAAATGAACTATTTAAAACTTTTGTGTTTTTATTTAAAACTTGAAAACTAAGAGACATTTTACTCTTGTTTTAAAAAGGATTAAAAAAAACTTAAGAATTTCTTGTGTTTTTGAATGAATGTTTGGGGGGAGGAATACGTAAGTGTGCAAAATGTTTAGCATACTTTTAGGTTTTAAATGTTGTTAAATTTTATTTGTTAAAAGGCAATAACCAACATAATTGGATTTTAAATGTGAAGAAAATATGTGGAAAAAGTTTCTATTATACGATAATAAAATTAAATACATATGCAGTTAAAATGTTTCATAATAGTTT
The DNA here is from genome assembly GCF_022045245.1 of Lucilia cuprina. NCBI lineage: Eukaryota > Metazoa > Arthropoda > Insecta > Diptera > Calliphoridae > Lucilia > Lucilia cuprina. The sequence continues at coordinate 54,245,509 of NC_060950.1, read as the reverse complement.
TGAAATTTATAAAAAAATATTCAACTTTATTTCCTCATAAAAGAATATCATTATAAGTCTTTTTTAATTAAAAAATATTCCAACGTTAAAAGACAATTTAAATTTTTAAATCCTTCGAAAAATGTTATCATCACTATATAGTGAATAAAATTATTAATTATGCACCGATTTTTGAAAATTTAATTTTGTTTTATTTGTAACCTATTTAACCATAAGTTCTCGCAAAAGTTCTCGTTTACTAAATTGTTTTAAATTTTTGACAAATTTTTAAAAAATCAAAAATTTTGAAATTTTTTATTTTTATAAAATAAAAAAAAAAATGGTTTTAAAAATTCATTAAAAATTTAAAACCATTTAGAAGATGATTTTTTTTGCAAGAACTTAAAGCTTAAGAGATAGAAAACAAAACAAAATTTAATTTAATTAATTCCAGGTATTAATAATGATTTTATTCAAAATTTAATAAAGCTAACTTTTTCTTAACGAAATTAAAAAAGTTGAAAATATAAAAATTCTTTAAAAATCTAAGAACAATAATAAAAATCCCACTTTTAAAGAAACTTAGAGCTAAAAATGCTACAAACACAACGAAATTAAATTTTTAAAATTCATATATATTTAATGATTTTTTAAATAATTTTGATCAATATAAAAAATTTATTTTTTTTAAAAATTCATAAAAAATCAAAAAAATTCTCGTATGTGATTATTTTGTAAGAACTTGAAAGTTAAATAGTTAATAAATAAAATATTATAAAATTTTTCAAAATCTATTTACAAATAATTTTATGATAGTGAATTATTATTTTTTTTCGATTTTTAAAAACTTATCAAATATAGTTTTTGTATAGAAAAATTGCTTTAAATCAAACAATATTCCTGCAAAAAATGCTTTAGCCAAGACAATAGTGAAATCTTTATCATGAAAACTATTTTCCAAACAAAGCGATAGTTTATCTAAAAGTTGCCTAAAATCAAGACAACACTTCCAATAAAAAGTTGCTGAAAGTTTTTAGCACATTTTCAGCTTGCATTCAGGACAGTTTTTCTTTAGACGATAAAAGTGAAATCTTTTTCTAGACAATTATTTCCACAAAGTAATAAACAAAGCAATATTTTACCTAAAAGTTACTTAAAATCAGGACAATGCTTTTATGGAAATGTTGCTATACGTTTTATAGAAATATTGCTAGCAATCAGGACAGTTTTTTCCAAGTAGAATATAGAGAAATCTTTTTTAAGAAAACTATTTTCAAAACAAAGCAATAGTTTACCTAAAAATTGCCTGAAATCAAGACAACTCTTCTATGGAAAAGTTGCTGAAAGTTTTATAGAAATATTGCTTGGAATCGGTATAATTTTTCTTTAGGCAAAATGCTTTATAAAGAGATAAATTTTCTTTAAAAAATGCTTCAACTTAAGACAACTTTTGTGCATAAAATTTACTGCACTAAAGTTGCTTCAAATTGAGACAACTTTTCTGTATAAAAGTTGCTTTAAATTGCAACAACTTTTCTTACTAAAATGTGCTTTGAATTGAAGCAACTTTTCAAATATCAAATTGACATAACTTTTCTAAACAAAAGTTGATTGAAATCAATGCTTTAAAAAAATTGAAGCAACTTTTCAAATATTAAATTTACTTCAAATTGACATAACTTTTCTATACAAAAGTTGAATGCAATCAATGCTTTAAATAAAGACAACATATCTTTAAGAGTAATTCAAATTAAGACAAATTTTCTGTATAAAAATTGCTTCAAATTAAAACAACTTTTGTGCACAAAAGTTGCTTAAAATTAGGACAATTTTTTTGTATAAAAATTGCTTAAAAATAAGACAACTTTATGGTATAGAAATTGCTTAAAATTGTGACAACTTTTGTGTATAAAAGTTGCTTCAATTTACGACAACATTTCTGTAAAAAAAAATTTGCTTTAAATTAAGATAACTATTGTGCATAAAAGTTTCTTTAACTTACGACAACTTTTGTACATAAAAGTTGTCGTAAGTTAAAGAATATTTCTGTATAAAAGTTGCTCCAACCTACAACAATTTTTCTGCATTAGAGTTGCTTTAAAATAAGAAAACTTTTCTTCATAAAAGTTGCTTTAATTTGTATCAATTTTTTTATAAATGGAATTATTTTCTTAAAAGAAAATACAATTTGATTTTTTTTTTAATTTTTACAAACTTTAATATTTAAGTGTAGAGACAATCTAAATGAAGTATTTATAATGATTTTAAATATTATACACCAAATAATAAACATTATGATATTTATTGATTGATATACATATGTGTATGTAGATGTGATTAAAAGTATATGATAATGACAATAATAATAATAATAATAATGATGATGTTGTTTATAATGGTCAATATTGTATGTTATTGGTTAGATGATGTTATTATTGTTGTTATTTGTGCGTGATTTGCATTCAACATCAACCGCAAATTACACAAATCAATACAAATTCAAATACAATTATAGAAATACATACATACACAAGTATTCCCAAATAGACATATTAAGCTACTAGATACTTATAAAATATCTAAATAAATAATATGATGATTGGTTTTTCATTATTCCTTAATATTTTGATTATTTAATAATATATATATATAAAATATTTAAAATTAGACCAATAAGACATCATGTCAGTTATCAAATATCAAGTACATATTTTAATATTATATTTGTTAAAAGTAAATTTATTTAAATTTTTACTACAAACCACAGTATTGCATTCGTAAATCTCTAGAGATATGTTTAAAATAAAAGTCAATTTTTAAACCAAATACTATTCCAACTAAATTGTGTTGAATTGCATGTTAGTTTAGGGCAGACATCTGCTGACAAATAAACATTTAGAAATGATACTTATGTTAGTTTTATGTTAAAAATAAATTATAAGGGTAAACTTTGTTAATAGTTTACATAACTATTGTTAAAAACAGTATGGTGTTGAAAATAATACACAAAACTCATACTAAAAGATTGATCCTTTTATAACTTAATTTAATTTTAACTAATTGTTTGACATCTTTAATAAATGACAGTTAAAATTTCTATAGAAAGTTGCTGGGAATCAAGAGTAAATTTCTTAAGAAAAGTTGCTTGCAATCAGTCATCTTTTCTACAGAAAATTTGTTATCAATTAGCTCATTTTTCTTTCAAAAAGGTTGCTTGTAAACAAGTCATCTTTTCTATAGAAAGTCATTTTTTCTATAAAAAAATTTGCTAGCAATCAAGCTATCTTTTCAATAGAAAAGTTGCTTGTACTCAGCACAAGTTTTCTATAGGAAAGTAGCTTGCAATTAGGACAAAATTTCTATAGAAAAGTTGCTTGCAATCAGGGTAACTTTTCTTTAGAAAAGTTGCTTGCAATCAGGACAAGTTTTCTATATAAAAGTTGTCTGTAACCAGGACAAGTTTTTTATAGACAAGATGCTTGAAATCAGAACAAGTTTTCTATACAAAAGTTGCTTGAAATCAGGACAAGTTTTTTATATACAAGATGCTTGAAATCAGAACAAGTTTTCTATACAAAAGTTGCTTGAAATCAGGACAAGTTTTTTATAGAAAATTTGCTTGTAATCAGGACAAGTTTTTTATAGAAAAGTTGCTTATAATTAGGACAAGTTTTCTATAGAAAAGTTGGTTGCAATCAGGACAAGTTTTCTATAGAAAAGTTGCTTGCAATCAGGGCAAGTTTTCTAAGGAAAAGTTGGCTACAATCAGGACAAGTTTTCTATAGAAAAGTTGCTTACAATGAGGACAAGTTTTCTATAGAAAAGTTGCTTGCAATCAGGACAAGGTTTCTATAGAAAAGTTGCTTGCAATCAGGTCAAGTTTTCTATAGAAAAGTTGCTTGCAATCAGGACAAGTTTTCTATAGAAAAAATTGCTTGCAATCAGGACAAGTTTTCTATAGAAAAGTTGCTTGCAATCAGGACAAGTTTTCTATAGAAAAGTTGCTTGCAATCAGGACAAGTTTTCTATAGAAAAGTTGCTTGCAATCAGGACAAGTTTTCTATAGAAAAGTTGCTTGCAATCTGGACAAGTTTTCTATAGAAAAGTTGCTTGAAATCAGGACAAGTTTTCTATAGAAAAGTTGCTTACAATCAGAACAAGTTTTCTATAGAAAAGTTGTTTGTAATCAGGACAAGTTTTTCTATAGAAAAGTTGTTTGCAATCAGGACAAGTTTTCTATAGAGAAATTGGTTGCAAACAAGACAAGTTTTCCATAGAAAAGTTGCTAACAATCAGACAAGTTTTCTATAGAAAAGTTGCTTACGATCAGGTCAAGTTTTCTATAGACAACATTTCTATGTCAACATTTAAAGTAAATGTTTATAAGCGGAAACTTTAAACAAACTCCTTTTTACCATATAGAACCAGAACCAATAGCACCTATATCTAAACTGAAATCATAAATCATTCACACTTTGACCTACAACCAACCGCACATACTTATACCCACATGTTAGACTTTAGGAATTTTATAAATTCTATAAAAAAATCATATTTATTTATGAAATTAGTAGCAGATAGATAAACTAACAATTGCATTAAATAAACAAAATAAGTGATTGATCGATCGATTGAAGGGCTGCCACTATAAACCAAATTATTTGAAGTGATAAAAGATCTATTTTATAATAAAAAGTATTAAAACTATTTACTAGAGATAGAATTACAAATTTAACACATTGAGTGTTTATTTAGTAACTGGTGGCGCAACCTGAAACACTTCCGAGCAACAATAATTTAAATACAAAACCTATGCAATGCACAACGTTTACACCTTATGTTAGTTATAGTTTATCTTAAAAAGCAATGTTTTATGTTTATTTATATTTATGCTCGTGTGTCATATTTGGAAAACTACCTGCTGATGATGATAATGTTTATTTTCCAGTTATAATGTTATCGGCGTTAACCCAAATCGTTATACGTAAGAAACACTTACCATTTACACTATTTACTTAGTAATTGCTTAGACTTTAGATTACAACTAACAACTAGTAAGTTAATAGTAAACGTTATCTTATATTAATAATGATGATTGTCAACATATGTTATTTAAAATTTATTATTTATTTACTTGAAAAAGAAATGAAGTATGTTTGAAAAACATTTTGATTTATTTATAATATTTACTTCTGGTTTTTATTTATACTTTCTAACGATAGATAACAAACGGCTAAACGTTAGTGTCAGATTTATCAAAAATTAACATTTAACACAAATCTAATAAAGGTGGTGTACAGTTGAAGGTATAATATGACAAAAAGATACACTATAGTTGCTAGAAATTAAGACACGTTTTCTATGGAAAAGTAGCTTATAATCAAGTTAGGGTTTGTATAGAAAAGTTGCTTGCATTCATGCAAAGTTTTCTATAGAAAAGTTGTTTGCATTCATACAAAGTTTTCTATAGAAAAGTTGCTTGCAATCGAGAAAAGTTTTCTTTATAATAGTTACTAGCACTCAAGTCAAGTTTTCTATAGAAAAGTTGCTTCCTATTAGGACAAGTTTTCTATAGAAACGTTGCTTGCAATCAGGACAAGTTTTCTTTACAAAAGTTGGTTGAAATTAGAACAAGTTTTTCTTAGAAAAGTGGCTTGCAATCGACACAAGTTTTCTTTAGAAAGGTTGCTTGCATTTAAGTTTTATTTAGAAATGTTGCCTGCACTCAAAAAGTTGCTTACAATCAGGATACTTTTTCTTTGGAAGAGTTGCTTGCAAAAAGGATAAGCTTTCTTTAGAAGAGTTGCTTGCATTCTTTAGAAAAGTTGCTTGCAATCAGCACAAGTTTTTTTTAGGAAAGTCGCCTGTAATTAGGGCAAGTTTTCTATAGAAATGTTGCTTCCAATCGGGATAAGTTTTCTTTAGAAGAGTTGCTTGCAATCAGGATAAGTTTTCTTTAGAAAAGTTGCTTGTAATCAGGACAAGTTTACTTTAGGAAAGTCGGCTGCAATCAGGCAAGTTTTATATAGAAAAGTTGCTTGCACTCAAGTTCAAGCTTTCTATAAAAAAGTTGCTAAAAGTCAGAAATCCTTTCTTAGAAAAGTTGTTTGCAACTAAAACTCTCCTATAAAAAAAAGCTGTTACAAATCATCTTTCTAACCAAAATCACCCTATAAACTTATTATAGAGTGCGTGTGTAATAAATATTAAATAAATAAAAAAACGTTTACACTTTAACTTCACCAAGTGTTTACTCTGTTTACATGTTGGTAGAGTGCAGTAGTTTGTAACAAATGTTATCGGTGGCGTCTTGTTGGTCTACTACTTAGTGGTTCCTAAAACAAACAAATGCAATCCAATACCTCAAAGACAACAGCAACAACAACAACACTCGTCCCATTATAACCGAAAAAAACAATGATAACTATTGTTGTAATAAGCGCCAGTGCTAATTTATCGTTTTTATTTTTATTCTTTCCTTTTATCATATTTCATATGAATAATGAAACAATCTAAACATTATCGTTAATATGTCATCAGTTAGTTACTAATGTCTAAACATTTATAAAATCTAATGAATATTTCAAGAAATGAATACAATTATGTCCACACATACATACGTACATATGTATGTTAACGAGTGTGTGGTTAACTTTTCATTTCTTATGATTAAATAGTGATAAAAATCATAAAAGTTATTATGTATTTAAAAGAAAATAACTTTATATACATACATACATATATTTATTTATGTTTATATCACACATATCTGTAAAAATATCATCAACATCATCGTTGTATAGACGTCAACATCATAGCTGTCATGTGTATAAATATTTATGTCACTCATTCATAATGTTCTTCTTCTTTTATCAACCAGTCACTCACAGTTAAACCGTCAAAACAGTGACTTTTATTTTCTTTCTTCATACTTTCCATTCAATCATTATAGTCCATCATCGATCAATCATTCAGTCATTATGTTTGTGTGATGTCAGTTATATTTACCAATTTTTTCCTTATATATTTTTTCTATTATGGGGTTTTATTTATCATTTAGTATCTATATTGGTCGCTTTTATCAAGCCTATTATAAAATATTTTGATATTTTTATGATTATGACACAGACACACACACACAGTCACATTAATTTATGATGGATTATGAAAGAAATGTCAGTTTTCATTAAAATGCATAACAATACAACTTATTTATTATTTAGATTTCAACAATTATTTAAAATCCCCTTTAATGACAATAATATAATACGATTTGTAAGTAGCACAGTTTGGCGTCTGCAGGTGTAGACAGACAGAATTTTTTGTTAATGTCCCCTGTTTTTATTGAAGAGGGGAAAGCCTTCATTAATTTGTTTTAAGAAAAGTTGTCAATTACCAATTTTCAGTAGAAAATTGTTTAGTTTTCCTTTACTCAAGAGGCAAGTTTCTATAGAAAATTTGGCGGATTCCTCAAGACAAAGTTTCTATAGAAAATTTGCCTATATTTAAGACTAGTCTTCCATTAAAAGATTGCTTTCATTTAAGTTTTGTTTTCAATAGAAAAGCTGCTTTAGATTAGTTTTCTATAAAAAATTGCCATTATTAAAGTCAGTTGTCTTTATCAAAAGTTACCTTCATTTAAGGCCAGTATTCTAGAAAAAAGTTGCCAATATTCAAGTTCAAGTTTTCACAGTAAAGTTGCCTTGATTTAAGGCTAGTTTTATATAGAAAGTTGTCTTCATTTAAGGCCAGTTTTCAATAGAGAACTTTGTCAAGTTTTCCTTGAAGTTATAACCATTCAAGACAACTTTTCTTTAAAATAGTTGCCTTTATTCGAAGAAAGTTTTCTATAGAAAAGGTGGTCAGTTTTGTATAAAAAAGTTGCCTTCATTTAAGACTAGTTTTATATAGAGAAGTTGCCTTCATTTAAGGTCAGTTTTCTATAGAAAAATTGCCAGGTTTTCTTTAAAGTTATCACAGTTTAAGACAACTTTTCTTTAAAAAAGTTGCCTTCATTCGAAGCCATTTTTCTATAGAAAAGGTGGTCAGTTTTCTATAGAAAAATTGCCAGGTTTTCTTTGAAGTTATCACCATTTAAGACAACTTTTCTTTAGCAATGTTGCCTTCATTGGAGCCACATTAAAGGTCAAGTTTTCACAGTAAAGTTGCTTTGATTTAAAACTAGTTTTATATAGAAAAGTTGCCTTCATTTAAGACCAGTTTTCTATAAAAAATTTGTGGGTTTTCTCTGAAGTTATCACCATTTAAGACAGCTTTTCTTTAAAAAAGTTGCTTTCATTCGAAGGTGGTCAGTTTTGTATGGAAAATGTGGTCAGTTTTGTATAAAAAAAGTTGCCTTCATTTAAGACCAGTTTTTTAAAAGAAAAGTTGCCGTCATTTAAGACAATTTTTTCTTTGTAAAGCTACCTTTGCTTAAGATTTGTTTTCTAGAGAAAAGTCAACATTCTTAAAGAAAGGTTACCTTCATTTCAGACAAGTTTTCTGGAGAAAAGTTGCTTACATTAAAGTTCAAGTTTTCATAGTAAAGTTGCCTTAATTCAGACCAGTTTTCTGCATAAAAGATGTCCTCATTTAATACCACTTTTCTATAGAAAATTGTCTTTATTTAAGAAGTTTCTAATGAAAAAGTTTTCTTACATTAAAGTTAAGGATTTCTTTAAAGTTGTCATCATTTAAGGCAAGCTTTTCTTAGTAAAGTTGCTTTTATTCGAAGCTAGTGTTCTATAGAAAAGGTGACTTCATTTGCTACGAATTTTGTATAAAATATTTTACAACTTTTTCTAAGTAAAGTTACCTTTATTAAAGGACTTTTGTTTTTCTTAGAAAAGCTTCCATAATTTAAGACAATTTAGGGCAATTCTTAAATAGATAAGTTGCTGACAAGTTTGTGACAGCAGGTTTTTGTTAGAAAACTAAATTTTCTGACATTGACATTTTGTGTCCTTTTCAATATTTTACTTTTTATTATTTTTTTCAAATATATATTTAAATTTTAACCACATTTCAAATTTAATCAATATGTAAATTAAACTTTTAACATATGGGTGTAGGTATATAATAAATACATATATCTACAATACTTTTTTATTCATATTCATATAGACAAACTGTCACTTAATCAAAATCCTATTTCCTTTTATACATTTAAATTAGATTTATTTTTCTCGATAATAAACTTTATATATACGAGGTTAAAAGTTTTTTTGGTTTGTATGTTCATTTATACTCACACACACACTCATAGTATATTTCTATAGTATCTAAGAGTTTTCATACGGAGAGTATGTAAAAATGTGTGTAAATATTAAAGGGGGGAAAAACAGAAGAGATGTCACTAAAAGTTTAAAACGTGATTGTTGTAATGATTTGAAAACTTTTAATTGAGATCTATAAGATATGGAATTTCAACATTTATACGCATACATTTATATTTTGTCACTTAAGCACAAACACACTCACACTCAGATACATGTGACAGGAGAAAGATACATTATTATATTTACATACATATGTATGTATGTATGTATTTATAAAGTTTATAAACATTTTGATTATAGTAAATCACGTACTTATTTAACTCATACACCGAGTAATAATACATCGCAACATATGACAACTTAATATTTAGCAGAAAAATAACAAAATTAACTTGTAACAGATTTTCTTCACACGATGTTTTTGCAGGAGTTGTGTGAAAAGAAAAACAAAAACAATATTTCAATATGTAGCTCTTTACTTGCAATTACAGAAGTGTGAGGTATAAGAGCGGTGATGTATTTCATAATGTTTTGAAAACTGCCTTCATTTAAGTCAAATTTTTATTACAAAGTTGTCATTGTTTAAATGAAGATTTCCTTAAAAAATTTGCCTTAATTTTTAACAAGTTTTCATAGCGAAATGAAGCCTTATCTTCAAAAAAGTTTTCTTAATTTAAAACAAGTTTTCATCGTGAAAGTTGCTTTCATTTATGAAAGGTTTTTCGTAATAAAGTTGACTTCACTTAAGACAAGCTTTCTTTGCCTTTACTTCAAGGAAGTTTGCATTAAGAAAGTTGCCTTCACCTAACTTAAGTTTTCATTAAGAAAATTGCCTCATCGTGAAAGTTGCTTCATTTATGACAAGTTTTCCCTAATAAAGTTGCCTTCACATAAGACAAGCTTTCTTTGCCTTTACTTTAAGAAATTAAGGAACTTAAGTTTTCATTAAGAAAATTGCCTTCACTTAGAACAAGCTTTTCTTAATTAAGTTGCCTTCACTTTAAGCAAGTTATCATTAAGAAAATTGCCTGCACTTTCATTGCACTTTATCATTAAGAAAGTTGCCTTTAGTTAACATAAGTCTGTATTAGAAAAGTTGCCTTCACTTTAAGCAAGTTTTCATTAGAAAAGTTGCTTTGTCTTTATATAGGAGCAGCCTTTATTTAGGAATAGCTTTCCTTAATAAAGTTGTCTTCATTTAAGTAAATTTTTTATAAGAAAGTCACCTTTATTTTATATATGTTTTCATTAGAAATGTTGCCTTAATTAAGGTTAAGTTTACATTAAGACAGTTGCCTTCTTTTGAAGCAATTTTCATTTCTTTTTAAACAACTGCAAGTTGCCTTCATTGTAACCAAGTTATCATTAAGAAAATTGCCTGCACTTTCTTTAAAAAAAGTCGCCTTTATTTAACATAAGTTTTTATTAGGAAAGTTGCCTTCACATTAAGCTAGTTTTCACGAAAAGTTGCCTTTTTTACATAAGTTTTCATTAAGAAAGTTGCTTTTATTTAAGAGTAGCTTTCCTTAATAAAGTTGTCTTCATTTAAGCAAATTTTCAATAAGAAAGTCGCCTTTATTTAAAAAAAAGTTATCATCAAGAAAGTTGCCTTTATTTAAGCCAAGCTCTGTTAAAAATGTTGCCTTTACTCTAATCAAGTTTGCATTAAGAAAGTCGCCTTAGTTTAACCTAATTTTGTATTAGGAATGTTGTATTAACTTTAAGAAAGTTTTCATTAAGAAAGTCCCTTTCATTTAAGACAAGTTATCAAAAGTTGCTCTTACTTTACTTAAGTTTACATTAAGAAAGTCGCCTTTATTTAAGTTAAGTTTACATTAAGATAGTTGCCTTCTTTTGAAGCAATTTCATTTTTATATATAAGCGAATTCTGCTCTTTTTGTAATCATAACTGTTACTAGAGAAATACATTTATTTATATTAACTCTCCTGCCAGGAGTAGCTTCCTTAGATATTATTTCCTTTTTACTTTATCCTCCTTCCCAACATACTATTTTGCATTGTATATATTTAGTTGATCTCATTGTGACAATCATACATTGTTTTATATTAGACGTGTTAAAAATTTAAACGAACTTATACACCAACAACAACAACAAAATCTTATTAGAAAAAATGAACAAAAAAAAAAAAATATGAATTTTTATACTAACAGGAAGGATATTTGCATACTTGTATTAGTTAAAACAAAAGCATGTGTTTGTGGCAGTTAAAGAGGGGAAAACGAGAATAAAGCTTGTTTAGCAATTTGAAAGTTTTATGGTTTTTAAAGCTTTTAATAAAAACGGAAAACTGTTACAGTTTTTTGAATAATACTTTAAATAAGAATTAATGAGTTTAAATGCGCAAACCAAGTTAAGAAGGGTTTAAAAGATAATAAGTTTTTTTTTTAAGTTAAGTTTAAGAGGATTTTAAAGCATTAAAAAAGTAGAAAATTGTAAAGAGTTTAAGATTAAAAGAAAAAGTAAGGAAAATAAAATAAGACTGTTATTTAAACTATGGTTCTTTCTACTTTAAACGTACGATTTCCTTTCAAGTTTAACTAACTCTCACTTTTGTAACTGTTCCTTAATTTAAGCTAATAACATGCTTAGCTAGAGCATTTTAGTTTATAATTGTATAAATTTTATTCACAATTTAACAATTTTTCATTCACGTTGTTGTTTTTATTTTTGTTACGTTAATGTTTTACTTTAATTTTATAGTGTGGTTTAGTTTGTCTGTCTGCGGTTAAAACTAAATTTGCTCATGTGAACGCATGAAATTCTGTGTAAATTTTTGCTGCAGGCACACATTTCATATTTATTATTATTATTATTATTATTATTATTTTAAATAACCAAATTATATGCAAAATATAACAGGAAAAGCATGCACACAAAAGTTGTTCGTTCGTTCTTTTTTTTTTCTTCTATTAAAATATTGTTTATTTGCTAAATTTTATGATGGTTTATGCTAAATAAATTATTAAACAGATGTCCATATTTACTTAAAATTTGATGTGAATATGAAAGTTTATTTTTTATAACAGTTTAAAGTAAAAGTTTATAAATGAAAAGGTCTTTCTTTTTAGAGACCAACTTTTAAAATAGTTGACTTTTTGTAGGACAATTTGCTTTAAAAATGTTGCCTTTTTGCAAAATCAAAATTTCTCTAGAATTTTTGCTCTTTTATAAGGACAATTTTTTCTTAATATAGAGTGCTCTTTATAGGGCAAAATTTTCTCCAGAAATATTGCATTTTTGAAAAAGTAATGTTCTTTAAAAATATTACCTATTTTAAGGGCAAAAGTTTTATAGAAAATGGTGCCCTATTTTGGGAAAGAAAATTGCCTGCACTTTCATTGCACTTTATCATTAAGAAAGTTGCCTTTAGTTAACATAAGTCTGTATTAGAAAAGTTGCCTTCACTTTAAGCAAGTTTTCATTAGAAAAGTTGCTTTGTCTTTACATAGGAGTAGCCTTTATTTAGGAATAGCTTTCCTTAATAAAGTTGTCTTCATTTTAGCAAATTTCTCTAGAATTTTTGCTCTTTTATAAGGACAATTTTTTCTTAATAAAGAGTGCTCTTTATAGGGCAAAATTTTCTCCAGAAATATTGCATTTTTGAAAAAGTAATGTTCTTTAAAAATATTACCTATTTTAAGGGCAAAAGTTTTATAGAAAATGGTGCCCTATTTTGGGAAAATTTTCAAATGTTACCCCTTTGCCCTTAAGAGGACACATTTTCATTATATATTTTCCTTATAGAAAATGTAAACTTTTTGTGGGGCAAATATTACCATTTTGATGTACATTTTCTACAGAAATATTGCCTTTTTCTAGACTATTGATAGTGCAAATTTACTCTAGAAATATTGACTTTTCAAAGTAAATTTTCTCTAGAAAATATTGTCTTTTGTTAGGAAACGTTTCCCAATGAAAGTGTACTATTTATAGTGCAATTTTTTCCCAGAAATGTTACCTTTTTCAAACATTTTATAGAAAATTATAATATTTTTGTTTTTTTATAAAATTGTTTTATTTGTAACAAATATTTTCGTAAAAATTTTGCTTTTTTGCATAATAAATATTCTGTGGAAATGTTCATTATTTAAAGGGCAAAACTTTTATAAAAACTTAGGGTTTTTTGGGACAAACTTTCTATAGAATATATATATATTTTATAATATTTACATACATATAGAAAAATATTTCTCTAGAAATGTTTTACCTTTTGAATCAAAAATTTTCTACAGATTATAATACATTTTTATTGCAAGTTTCCTTAAAAAAAAGTTGCCCCTTACAAAGCAACTTTTTTTTCTGATAAAATAAACCTTTTGCGGGGCAAAAAAATATAAAATATTGCCTTTTTGCTGTTAGTTATTGGTTTCCCTTTGTGGATCAAATTTTTATTAACAAAAATTGTGTAAAAATGTTGCATTTCGAAAAGTAACTTTTCTCTAAAAATATTGCCTATTGGGAGAAAATTATGCTTTTTTCTTTAGAAATGATGAGGTTTAGATAGGAGATATTTTTTAAAAGTGTTGCCCTTTTGTAGAGGGAGCAAATTTTCTCTTAAATTGATGTCTCTGTAAAGGTTTAATTTTATATATATAATTAAGCTATTTTGTCTAGAAATATTTCGCCTTTTGAAGGGCAAATTTTCTACAGAACATAATCCTTTTTTAAGGACAAATTTTATTTAAAAATTTTGCCTTTTTTAAGCTAATTTTTTTTTCAAAAAAATTCAACTCTTTTGTGGGGAAAATTTTATTTTGAAATATTGCCTTTTTGCTGTAAATTATTAGAAGAAATGTTGCCCTCTAGCAGTTTATGTTTTCTAAATAAAATTGTGTAGAAATGTTATGACAAAGGAAACTTTTTTGAAAATGTTATCTGCTTAAAGAAAAGTACTCGTTTTTTAGTTTTATTTAAAAATGTTGACCATTTCTTTAGAAATATTGCCTTTTTTGAAGGAGGGCAAATTTTCCCTAAAATTTATGTCTCTACAAAGAAATGTTGCCCTTTAGTGGTTTAAATTTTCTTAATAAAAGTATCTAGAAATGTAGCATTTTTGAAGAGTAACTTTTCTCTGGAATGTTGCCTATTTAAAAAGATTTACGCTCTTAAGAAATGTTGAGCTTTTGTAAGGAGATTTACTTTAGAAATATTGCACTTTTAAAGGGGGGGGGGGGTGTTGTAAAAATGTTCTCTGAACATGATTTGTCTGTTAGGGTTAGTTATATATAGAAAGTTAATTTTTTTTATAGGGCAACTTTTTGCAAAAAATTTTGACCTTTTTAAGAAAATGTTGCCTTTTTTGGGTAAATTTGTCTCTAGAAATGTTGATCTTTTTAGAGTAAATTTATAGGCTACTTTTTTTCTAAAGACAATGTTGCTTTAATACAGAAAATGTTGACTTTTGCTTAGAGAAATTTCACTTAGAAAAACTCAACTTTAACGGGCAAATATTGTCTTTTTTAAGAGTTAATTTCTAATTTGTTTCATTACTTTTTTAAATCACTATAATAAATATCAAATGTAAATAGAAATATATACATAAATATATTCTATTTTATATAACAACCATTATATTTGGAATATAATTTGTAATAATTATATTTAAATAGCTTTTCTAATGAAAAACTATTTTGTAAATAGACAATTGTTCATAAAATATTGCAACAAATAACTAATTAAATATGATTGCAAAATTATTTGTTACTTCAACAGCATATTTATTTTAAACCTTTTTTATAGTAATTTCATTTAAATTTATTTATTAATTATTTGTGTGTAAATCTCTTTAATTTTATGACATATTTCTGTCAAATGTTTAATAGGTTTTAAATTTATTTTATTACTTAGTAGTAAATTTATAAATAAATACTTTTTCTCCATAAAATAAAAGAAAAAAATTTAAATATAATAAAAGAAAATTACGTAGAAAAAAAGTATAAAAAAGTAATAATAACAATAATGTATAATATACATTTTAGCCTCTGGTGACCTATTGTATGTGCCATTATCTTCTTGTGTATTTATTTTTTTTTTCTTCTTTTCACTGGATGAATTTTTATTTCGTTTGGTTTTCCTTGCCAGTTTTATTTCTTCTCTATTTTGTCCGTGAGTAATGGCCATAAATCACATTGAGTGGACACAAGCAATTGAATTTAATTAAAATGAATTTATTTAAAGTATGCCCGACCTATATTAAATTATATATTTATTTCTTTTTAACTTATTATTGTTATTATTATTGTTATTTATTAGAAATATAAAAAGCTTTTAAAATAAATTAAAAAATAGGAAAAAAAAACTATACAGAAATTGAAAACAGAAATAAATGAAATAAATGATAATGTAATCAGATCATTTAGTAAAATATTAAGTGTGTGTAGAGTAATATAATTATAAAACAATTTAAATTAAATTGATTGGTTTTTTAGTTTATTACACTTTAATGTGGCAAATGCTTTGGGAAATAACAGAAATATTGATTTTAGATTTATTTCCTACAATTAAGTTTGAACAGATAAATTGTGGTAAAAGAAAACTAAAAAGAAAAGACAAAGACAGTTAATTTCCCAGGGCAACTTTTCTCTGGAAAAATTGTCTCTCTTATAGGCAACTTGTTGTGTTTTTCTCAAGGATTTTTTTTAAAGGAACTTTTCTCTACAAAGTCTGTAAAAAAAGTTGCATTAGTTTTTTCATAAGCAACTTTCTTAAGCAACAAAAATTGTCTTCTCAAAGCAAACTTTATCGGGAATAGTAAATTAAGCAACTTTTCTCTATAAAAATCTTGTTTTTATTCAAAGCAACTTTTTTCTATCAAAGAAAACTATTGTCAGGTGATGTTAAGCTTTCACAAAGCAATTTATTTCTAATAGTGTTTGTCTCTTAAGAAAATTACATTTGTTTTTTAATAAGCAAGTTTTCTAAGCAACAAAAGTTGTCTTCCTAAAGCATTTCTGTGGAAAATTTAAGTTAAGCAGCTGTTTTCTGTAAAAATGGAATTTTTATCCAAAATAATTTTTCTCTCTCAAAGAGAACTTTTCTGTGGAAAAGTTTAGATTTCACCAAGCAACTTATTTCTAAAAGTGTTTGCCTTTTTAAAAAATTACATTAGTTTTTTCATAAGCAACTTTTCTAAGCAATAAAAGTTGTCTTCCTAAAGCATTTCTGTGGAAATTAAAGTTAAGCAACTTTTCTCGGTAAAAATTTGGTTTTTATCCAAAGTAACTTTTATCTCTCAAAGAGATCTTTTCTCTGGAAAACTTTAACTTTAATAAAGCTACTTTTTTCTTTCTATCTTCTTTTTAAAGCAACATTTCTACGGAAAAGTTCAACTTTTCTCTGGAAAACTATGGTTTTTATATGAAACAACTTTTCTTTTACAAAGAGGACTATTCTCTAGAGAAGTTAAGCTTTCACAAAAGAAACTTTTCTCTAAAAGAGTAGTTTTCTTCCAAAGCACGTTTCTATAAACACATTGATTTCTTTTTAATACAACATTTCTATGAAAAAGTTCAACTTTTTTGGGAAAACTATGGTTTTTATATAAAACTACTTTTCTTTTACAAAGAGGACAATTCTCTAGAGAAGTTTAGCTTTCACAAAACAACTTTTCTTTAAGGGAGATGTCCTTTTCCAAAGACAACTCTTTCTCTTGAAATTTGAACGTTTTCAAAGCAACTTTAATCATTAAAATGTTCACTTTTGGAAAGGCAAACAAAAAATTTTGGAAAAGCAAATTTTCAAAGCAACTTTTCTCTGGCTTTTTATCCAATGCAACTTTTCTCTTACAAAGAGAATACCACTCATTTCTCTAAAATTGTTGTCGAATTCCAAAGCATCTCTCTCTACAATAAAGCGAACTTCCAAAGCAACTTTTCTCTTAAAAAAGTTGACTTGTTTCAAAGCAACTGTCATTTAGAAATGCTGTCTTTATTCTAAGCAAAGTTGTTTCTAGCACAAAGCAACTTTTTTCCCAAAAGTTGTCAAAAACAACTTTTCAAAGGCAAATTTTACCTACAAATATTAAAATCATTCTAAGACAACTTTTGTCTCCTTTTAAGGCAACTTTTTAATTCAATCTCTGCAATATAACCAATTAAAGTCACCACCTCCACTTACCATCACACATACAAAATCTTTCCATTTCAATTAGTATTTCTAAATAAACTTTTCCTAAAAGCTTGCAGAAAAAAACATACAAAATGACTACAATTGCAAAATGTGTCATTCGAGTTGACAAATAATATGTGACAAGTTGTCACAAGATTTTAAAATAGAATTTTTCTCATTTTTTTCCCACTTAAGCTCAATATTAAATTTACTCTCGATAAGCAATAAAACAAATACAAGTATAAGTAACAGTATGAGTTTTAAGTAAATTAAAGTATTTATTATATTTTTCTTATTATAAAAAAAATCCTTCCTTTTTAATGTACTTTTAATGTAATCGTATGTTCTTATATACATATGTTTATGTACATATGTAGATTATATTTTTTTTCTTCTAACAATAAAGTGAGAAAAGTTGTCTATGGTCTGACAACTTTGACAACATTTTTGTCAATCTTACTCTGCTTAATCGAGCAGAATACCCAGTGTAAACACAAACGGAAAAATACAGAGAATGTCAGTCAGACGAACAGATAGACAGACAGACAGACAAATATAGCAGAGAGTGTTACAAATATACTGGCAGATTTGAAACGAACACTAGATAAAATGAATATTGATACAAAAGTACGTAAATAAACATATGTATATGAACGTGGTTGAACGTAAAAGTCTTTTAGAAGTAAAATTTTCTTAATTGAGAAATCTGTCTCTATCCAAAAGTTTGTTTCTATGATAAAATTGATTTGGAAAGTTAGTTTCTAAGACAACTTATCTAGTGAAAAGAGTTGTAATGAAGATAGACAACATATTTAGAGAAAGAATCATCCTTTTAAGAAAAATTGCTTTTAAAATAGTAAAGTTGCCTTAAAGTTAACAATTTTTGCAAAGAAAAGTTGCCCTTCTGTTTGATAAGCTGCTTGAAAAGAAAAATTGCCTTGAAATTGTACAGACTTTGTATAGAATGGTTAACTCAGAAAAAGACAATTTTTTTAGGGTTAAGACAGAAAAGTTGCTTCAATATGTGACAACTTTTCTGGAGGAAAGTTTCCTTAAAATCATAAAACTTTTGCATAGAAAAGTTGCCTTAAAATAAGAATTTTTGAACAGAAAAGTGGCTTTAAAACAAGACAACAAATGTTGCTTTTAATTAAAAACATTTTTCTAAAATAAGCCAGGAAAGTTGCTTCAATTTTCTAAGTATGTACTGAAAAGTTGCGGTAAGATAAGACATGCTGGTGTTGCTTTCTGGGTAAGTATAAGACAACTTTTCTATGAAAATGTTGCCTTAGGAAACAACAACTTTGTATAGCAATGTTGGTTTTATTTATATACGACTTTTTCTGCATGAGATTGTATAGAAAAGAAGGCAACTTTTCTACAGAAAAGTTAACAATAAAACAAAGAAAGAAGATAACAAAAGAAGAAAACTTTTCCATGGAATGTTGTCTTAAAACAAGACAACTTTCAGCAGAAAGTTGCCCGATAATAAAGAAGAAAACTTTTCCATGGAATGTTGTCTTAAAACAAGACAACTTTCAGCAGAATGTTGCCCGATAATAAAGCAACTTTTTTATAAAAAGTTTCCTTAATAAATACAACTTTTATGTGCAGTTTTCTTACAAAGAAATGTTGCCTAAGAAAGAGACAACTGAAAGTTTCTGATAACAAAATGGGATTTTACATTGAGCAACTTTTGAAGATCATCATTTATCTCTCTCACGGTGCAGAGTTGCTTATACCGACAATATTGTTTTCTCATGCAATCAATGAGTAGTTGCTGATACAAAAGTTTCTCTGTGTGGTGATTCGGGCAACTTTAAAAGAAAAAGTTGCTCAACAAAAGATTCTCAATGTAAGACAGCACAAAGAAACTTTAGATTTAGGCCTCGTGTTTACGCTTGCGTGTGTGTGCAAATAATACAAAAATGTCTGCATTACATAAACACACACACACACTTTGGCAAATACATACATATGCAAGTGAACGAATACTTAACAAAATGATAAAAATTATAAACCCAGCAAACATTTATATTTGATAAAAAACTCAAATTATTAAGTAATATAAATCTCTAATTCATTTTTGTTGGAAAACAAATTTACTTTTAAAAAGCAACAACAAAGTATCTAAAATGTTCACATTGTTTGTTGGGTTATGTTTGTGAAAGTGTGTGTATGGTATTTGTATAAATATACCTTTGTAACAGTGACATTAAAGAGAAAAAATAAACATTTATTTAAAACAACAATTGCAAGCAGGAATGCAAAGAAAATCCGGAAACAAACTCACACTGCTGCTAACAAACTACTGGCCTGTGGTTGCTGGTTGTTGGTGGTGGGTGATAGAGTTTATGTACTTTAACCAACACCAATGAACTTACGCACATTTCCTTTTTGTTGTTGTTGTTGTTGTTGTTGCTGTTATTTTCTTCCTTTGAAAATTGTCAGTATGAAATGACATTGTAAACATTGCAACTCTATAGTTGAGTTAACCTTTAAAACACGAACTGCATGCATTTCAATGTTTATTTTATGGGGGTTGTTTTCCCCCCTTGCCCTGTATCTAGTATGTTAGTAATGTTAAAGGAAAAATGCAACAGTATCTCAGGGATTAATAAATTTTTAATTACCCCTGGTTTAAAGTAGATTTTTACCCAGGTTTATTCTCTGTGTGTTTTTTTTTAATGTTTATATGCCTTGTGTTGTTATTTGTTTAATAGCAGCCGGCTTTATTAAAAAAACAGTTTTTTGTTTAAAAAAAATGATTTATTATAATTTAAAATTAATTAATCAAATTTAATCTTCAATTTGTTTCAAAAAGTTTTCATTTAAAATTCCTATAAACCTCTTGACTTACATTAGAGCGTAACAGATTTTCTGCTCCTGTTGTTGTTGGTTGGTTGTTGCTGACATCAAGTTAAACAAAAACAAAAAAAGTTTTAAATTTAATAATTAAAATGCAATTACAAACATATTCGCATAAACTTTCATTTAAAGTGCAAAACTAGTGCTACACAGCACAAATTTTTCCGTTTCCGCTTTTAACGCACACACTCTTATATGTATATTTGCATGTGCACGTTTATGCCAATAACACTCAATAACGAGGGTAAATTGTTAAGAAAATAAACATTTTACATTTTTTTTAATATTAACTTTACAACATTTAAATTGTTAAACAATTTTTTGAAAAAATTCGCGAAAAAATCACGAATTTTTCCTAAGAAAAAGTAAAAATTGTTCTGATATTTTTTTTTGATTTTGTTGCAAGAATTTGAAATTCATTTTTGACTTTTATTATATTTTTAATACTTTTTTCAAAACTTTTTAATCGCGAACTATTCGCGAGTTTTTTTTAATTTAAAAATCTTTTTATGTAATTTTATAAATATTCTTTTCAATTTCAATTTAATGTTCAAAACACACACACATTTACATTTATTGCAAATGTAGAAAAAAATATTAAATAACAACTATGGCAACCAGAAACAAACTAGCAACATCCTTGTCGAAATTCTGTTTTTTTTTTCAATACATTCATATACAAAATAAATGTGCAACATGGGATACTTTACACATAAATACATGATGCATCATGATCACTACCCAGTAGGTTTGACAGGACTAAATGTCTACCTTTCTCGAATGCTGAAGAAAATCATCAGTTTGTGTCTCTAAGTAATGCAGATAGTTTACAAATCATTACTTTGGTTTCCCAGATAATGTTGAAACAAAAATTTCTCTCTGATAGAAAAAGCTTCTCAGCAAAAGCTTACCAGTTTGGACTGCCACTAAGTAATGAGAGAAAGTTGATTTTAAATCAGATATTGGCAAAGAGCTCTCGGACTTATTTTGTTAGATTTGAAAACACAAAGAGTTCATGAGAAAGCTCACTACTCGTTTGAAACTCTTTTCTGCACATTACCTTACAAAGTAGTGGGTAGTTACTTAACCAACCAAAAGTAAACTATAACAGAGTCAATTGGCGTTTTCAAATCAAATCCACATACCTAATTTAGTAATGAGCTTTATCTTTAAAAGAAAAATCATCACATCGGGACTGTCAACCCGATATACAAGACTCACACACACAAAACACTCAGGCACTCAAAGTTCTAGAGCTAAATTAAAAAATAAATAAAATGAGAGAAAAACTGTTACAAACAACAGCTAACAACGACAACAAAAACAAATTTTTATGAAATTTAACTTGTAGTAAAGCAGTAAAAATATAACTCCCCACTTTTGTGGAATTGCACAGGGAAAGCAACAACAACAACAGAAAAAAAACTTAATTACAGCCATTAAACGTACACTAACCGAAGAGAGAGAGTGAATGACATACGCACACACATTCAAATAAACTAAAAGCTTAAATGTAAACAAATTACAAACAAACAAATAACTGCACTCATGAGTGCGAAACTTATTGTTGTTGTGTTGTTGGGTAAATGAATCAATTTTTAGTGTGAAGATTCATCCTTCTCTTGCCTTTACCCACCACCCTCTTCACAACAAGCATACAAACATACATATTTATAGAGAATTGTTTTTTTAATAACACTCAGATGAATGCATACAAAACACATGAGTGTTGTTGTTTGCCACTATTGTTGTTGCATTATAAAACACTTTAACCAACTGATGATGCATTTTGTTTGTGATTAATTTAGAAGGCGGATGGTGGGTGTAACCATTAAATAAACACTGTATAAAATACAGCAACAATAATTGCATACACACATATGCATATGTATGTATATATCACATTCACATACTGTGTTGTAATAAAACTTAACAACATCATATATATGTATGTATATCGTTAAGTGACGCATATGTATTTAAATGCATTTCCTTTTTCCGCTAACATCCATACTTACATATATACTTTTATATGCATGTACATATAAACTGTTGAAACTCTCTAACACTTGAAATAAATTAACAAAGTTTTGTAGAGATTTTTGTAAAGAATTAATTCATATTTAAATAACAATAAATATATATTTCTTTCTTAATAAACAATGTTTAAATGAAATTACAAAAAACTGTATTTAAATTTATGTTAAATGTCGAATATCAAAAAATCTTATTAAGTTACTTGATATCAGCAAAAAAACAAAAAAAAAATTTATCATAAAAAAGTTTTGTTTTAAGAGTTCCCTAGTAGTGGTCCATAGACCCCTAGGATGATGTGTAGAAACTACAATGACAAAACAACTTGGTTCAGAATATTGGATCAGGACTTATAAAAAGTTAGTGCAAAATGTACTCATGATACACAAAACATACCGACCACCTCTACACCTTACTTATCGAAACAAAAAAATTGATCAAGAGGTGTGTGAAACAAGATTCGCTGCACTGACACACGCCCCCTCCCAATTAATATTTCCCCAAATCCTTTTCATTGCGTTTCTTATGGTCCATATGTTTCAATTAGATTAATGTTGATGATCAATTACTACCGATTTGTTGGTAATTGTTAAAATCACCCATAGAGATGTACACAATATATAGCCCCTTTTAAATGTACAATAGAACAACCCTGCAGTTCTTCTTTGGTGAGACTTTAGTCTAACAAGAATAAACTATAGTCTAAATTATAGTCCTGATTATAGTCTAAACTATAGTCCTGTCTAAAGTCTAAACTATAGTGATGTCTAAACTATAGTCCTGACTATAGTCTAAACTATAGTCCTGACTACAGTCTAAACTATAGTCCTGACTATAGTCTAAACTATAGTCTTGACTGTAGTCTAAACTATAGTCCTGACTATAGTCTAAGCTATAGTCCTGACTATAGTCTTGACTATAGTCTAAACTATAGTCCTGACTATAGTCTAAACTATAGTCCTGACTATAGTCTAAACTATAGTCCTGACTATAGTCTAAATTATAGTCCTGACTATAGTCTAAACTATAGTCCTGACTATAATCTAAACTATAGTCCTAAGTATAGTCTAAACTATAGTTCTTACTATAGTCTAAACTATAGTTCTTACTATAGTCTAAACTATAGTTCTTACTATAGTCTAAACTATAGCCCTGACTATACTATAGTCTTGACTATAGTCTAACCTATAGTCCTGGCTATAGTCTAAACTATAGTCTAAACTATAGTCCTGACTATAGTCTAAACTATAGTCCTGACTATAGTCTAAATTAAAATCCTGACTATAGTCTATAGTGTAAACTATAGTCCTGACTATAGTCTATAGTGTAAACTATAGTCCTGACTATAGTTTATAGTGTAAACTATAGTCCTGACTATAGTCTAAACTGTAGTCCTGACTATCTATAGTTCAGATATATAGTTTAAACTATAGTTCTGACTATCTAAACTATAGTTCTGATATAGAGTTTAAACTATAGTCCTGACTATACATTCTGATATATAGTCTAAACTATAGTCCTGACATTAGTCTAAACTATAGTACTGACTATAGTCTAAACTATTGTCCTGACTATAGACTAAACGTAGTCTTGACTATAGCCCTAATTATAGTCCTGACTATAGTTCTGACATACTGTTATAATTACTCCTTCCAAACCGGTTGGTCTATTAACATTTAAATGTATACGTGTTGCAACATTATCACTGCTAATAATTATACGTTTATATGTTGTCACTAGAAAACAATGATTTGTACTTACGTATAAACACTGCCAACAACAACAACTACCACATACTACTATTTCTACACCTACCTCATTGTTTATTATTTTTTGTTCAACAACGTTGTCTATGTTGCATGCTGCAAAATAATCATTTTATACCTTTTTGATTAAATATTCATGAACATTATGTTTGCTCGTTTGTATGCTTTTAAATAAATGACTTGCACGTGTCACATTCTATATATAATGTTTTTTTTGTTTTTGTTTTCTATTGTCCTTTAGCTGTCTTATACATGTTTTAGTAGCCATTAGACTAAATAACCCCAATACGCCACCTTCTTTATTGATCCCCATTCAAAGTTGCACACACACTTTGTTTGATTTTATGCCCTACATCAACCTGTAGGCAAAGTGGAGAGGTAATGTTCGGAAACGAAAACTTAGATAGGTTTTTAGTCTCTTAAATCGAGTCTGATTCTCTTAGAACTTATCAATTTATAGGTTTGTTTATTGATCAAGATCAAAATTATTTAAAATTTCTTAGACTTTCGAAAAACTCTCTCATAAATGTCTAATTAATAAGTATTCACGATAATATTAAATAGCTATGGCTAAGTTGACTATTGTGACTCTATTGTGAATCAATTCGTTCCGTATGGAATGATGTAGGAACGTGACGATATAGCATAACTTTACTGTCATTGTTAACCAACTAAATTTCCCTGCTCAATGGTTTTTTCTTCATCCGTCTGAGGCATTCATTCATTCAATTCACTCTTCTCTATTTGAATCGAAATTTCATTTATTCGTTTGTTAATATTCCGTAACGTTGTTGCAACATTCCACTTTAATAAGTGTCAATTTGATTTAAATTGCAATATTGTCTATCTTCATTTGTTGCTTCAGTTGTTGTTGCTGTGTTGTTGTTGATGTTGTTGTGAAATTATTTATGCAGATGTTAATTTGATTAGACATTTTAGTTGACAATACAGTTTTCAGTTTTGTTGCAAATTGAAATTCTACTGACATGTTGCGTTGTGTATTTTGTTGGAGGCAAGTATATTAAGGAATTTAAATGTGAAGCGAAATATTGTTAAAAACATTTAAAGTAAAAAGTATATTAGAAAAATCAATTTTAATGAGAAATATTTAAAGATTATTAAAGAAATGACATTTGTAGAACTTTTTGTTATAAAGAGAAGAGAGTGAGAGATAGAGAGAGGAGAAGTTCAGCTTCGAATATTGATATAGCAGGAGTTATAAATTCAGATAATTGATTTCAAAAATGGGGTTTGCAAATATAGGGGACATTATTAGATTGTTAAGATTTCAAAATATAATATTTTGAGTTCTTAGAGATGAGTAACAGTTCAAATTTCAAATTTCATTAAGTTAATGGTATTTGTTATCTGTTTCCATTTTCTGGTCTTCTTAACAGACAAAAATTTCTAAAACAAATGTGTGGTCCCTAACTAAATATTTAAGTTTTTTACTAAAACTACATAAAAACTAAATTCAATTGACAAAAGATATTTTTATGAGCAGCACGTTCCAAAAAAAAAAAAATACAGAAAAAACACATTATTTGTTGTTTATTTAACAACAATAGCCAGTAAACAGAGAACTGAAAAGAAAGATTTTTTTCAAAAACCATAATGTCACCCGCATTATTAATAAACAAACGTCATTTAACTACTAAAATGTCACAGCTTGAACTAAATTGCACTCAAGTCATCATCATATGGACACACACACACAAACACTACTACATTTTAAAGTGAAAATAAATATGGGTTGCATTTAAAAACACATTCTGCAAAACCAGGAACCAAAAATTCCAAAAAAAAACAGTTACAATTTACAGGAAATGAAATCTAATAGAAATCAGGGGCATAAAACAAATAGATAGACTAAGAGTTTCATAGATAAATAGTAGCTGGCAAAATAAACAAATACAGTAAATAATATACAAAAAAACACAGAAATTTTTAGGTACAAAAACAAACAAACAAATAGCAACTGCAGCAAACAGCAATAGAAAACCATCTTCAATTGCTTGACTACAACATATAGCACAATCAGTATTATGATTGTCATTATTATGTTGAATGTTGTACATCTACAATATATACATATATGTACTTACACTATGTATGTATGCGCTTTTGTGCAACATAAGGTTGCAAGTATGTATTTATACTAAGTATATATTGTATGTAATTTGTGTGTATTATAAATATTTATGCCAACCATGGCGACACATCTGGTATTATTTATCTAATTTCTTGTTATTGTATTTTGTAATATTTTTTCTTAATTTTTGTTCTTAAAGATTCAGTAAAACATTTCACATTAAAATTTTAAAGAATAATAAATAGCTTATAAGTTTTTTCCAAAAAAATCCTAATCCGGAAAGCTTTAGTTCCATAATTGGTACTTTTTATTAAATGCCTTATAAATGTAGCAAATATTTCATAGCAGCTGCAAACATTTTAATTGACTTAATTAAAATCAACAGATTCGCAAAGTTTTCAATGAAAGCCCTAAAGAAGAAGGCCACAAAGAAAACTTCAAAACTTTACGGAAGTCTAGACAATAGTCAGGAATATATATAGTCCAAACAATGGTGATGACTACAGTTTATACTATAATCTAGACAATAGTTAGGACTTTAGTTCGGACAGTATTGAAGACTATAGTTTAGATTATGATCTATACAATAGTCATGTCTAACTTCTACTTAGGACTATAGTTTAGAGTATGATCTAGACAGTAATCAAGACTATAATCAAGACAATTCATAGGCCCTAATTTGGACAATAGTCATGACAACAGGTAATACTCATGACTATAGTTAGGTACATTATCTATGCAATAGTCATAACTACAGTCTAAACAATACTGAGGACTATAGTTTAAATCATGATCTAGACAAAAGTTTGGATTATTGTCTAGGCAATACTCAGGAGTATAGTTTAAACTATAATCTTAACAACAGTCATGGCTATGTTCTAAACTATTGTTGGATTATAGTAAAAATCATAGTCTGAACTGTAGTCTAGACAATAATCGAGACTACGTATATTTTGAACTACTATAGTGTAGATTATAGTACGAAATCTAGTAAAGAAAATTGGGCTTAATAACTCATTGAGAGCAACTAAAGCAACAATTCAAAAACATTTTATTAATCCAATAGCGTCGAAGTTGAGAGACCTTGATTTTGTGATTTTGCACGTCCGAAATTATGCTTGAACGCAATATGGAAAACCCTGACGAATGAAGCTTAACGAATGCTGTGTATCGAGTAAGACCAAATGGTCTCTATCTGTATAAGCTGCTGAAATCTGATCAGGTTATCACCTGTAACGAATGCAACTGATCCCTTTTAAGTAAGCATTGGTCGTAAAACGCCCGTAATATGCGGCTAGTAATAACACTTGATGCAATACCTATTAATAACTGTTTAGAAGGAAGTGGTTTGAAAGTTTTGACTCTTTAGTCCACACCACTATTTGTTTCGATTTATACCGAACTTTGGGATCCCTTTACTTCAGAACAGGGTATCCAAAATTGTTTAGATTTGTTCCTGATTCTTAAAAACGAAAAGTTCTTGGGAAATGGAATCCATCTGTTGCCAGAATGATGAGGAACGATCATAGATCAATAAGTAAAAGATAAGTAAACCGATTTTTTAAGTTTTAACGTTGGACTCATTACCACTTAGACTACTAGTAATGCAAAAAGGCATAATTGTTCACAAAAATGTCTTTAAAGTGTAAAGTTTTTTATTGTGGAATATATATGTTGTCAACAAGATAAAAAAATGTCATTGTAAACTGAGAGATAAGCAAACTTATTCCTTTAAACTTTTTAACACATGACACATCACTACATAGACCTTTAGTAATGCAGAAAGAGACAATTGATCACAAAAGTATTTAGAAATTTCAATTTAGACGTTGCAAAAGAGTGGAATCTGTAAAAAAACAAATCGAAAGCTAGTTAAATGAGAGATAAGCAAACTAATAAAATAAATTGTTTAAGTTGAACCCATCACTACATAGTCCCTGAGTAGTGTAGGAAGGGACAATAATAGAAGTAGAGGTATCAGTTTTCAACCATTTTGGAAAGACGGAGACAGACGCATTCGTAATAGTAGTTAACTATGTTTTTCATCAGAACTACTATTACAGACCCCTATAATTCACCTAGTTTGTAATCTATACATCTTGAAAGATAGGGCAGAGAAGAAACTTTCTCACTCTCCTATCTCATGAGCATAACTTTGACCAGGTGGTCTTAAGTAATTAGCTGTGTAATCAGTCCGATTTGATGTATCTAGACAACTAAGGTAAGGTATTCTCAGAGAAGAAACGTTCTCACTCTCCTATCTCATGAGCATACCTTGGACTAAATGATCTTTGGTAACCAGTTGGGTAACCACTACAGTTTGATATAAATCCCCAGAACTACTGGTATATTGCACTTTTTTACACATAAATGCATAAAAATATTTTAAAATTCTGTGGCCAAAATAAAACTACAGTAAAACAAACAACTAAAAAAGGAAAAACCTTATGAATAACTGTCATTTTAATGTTGTTGTTTAGATAGCATATTGTTGATTTTTCTCTACTCAACTTACAACAAACTCACTCACATATTGTTGTATATTATATAATATATTTTGTTTATGTCATACAAATACCATCATAATAAATTACTTTTACTTACTTTCTTACTTACTCTATCTCTCTCTGTGTGTTACTCTCTCGTCCTTTCTTTAAACCCCAAAAAAGAAACAATTGAATTTTGCTATTTATTTATGTATTCTTTTTTTGTTTGCTTTATTTGTGTGTTTTTTTTTTTTTTTGTTAAATAATGTAATAGTATTGGATTTCTTACTTTGTATTTTATTTCATAAGTATTTATTTAGAATTTCTTTGGAAATAGAAGATGTTGTTATAAGTAAATTCAGTTGTTTTTTTTTTTGTATTTAATAATCATAAATAAATTTGTTTTTGGCAATTTAATGCTTATTGTTGTTATTGTTCTCCTCTCACTCTTCTTGTTAATAATTTTGGGTTTCCTTTTTATGTTGTTGTGGTAGTAGTAGTTGCTGTTGAGATCCTTTTCATATGTTTTATTTGCAATTGAAGGTTTTCTTTAACAATAAACTAAATAAAAACAATTTAAATTTTATACATATTTAAAAAGTAAAACTAATTTTATTGTTGTCAATTGTTTGTTGTTGCTGCTGGTAATGTCGTATGGGACTTAAATGTGTGGTGGTATAAAGGAAAATGTAGCAAATTGTATAAATTGTTAAAATAAGGAAAAATCAATATTTTTGAAGCACTTAAACTGGGGACAACATTTTAAAGTATCTAAAGATATTTAAAAAAAATTAAAATTCAATAATTTTCGGATGATTTTTTTTTAAATAACTATACAAACAATTTTAATTAATAATCTAAATATAACTTTAATTTGTTTTTTTTTAAATACACATTTGTCATTTGGCACTTGATAAAAAAATTTGTTTTACAATAACTTGTTTTTTTTTAATTTGTTAAAAAAAATGTCATTTAATTAGTTTTTCCATTGAAAACAAAGGAAAAAGTTTTATTTAAAAAAACCCTCTTCAAACTTTGTTGAAATTTCAAATAACAAATATTAACAAATTTGTTGGTTGATGACATTTTAATATAATTTTCCATAAAATCATTTAACTAAAGTGTTGAAAATTAAACAATCATGTTTTAATAAAACAAAACATATTGAAAATTAATTATTAAAGAATATTCACAATAAACCTCTTTATTAAATCCCTTATTAATCATTAACAAATATTTTATAAACTCTTAACATTAATTATTAAACATTGATAAGTGTTTAAGTGTTGAAAATATGTTACATATACATATAAAAAAAGGAAAAGTGAAAGATACAATAAGCTAAAGAATGACAGTTAATAGGAAGTAAACAAAAACCTTATAATTATCCTTTTTTTAAAGTGTTTGTGTGTGTGTGTAAAATGAATGAAGTGAAAATACCATATAATCCGATTAAAAATTAAACTAATTATTATTATGGTACGTCCTTTTATTTTAAAGTGTCATTGTTTTTGTACCCCAGTAGCTACAATAACAACAACAAAATTTCACACTTTTAATTTGATTATCTTCACATGTCAAATTAAGAGAAATTAAGAAGGGCTCTTTATAGTGAAACAAGAACAAAAATGTTTATAAAATAACACATACTCTCACTCTTATATAGTTTTTCAAAGTTGTTGTTGTTGTTGTTATTGTACCCAACAGTTTTTTGTGTAATCTAGCGTTTAAAATCGTTTCGATATGCCCTAAAGCGGAGCAACAAGACTTTACATGGTTTACAAGGGGTTAGTGTAAAGTAAACAACGTTTGATCGTATCAGCGTTAGAATAAGATTATTGCCTATTTTCATCGCTAATAGGTGATGGGACCTAAATGAAATGAAAAGGCATCGGTGTCGTGTCGTTAGGGGTTTCTTTTCATTCGGGAAAGTTGCCTGAAACTGTCTTCCGTTTGAGTTTGTTCTCATTGTATAGCTTCAGGCAAGATCCTCAGAGGACGGAACAGAGCCGCTTCTTATGATCATCTGAAACATCTTCATTTATTTAATGATAGATAGTTTAGATATACTGTCAGGGTTGATGATGCTTAGAGAACCTTAAGAGTATATATGATCTTCGTTTTACCTCTAATACGTGATAGAACCGAAAATCTTTAAGGAAAAAACTTCCTAGTTGAAAGCTTAGCTATACTGTCATTCATCTGTTACTCCATCTGCTGTACTTCATTCATACTGAGGGATGGTGCTCTTGTAAGCCTCGAAGGATTCAGAGTCGGAACTTCAAACCATTTTAAAAGTTAGAAGATGTTTAGAGAATACATACATCTTTTCACCTCTAATCGGTACAGGGCCCAAAAAGGCATTAACTATTACCGTATCCATGTAGCAAGGAGTTGTTGTCGGAAACAGCTTTTCTCCATGAACCTTGCCTCACGCCCTTCGATTTGTTATGAAATTACTCGTAATATGATCTTTTAAAGCATCTTCTTTAACTTCTTGGTCGATGTCTTAGCTGTCATTCACCTTTTTCATAATTTTCTCTACCCCAATGGTGCTGATTTGAATTTTTGTTGTAAATATCGAAACTGAGCTTGAAACTCCAAGAATGAGCTTCATTAGAGCTTCTTAAGAGAACATACTTTGTTTCATTTCTACAATCTACCAAGGTTACCAACTTCGTAGTAGAGTTTTACTCTCGATTAGTCGCGATTATATCAAAAGTTGCCGCCGGTATCGAATTATTTGGAATATGTACCGAAACTTAAATGCAATTTGATTCTTTCATTGATTGTTTAGGTTCATGCGGATTATCTGAAAGATTTCTTATTATGCTTTCATTCTGTACTCCCTTCCTTGAGGTAAAACCTATCATTTCTGTTACCCATCAGTCGATTGGAACGATTCAAGTCATCTTTTGAAATTCTCTTCATGAGTTGTAGCGTATTCCAGAGAGTGTGTTCTATGTCGATTCTAATAAATTATAATCGAGCGAGTTGGAGGGGGCATAATTTGCCTTATAAGGCAAAACTTTCCAACCAACTACTTTCTAAATAGTTTTTAACGGGAATTGTAATAAGTGGCCAAGCTTTAAAACATATGATGGTCTGGTGATGATTGGTCTTGCTTCATAAACGATCTCTTACGCTTCGGGACAATTTTATTGTACAGCGTTTATGAGGGATTTTGGACTTGGAAAATCCTTTTGACATCAATACATTATGTTACAAATTTACATACTTACGGATCTTGAACGTTTGCAAATGATTCTTTCAGTTCTTTGGAGATCACTTGGCAGATAATTACTCTCACATGTTATAACTTATGCTAAACATTCAACGAAATAATATTATATTTAGGATTATAAAAAAGACTCTATCAATGCTATAGTATTTTAAAAGGGAAAGGTGTTCACTGTCACTTTAAAAACTGCAGGATATTGAAGAAATACACACACACACCACACTCATCCTTTACCAACACATACTCAAACAATTAAGGTCAGTTTTTGTTTTTTTTGTAGTATGCATACGATAGATGAGTTTTAAAATAGTTTCAAAATAACTTAAGATCCTTTATATGTGTAAAAATGTTTTTATATATAGAATGACATTGTTATTTTTAAAACGAATATTTCCTTTTTGTTTGCCATAGTTTTAAAATCTATTTAAAGATTTGAACGAATTATATATAGGGGTGTGTAGATTAGGGTTTTAACAAATTTTACCTTAATTTGAAAGAAATTTATTTAATGGGGTCTTTGTGAAACTAATTGTTGTTTATTAAATAAAACCTGAAAAAATGTTCATTGGCTAAAGGAAAGAAATTGCTTTAAGAGGATTGAGGTTATTAAAAATATTAGTACTTTATTAGTTGCAAACACAAAAATTTGGTGTTTACAAACAAATTTCCTTAGTAGCAATCAAAATTTTTGGTCACTTTAACTTTATTGGTTGCAAACAAAAAAAATTTGGTGTTGACAAACTAATTTTCTTAGTAGCAATCAAAGTTTTGGTCACTTTATCTTTATTAGTTGCATACAAAACTAATTGGTGTTTACAAACAAATTATCTTAGTAGCAATCAAATTCTTGGTCACTTTAACTTAAATTTTGCAAGCTTAACTACAAGCCTAGTTTATTAAAGCTTTCATTTTATTGTCACAACTAAATTCGATTCTCTGTGTGAACAATAAACTTTTTATTTTCACAAACAACTCCTGGGAATTTATTTCTTATACCTTTTTCTTCTTTGTCCATTAGTATTAAAGAATTTTATATGAAAATATTTTACGTAATTGTTCCCACAAGACATTTCAGAAATAAAAACTAAATACTACTCCTCGGCGTTAAGTACTATCAACCAAAAACTCATAAATACTAAACACAAACTTTTTTATGAGGGTAATCATTTAAAAAAAAAGCATTCTAACATATTTTCTAACAATTTTCCAAAACGAATGTTTGATAAATCTAATTAAATCAATTTGATAATGTTGTTGTTTGTGTTAAAATAAAAATTTAATATAAACCAACAATAAAGCATAAAAATATAAATTGAGAAAAAAAGAGAAAAAAACATTCTACTAATCAACAAAATAAATTGAAGAAATAACATAAAACAAAACTCTAACGAAATTAACAGACATCCAGCGGATAAATGTTTGAAAAATATGAATCATTATTACGAGTATATTTCATAATTTCATTTATTTCGTTTTTATTTTCTATTTACAAAAAAAAAAAAAAAAAAAAAAATGGACAAAACTTAATTACAACAATAAAACAGCATTAAATGAATGAACTAAAACTTCAAATAAAAAAATACTAAAAAAAAATTCAACAAAAATAAAATGTTTAATTAATAAAGAGTGGCAAGTTGGAAAATAAATGAAAAGGAATTAAGAAGAGTGTAAATTAAATTATGAGAAAATAAAATGATGAATAAAATTGAGAAAAATATTTAATAAGAAATTCCCATCAATAGAAGAACTCAACTTAATTTTGAATACCCTGTTCTTATGGATAGCATAACGCAGAAATAGAGAGAGAAAGTTGTTCACCAATCGCCACAAACTTTAGTTGGACAAGCAAAGTTTGAATATCCTATTCTGAGGTGAGGCATATCCAAGATATATCTCACTATCTTGGATATCAATTGGTACAAACATTTGTCAAACGGGACAAGGTTCAAATTACCACAGAGAAACGAAGAGTGTTTTTCATCGATCGACACAAACAGTCCGACAGTGAAGTATTACACAGATAGTGAGAGAGTTCTTCATTGATCGGCACAAAATTCTTGCGGATGGGGGAAGGTTCGAATTGAAGCATTTAAAAGAGGGAGAGAATAAGAGGTGCAGTTCTTAATCGATCAGCATAAACTTTTGTCGGATGTTGCAAGGTGTGAACTATAAATCGTCTGACAATAAAACTTCCCCAACCTTCTCTTTTCATATAGGTTGTTATGGAGAGAGAGGGGTGAATCATGTGACCGAGTATTGTATGTGCCTCCGTATACTTTTAATGGATTAGTTACATTGGCGAATAGTGTGAAGTTTCCACATTAGTCATTGTCATTGTGAAGTTTCCATCAACTCATAATAGAAGATACTTTTGATCCCACCAAATGCATTTACTTAACGTTTTGGGTATTTGGCTTAAGCGTCGATTCAGCTGCTTGGCCAGTCTTTACGTACAATCATTAAAGCTTCGGATTCAATGCAAAAGTTGGCTAGGCTTCTTATACGATCTCTTAAGCTTGAGATTATTATATGAAACCATTTTTTATTAAAGGAGCGATTCAGTGCAAAAGTGATTTTCTTTTAAAGCTATCATTCCGAATTTTCTAAAATAGTCCATGTAATGTTTTCGTCCCATTTCACTATCTTATAATAAAAGATCGTTTTGATCCTACCACTGTATTTTCATAATGTGTTAGATATTTGGTTTAAGCATGGATGCAGCTAGATGACCAGCTCATCACATACGATCTCTAAGCATAGGATTATCATCTGGATCCATTCTTGATCATTAGAAACGACTCCGCACAAAAGTGAGTGTCTTTTAAAACATTCACTCCAAATTTCTCAAAATCGTCTTTCAGGATCTTTTGACTTCAACATCCCTGATTTTGAATGAATCCTTCTGAAACTGAAATTGCTGTTTGTGTTTTTCCTAACGATCTTATTAAGTTAGGGTCTTCAAAATGTTTGGCTGGACTGTTAGAGATATGACGAATTAAGTGTAAACTTAGACTCTCTTTAGTGGACAACTTATTCTTTTCGAGGAGTTTTTTGAAAGAATTATGAATCGAGTGACATGTAATACGATTGTTGTAAGAATTATATAAACATTTTTAATACTAAACCATTTGCAATATTTGTCTCTCATAAATATGCAACTTTTTATTGATTTCTCCCTAAGATATGCAATTCTTAATTGATTTAGTTCAAGATGTAATAAGAAACTCAAGAAACTCCTTGTATAACCAGTTATTATTTTCGATATATACAAATTTTAATCCAAACAACTTGCCACCTTTGCCTTATACTCCAATAAATAAGCTTTTTTACTTTCTCAAGTTTTCCTAAATGTATGCAATATTTTTTCCAAATTCTCAAGTTTTCCTAAATGTATGCAATATTTTTTCCAAATTCTCTTTAATTGACTTATTGTAATATTTAATATTTTATTTAAAATGAATTAATTTCCTTTTTGTTAAAATTAATTGTTGAACAATAAATAAGAGGCTTAATGCTAAAAACAACAAAAGGTAGCAATATAAAATTTGCAACACACGCTCACACACACGACAATTATCTTAATGGAAACCTTGCAGTAAAGTAAAACTAAAATGTTAAACTTACTTAAAACGATAAAACTAATTTCCATAATAAGAAAATATTACAGTTAAATCACATAAAGTTAGTAATAATGCCAATAATAGCTAGTTGCAACATTAAAACATAACGTGCTACATATTGTTGTTAGTAGTAGTTTTGTATGAAGAATCTTCTTTTAATATAACTTGTAAAATATATAGGAATTGTAATAGTTTGTTGTTGTTGTGTTGTTGCAAAAACAACTGCAGTTAGAGTAGCTACAGTTATTGCAGCTTAAAATTCATGCCACAATTTTGCTAAAGCTATAACTGTATAAATATAGTTAAAAATGTTAAATTTAACCTAAAAACCAATACATGTGTTTATAGAAAACGTACGCATGTTGACTGTTGTAAGGGAGAAATGTAACTGCAACGGGATTATAATAAGAGTGCAACATATTTTAAGATTTTTCTAATATTTTCGTAAGAATTTTCTCTCAGTGTATTGTATTACAGGTAAAGCTTAATAATAGTTTGTTCTATTCTGCTTAAAACTGATCACAAGTGTATTCATTTAAGCCCTGGTCTGTTAAGTCAGTCTAACAAACATTTGCCTCTTGGTTATTGCCTGATTGTTACTTCTATTGTTGTCTTAACTGCTACGATTTTAGTTGCACTTAACAAGCCAACCAACATACATAGGTGTACTTCTATCTACAAACGACACATACTCTCAACAGATTTGTTACTTGAACATTGAACCATTATCATCATCGTACAATAACTATAATAATTATTATGCATCATGCATCATGATGTTTTCCTCATTCAGTAGTTTGTTGTTCTTATTGTAATGTTGTTACTAAGGATTTACTTTTTGCTGTAGCCAATATCTTTAAATTCAATGTGGCATAGAATTTAATATGCAACCATGTTTTACGTAGAAACTACATATTTTGCAATTTACCATTTTAAGCTTTTGTGAGCTTTAGCATCAGTTTGTCTTTCATATTCTTTAGAAGATGATGACGTTGAGTGTTAGATTGTGTTGTTGGCATTCTGTTTGCCTTTTATCGACTTTTGGTTTAAGGCAAAATCTACTGCTGCATACAGACTTTCAACTATTTACCACAAATACAAATTTGGTTGGACGGTTGTTGAACAGTTTACCCGGTAGTTTTAAAAGGAGTCAATGAGTTCTCTTTAAGTAAAAGAGAAAGGTGGTCGTTTTCACTAACGCCTTACAACTTGGTTGTCTCTAATTCGTCTATCATTCTCTTTGTAAATGAGTGTGGAGACTGTCGTCATCTTTGTAAGTGAGAGCGATGGCAGTAGTCTCTTTACAATCCCTAAGTAACTGCACGGATGTCTCTTTGTAACTCATGGAGAGACGAATGACTTCCTTGGGAGTAGTAGAGAGTTGCTCAATAGTTATGTGGAAATCAGACTTCCCTTTAGATAATCAATTAGTTTTTCAGCAGCTTTGCAACGAGTTATTGTATTAATTTTTATTCAGTATGTGGGTCAAGAGTCATTTTCTGAAATTTCAAAATGAATCGTCTCTTTGTGACACAAAGTAATGCAAAGAGTTATTTCCTCTTCATATTAGTGTGAGCAATTAATACAGCAGTTGGAGTTATATGTGCAACACAATCATCACTATAGTTTCTCAAGAACTGTAGAGTGGTAATCAGACTAAAAGTCTTATCGCTACTTTAGTGTCCCAAAGAAATGCAAAGAGGAACACAATCGTCGTAGTAATACAGAAAGAAAGTGAGTCCTCATGTTCGAATCTTTATATAAGTGTCCGCAAGTAATACTTCAAGAAAGTTTTTTTCTCAAGTTGTAGCTGTACGTGCAACACTATCATCGCTTTAGTTTCTTAAACAATGTAGAGTGGAAATCAGTTTGAAAATCTAACCGCTACTTTAGTGTCCCAAAGTAATGCAAAGAGGAACTCAATCGTCGTAGTAATACTAAAAGAAAGTCAGTCCTCAAGTTCGAATCTTCATATAAGTGTCCGCAAGTAATATTTCGAGAAAGTTATTCCTCAATTTGTAGCTATAAGTGCAACACTCTCACCGCTTTAGTTTCTTAAGCAATATAGAGTGGAAATCAGACCAAATATTTAATCGCTACTTTAGTGTCCAAAAGTAATGCAAAGAGGAGTCTTTTCAGATATCATGGAAACTGTAATCATTATTTAAGAACTATTGACCA
This sequence comes from Lucilia cuprina, assembly GCF_022045245.1. Classification (NCBI taxonomy): domain Eukaryota; kingdom Metazoa; phylum Arthropoda; class Insecta; order Diptera; family Calliphoridae; genus Lucilia; species Lucilia cuprina. The sequence goes on along the minus strand of NC_060950.1, from coordinate 54,207,835 downwards.
ACTTTAGGTACAAAAGCTGTTACCATAGTAAATTATATACATCACTAGCTTCAGAATTGCCTCCACGAACATCTGGGTGTTGTTGAACATCGGCGTTGTTGGCATATGGTATTTGTTGTCTTATTTGTGTGCATATGAAATCAGTTGTTGGCTTGATGTTGTTTTTAATTTTAAAATCTGTATTATTACAAGTTTTTGTTGTTATTTTGTTTTTAGAAAACCAACCAACATTCTTTTCAGTTTCTGTTCTTGATATTAAATGAAATAATCCAATAAAATGCTAAAATTAGCTGAAAGAGAACAAATTGGGGAATTGAAAGGAATGTAATCAAGAGTTGGAATATAACCAAAATGTTATACCGACAAAAAACATGACATTTTATTAAAAACTTTACGATAAGCTTGGATTTCATTAGAATTCGTTAGATACGGAACATAAACTTATGTTTTGACTGATTTTTCGAGTTCTACGATCGGATGAGGCTCTCATGAGTTCTCATAAAATCTTTTGCTTTCGACTTGCCAATAGACAAGTCTAGTAGGCTGCTCAGTAGTTACTTGTTAACAGACAAGTCCATATAATAGTCATCAATCTAGTTCACAGAGCCCATATACAAGGCAATAGTCTATGTAGTCCTTGTGGAATTTGAACACTTTTAAAAGAAGTTCACTTAAAATAGTTTATACTTTCAAAACTCTGCTAAAAAATTTTACCATTTTCATGTGTGTTCATGTTTAAATTAATCCTTAGTATCACAAGTAGTTTTTTCCTCCGACATATTGGGTATTAAAACCATTTTTATTGTTGTAATATTTGGTTAACTTTTCACATCAAAACTATGTTCTATAGATAGATACACACATGGATAGATTGATGATTTTTTAGACATAAAATCTAAAACAAAACAGAAACGATAGAAGGAAAACTTTCCATCACATGAGCAGCAAGCACATCATTGGTTTTATCCATAAAAAGAAATATTGGTTGCAAAAGTTAATGTCAATGTGTAAAGGAATTTTAGTCTTTTGCTAGAGGTTTTTTGTTCTCTTAGCAGACACATACAACATATTTGGCCTAAAGTTTTATGTTTTTTTAGAAACACCAAGCCCTGGTGTTGGCAAAAGAGTGTTTGACAGAGTCTATTGGTGTATGATGGGTGTTGTTGATGGTGATGTTGCTGTTGTTTTTCTTGCAGCCATAATGACCATTGAAGTGTAAATTTTCTTTGGCACCAATGTTTGTGCTGTAAAAGCACAAAGATAAAAAAGATTGAAGAAAAGAAGCCTTATGGCATTATAATCATCATCATCATCAACGTCATAGATATACAGCTTCCAAACAAACAAACCTACAAACCAACATATTGATGAAGCCTCATCATCATTCATGGCATTTTCATATGACTACATATGGTTTGAACTTGTATGGTAGTTTTTGGCCATTGAATGTGGTAGAATAATTTAAGTGTTGAGGCTTAAAGCATCAATGTCGTCTTTCTTTTCTTCAGCTCTAGCTACTTTTTTTTATATTCATCCGTATGTCTGTCTGTTTTTGTTCGTCTTTTAGTTTGTTTGTCTCCCTGTTTATGGATTTTTTGTTTGTGTCATTTAAGGTGATGCGTTTTTAATTGGAAAAATAAACTTTATCTTCTATAAATCTATTAAACTCTTATTGTTTATTTTCTATGATTTTTTGCATTTCTTCTTGATAAGGCTTGAAGGAATGTAACAAATTCAAGGAAAAGAAATAAATTGTAATAAAAAGCAATATGTTTGTTGGTTTTATCTTTGAATTTATTTAAAATAAATTATTTTTGCAGTTGAGTGAACTAAACTAGAACTGAAATAGAACTGAACTAGAACTGAATTAGAACTGAACTAGAACTGAACTAGAACTGAATTAGAACTGAACTAGAACTGAACTAGAACTGAACTAGAACTGAACTAGAACTGAACTAGAACTGAACTAGAACTGAACTAGAACTGAACTAGAACTGAACTAGAACTGAACTAGAACTGAACTAGAACTGAACTAGAACTGAACTAAAACTGAACTACAAACTGAACTAGAACTGAACTAGAACTGAACTAGAACTGAACTAGAACTGAACTCGAACAGAACTAGAACTGAACTACAACTGAAACCTCTTCTTTAAAATTTTGTGTGAGAAACACTAACAAAAACTGAGTAGTTTTCATATAAAATTAAAAATATATTTTCTTTTTTTCTGAATTCTGAATTGAATCCTCTATTATTATAACAAATTAAATAAACTTATAACAGTTTAATATATTTTCTTATTTTTACTCATATTACTTACACCTTCGCTGTTATTAATGTCCCTAAAAATCTATTTATTACACTGTAAAAATAAAACAACAATCATTTTTAATAATTTATTTAACGCTGAACTAAAAACAAACGTAAACTCAGTTTAAAAGTTTTTCAATTTATAAAAGTAAATATTTCCTGGTAGAAGGAGAAATAAATAGAGGACAATGAAGAAATAAACTGTAAAATTTTGTGGCATTGTGTTGTTGGCATATAATAAACACACAATAAAATGTTAGCAAAATAAAGTAATAAATCCTTAAAATGCAAACATTTGTCCATCATTCAAGCGTGCCCAATAGGAGAAAAATAATAAAAAAAGCACAGAAGCAGTCAAAAGCTTTAACCACTATAAAGATTTGCCACTAAACCAACAGAAAAATTTCATACAGACATATAATGGAAATGTAATCAAATTTATCAAGAGGCGGCTTGTTAAAAAAATTGTGTATCCGCCACCCCCTCCTAACACTCCTTGGCTAACAACCCGAGCAGTCTTTCCAATGGTTAAGCATTTACAATAAGTGTAACAAAACTAAACAATAACAACAAACACCTAAACTTTTACACACACACAGACACAAATTTCTATAAATTTCTGTTTTTTTGGAAGTTATGGTTAAATTTGTCTTTAGGGGGGATTTGTTGTGAAAAATATGCTTTGCTTACTACCAATTTTATTATCCATTTTACAGATACATGTTGTCCTTTTATTTCTCTTTTACTGTTGTGGAAAAATGATGGATGTTTAAACGTTTGCTTTATAAAAAAAAAACTTTTTTACAATTTCTGTTTTGTTTCCTTTTCCTCTTTTTATTTGAAAATTTGTTTGTTGTTGTTTGCTGATAATAATATCAACAACAAAAACAATATCAGCTTTAGCAAAAGCTTCAACACCAGTAAAGTTTTCGTTTTTCCTTTTTTTTAGAATTTTATTTTGTTTACCATTTCGATCTAATTGAATTTGGCAGGGGGAAGTTTTAAACAAAAAAAAATTATATAAAAAACTTTAAAGTCAACGATTAATGAATGACAATGATTAAAGTATGTTTAGAGATTTATTATAAAAAATAAACATAAAAGACCAGGAAGGATGTTGTTATCCTAGTCTCAGGTATTGTTACTTTTTTTTTTCGTTTGAAGTATTAAAAAACTTTTTTAAATTATTACTAAAGCTTGAAAATGTCCAAAGTTTTGTTTATTTTAAGGTAGTTAATCTGAAAAGCCCATTAAGAGACGAAAAAAAGCAATTTAAACTTTAATTTATATAACTAGCAATATGTTGAAAATGATGAGTTTTTTTCATCAGATTCTGAAGCACTTCAGAATAATGTTAATGTACAAATTGTGAAACTGAGGGCATAACTGGATTGAGTTCTAGTTAAGCTATAATTCAGTTCTAGTTCAGTTCTAGTTCAGTTTTAGTTCAGTTCTAGTTCAGTTCTAGTTCAGTTCTAGTTCAGTTCTAGTTCAGTTCTAGTTCAGTTCTAGTTCAGTTCTAGTTCAGTTCTAGTTCAGTTCTAGTTCAGTTCTAGTTCAGTTCTAGTTCAGTTCTAGTTCAGTTCTAGTTCAGTTCTAGTTCAGTTCTAGTTCAGTTCTAGTTCAGTTCTAGTTCAGTTCTAGTTGAATTCTAGTTCAGTTCAAGTTCATTTCGCTTTCAGATAAACGATCCTTGAGTTTTCAATTGCGCTCGGATTGCCATATATTTTTCTTGGATTCTGAAAAAACCTAAAAAATAACCTTTCTTAACCACTGCATTCGATGCCGTTTGCCAATCGGATCAATATAAACCAATTTAAAATAAAACTAATTCTGATTATTTTGCATAAAAGTAAACACTTTTTGTCCTTTAATTTAAATTTTCTTTAGTTTAAAACCTCCTCCTTTAATATAATCCCCTTTTTAAAAAACGCTCCAATTCTTTCTATTATTTCTTACAACTTCCGTTTTTAAATTCAATTTCACTTTTACAAAATAAAATTGAATTCTTTGCCTTTACGTGTAACAAAATTTTTCGTTCCTTTGTTTTTTAATTTATTTTTCTTCTTTTAAAAAAGAGTGAGAAAAAAAGGATAACATGTAAATCCCTGTCTGAAAATTCCAATTTTTACCTCCCCAAAGAACTAAAAAAATTTAGTTAAACTAATACTACAATTTCTTTGCTGCTGCTGCAGAGGATTTATCCACTGTCTACTAAATACTGTAGACAGTTATTTGCTTCCATTTCATCTAGAGTTATATTTTGGAATTTTATTTTTTTTGAAACCCAACTGCCAGTGAGTGGTTGACTGACATTTTATTAATACTACACATTTTTTATGCGTCTCCTCATGTTTGTCTCATTTTCTTTAACCATTTTTGTCTGTTTTGTTTTTATTTTGCAGGTGTTTCGGCGGAATTATATTATGTACGAGAAGGACAAGTCAATGATTATGCTTTAAACTTTGCGGTACCAGTGCCGGCAAACATTAACGAAATCTCATTTACATGGCAAAGCCTGGCACATAATCCCCTGCCTTACAGTCTCAACGTAATCACTTCGGATCCGTCTGTATTGCCGCGTCCCACGGTGAACATATCACGTATTGGGGAGATACCATTGGAACCGCAGACATTTGCCATTGGCATGAAGTGTTCGGGGGTGCGTGATGCTGAAGTAGAGGTGACCATTGCCGTTGAAATCATACTCGACCAGCAGACCAACAACGTTACAGATTTAGTATTTAGACGTAAGAAAATTTGTTTAGCCGGCTTACAAGAGGATGCCAATGGTAATACAGTCAACAGCAATCATCAGGTTAACAATGAACCATATAGTACGGGAGAACATGAACAGAAATTTGCTGGCATGGGTGTTGGTGGCATTAGCAATAATGGTTTTATGCATGACACATCGTCTGTGGTTGACACAGCACACGAACAGAATCGCATTGAAGAGCACTCGGCTGAAGAAAATAATCATAATCATCCACGTAACCGGAATAGTATCATAAACCAAAATAACAACAACAACAATAACAGACATAATAAAGAAGAAATGCCAGTGGGTATTATGAATGAATTCGATCCCATGTTAAAGGAGACAATAGCTCCACCTACTGGTGGCCTGATAACATTAATAATTGGTGTCATTTTGGCTTTAATCTTAGTCACTACACTCATATTGATTGCCTACTGTGCCAAGGGACCCACCAAACGTCCCAATCATGGTGTACATCTTATAAAAACAGCCAGTTTCCAGCGTCTACCCACCATTTCATCGACAGCTCACAACTCAATATATGCCTGTCCTTCCACCATAACACCTACCTATGCTACTCTGACCAGACCTTTCCGCGAGTATGAACACGAGCCAGAGGAGTTTAGTCGCCGTCTCAATGAACTGAACGTGCAAAAGTGTCGTGTCCGTTTATCGTGTCTGGTACAGGAAGGCACTTATGGTCGCATTTATCGTGGCACTTACAATGATTGTCAAGAAGTTCTAGTTAAAACTGTGGCCCAGCATGCCAATCAAATGCAAGTTACTCTACTGCTGCAAGAGGGTATGATGTTGTATGAGGCTTCACATCCCAATGTTCTCTCCATATTGGGTGTTTCAATTGAGGATTATACAACACCATTTGTCCTGTATACAGCGGGTAATAATACAAGGAATTTGAAATTGTTTTTGCAAGAGCCGACGTATGCGCGCAGTGTGACCACCATACAGACGGTTTTAATGTCTTCGCAATTGGCCATGGCCATGGAACATTTGCATAATCATGGTGTGATACATAAAGATATTGCTGCTAGGAATTGTGTGTAAGTATATATGAGAATTTATCTTGTTTGAGTTTAAATAATAATAATATTGATTTTATGAACAAATACTGAAAAAATTTCCTGAAAGCTTCACATTTAATATAAATGTGTCCGATTTTTTTCCTCCAAAATTCATTAAAAATCTCTCTACTTAGTAGACCTAGTTAGTTCCTTATTACTGTCCGTTTTTAAGCTAGAATATTTAGCAACAGTTGTTTATATTTTTCAAAAAAAAAAAAAAAAATAATAATAAAAATCGGGTTTTAAAGTCGGCCTTTTATAAAATTAGATCTAGATACTTTTAAACATACTAAATCCGCAATTTGATAACATTTCTAATAAATATTTATCCTTTCTCTCTTTATTCCTTTACAGCATTGATGATCAGCTACGTGTTAAATTGTGTGACAGTTCCTTGAGCCGTGATCTATTCCCCGGTGACTATCATTGTCTGGGCGATGGTGAAAATCGTCCGATCAAATGGATGTCACTGGAAGCGATACAAAAGAAACATTTCAACGAGGGCAGCGATGTGTGGTCGTTTGGTGTTCTCATGTGGGAGATGTGTACGTTAGCAAAAATGCCTTATGCTGAAATTGATCCATATGAAATGGAACATTATCTTAAGGATGGTTATCGATTGGCACAGCCGTTCAATTGTCCAGATGAATTGTAAGTAGAGAAAGTGTTTTTTTTTTAAGGTTCAAATAAGGTCTAAAATACAGATTTGATTTAGAAACTATTACTTCAACTGAACTATAACATAAGTAGAACTGAACTAGAACTAAACTAGAACTGAACTAGAACTAACTTAGAACTATACCAGAACTAAACTAGAACTGAACTTGAACTAGAACTGAACTAGAACTGAACTAGAACTGAACTAGAACTGAACTAGAACTGAACTAGAACTGAGCTAGAGCTGAACTAGAACTGAACTAGAACTGAACTAGAACTGAACTAGAACTGAACTAGAACTGAACTAGAACTGAACTAGAACTGAACTAGAACTGAACTAGAACTGAACTAGAACTGAACTAGAACTGAACTAGAACTGAACTAGAACTGAAACAAAACTGAAGTAGAACTGAACTAGAACTGAATTAGAACTGAACTAAAACTAAACTAGAACTTGAACTGAACTGAAACTGAACTAGAACTGAACTAGAACTGAACTAGAACTGAACTAGAACTGAACCAGAACTGAACTAGAACTGAACTAGAACTGAACTAGAACTGAACTAGAACTGAACTAGAACAGAACTAGAACTAGAACTGAACTAGAACTGAACCAAAACTCAAATGTTTTACAGTTAAAAGCAGAGTTTACTTAAATTAAATTTGAATTAAGTTTAATTAAATACTTTAAACATAATTCTTTGTTTTTAGTATATATTTAATTACCCAAAATTAAATTCTATTTATTTTCTTTTAAATTAAATCCTTGTTTTCCCTCTCTTTTCTTTCTTTACAGATTTACCATTATGGCTTATTGTTGGGCCTCATTACCCACAGAACGACCCTCGTTCAGTCAACTGCAAGTATGTCTATCGGAATTCCACACACAAATTACACGTTATGTGTAAACCAACCCTACAAGTTTTGCCCCTTACTGTTAAACTATTTTATGTTTATAAGGATTTCAGTTTTTGTGTATACAAAGTTTATAAATATATATATAAATATAATAATTAATTTTTAAGTTTTTATTCTTTAATTATGTTAATTTAAAATAAAAAATACATATTTTCAGTTAAATAATCCTAAACTAATCATAATCATAACTTGTGTAAATAATTATTAAAGAAGAAAAAAGTTAAAATTTAAATAATTAAAGACAAAAGTAAAAACGAAAAAAAAACAATTCTGTGGAAAATGGTTAATTGCAACAAATTAAAAAAAATATAAATAAATTATTTTTGTAGTTTGTAGATAGTATTCAAACAAACCCCCTGACGTCCCTCTCTTCCACTACTTGATAACGATTTCTGTTTAAAGTAACTTAAGAAAAAAACAAACCTATTAATTCCTTAAGAAGTGAAAAGAGAAAGATTATATTTAAACTGCCATACGTACATACTTAAGAACTAAAATTTCTACTAATGAATTTTTAAAATTTAATTAAATTTTGTATTTAACTGCATTTATTTAACGATAAAATTACTTTAATTTTAACTAAGTTGTACATATTAAATTTTCTCCTAAAATTTTAACTATTCTAAAATAAAATTTTTATGTTCCACTTTAGTATTTTAAGAACTTAAAGTCTCATAAAGCATTTTCTCAACTACAACCTAAAGGCAAAAAAAATTATTAACATATACATACATACAGACATACATACATACATATATATTAAATGTTAGAGGTAGAGCTGGGCCTACGTTTTATGTTTTCCCACTCCCACCCCTACTCAGGTGTAGCTGTCCTCCTCGGTAGTTGTATAAATATTTGTTATAATTTATGCATTTATTTTCTTTATTTCTTTCTTAATTATTTTATAAATATATAAATATTTTTTTGTTTCATTAATTTATGTTTAATTTAAATTTTTTTTTAAATAGTTAATTAAGTTCCCACTGAATGTGTATCCTTCTTGTAAAAAATAGAATATAATGATGAAAAAGGAAAAAAACTTCTTAAAAATACACACTCACTTAAATACATATGAAAAAGTAATAAGAATAATTAAAATGAAGAAAATAAAATATAAAAAAAATAAAACATTTTAACGTCCGACAAATAAATCTAATGAGTTTTCTTTATAACGAAGTCAATGGGAAATTTTGGCGGTAAGTATTAAGCTATGGCAATGGTCGTTCAATCATTCAAAATGTTTTCTTTAATTAAATAAAATAAAACTAAAGAACTTTCTAGAAAACTAGCTATAACCTAAAAGCAATATAAATAAAAACCTTCTAGTTCTAACTTCTCAGATATACGAATTTTTTTATTTAATTCTTATGGGAGAGCACCCACCCTCCAGATGAAAATCTGCTCTTTTTCAGGTGTGTAATAAAGTTCTTTCTGCGAAATTTGAAGAACCTTGTTCTATTAGTTTCCCATATAAACGAAATTTTGTAATTAATTCATATGGAAGGTGCTAAGCCCCTTATTTAAAGTCCATCCGTTATTCTCTGACAGTTCATATGAATATCAAAGATCTTCAATTCAAATTTGAAGATTCTAGTCTTTATAGTTTCTCAGATATAAAAATCTTTCTATTTTATTTATATTAGTTTTCCAGTTAAACGAATTTTTGCATTTCATTAATATGGAAAGTGCCACTCCCCTCCTGGATAGTCTGCAAATGTATTCCCCAAAATATTAATATGGATGTTAATGATACTCTTGCAAATTTTGAAGATTCTAACTGTAATAGTTTCAAAGTTTTTGTATTTAATTTATATGGGAGGTGCCACGCCCTCTAATGCTAAGCCGCCCACTTTTTGTCCCGAATAATTATATTGGCACTAAAGTGGCTGCGACAAAATTTGAGGACTCTAACTGTTATATTATCTCAAATATACTAATTTAATATTTTCTTAATATGGGCGTGGCTCCTCGCTCAATTCCAGACATACAGGAATACGCTGTGAAAATTTCTACAACGTTCTAACAGTTTATGTAATTTGTTATGGAAAACGGAAAGAAATGAGGATATAAAACGGCTCTATAGACATAGTGACTTAGGTTAGGTCAGATTAAAGTTCCTATAAACTACATATCATAAAGAAATTACTGAAGCTGTCTAATCAATGACCAGTGCTGTCCCGAGATGCAAAAACATCACTACCCTTTACAATCACGCAGATGTGAAAGTCTCTGTTAAATCGGCAACAGCAGTTAGACATGTATTCGGTAGGCGGAATCACTAATCCATTAAATAAGCCGACGACTTACTTACAGAGAACGGGCTGTGGTAAAATTGGTATGAAGGAAATCTCAAACACTTCTCATCATTTCGACACAACATATGTAACAACATTTGGCACACAGACTCTAGGTATAATTACGGGTGGGGGAAGACTAGTACATTCATATCATAGGCTAGTAACACCAACTCATTTCTCATGCTCTCCTTTGTATCTATTGACTTCGACAACAGCACTGTTTAATTATTTTAAGAGGCCTTATGGGATTTTCTCACCCATAATTTAAGCTCCGCTTTTGTTGCATCTAATGGTTTTATGTTTGTCAGATTAACTGCTCATTTAAAACTATTGCTTTCGCCCTTTCGAGGGCAGGAATGGGCTGGTAGCCATATAATGTAAACCTTACCTCTGGGAGTGTATTCAGTTAAGGCTTTAATTCTTCCCCTGTATTGCCCTAATTGACTTCTAACTGTGGGTAAATATATGAAGCGCTGTGAGCGCCATATTTAATCTAATTCAATTTACGCATTCCGTTATTGCTCAGACTTCTGCATGGAAGCTTGTGTTATGATTTGGTAAACGGTAGTATATTTCTGTTTCTGGGTCTTCAATATAGAACACCAGCCCCACTTTATCCGCCAATTTAGAGCCATTCGTGTAACAACGGATTTCTATGGATATTTGCTCTAATGTTTCGCTTGACAAAGACAGCGTTTTAAAGTTTCCGACATATTCTGTGTCTTTTATAGGATCAACCATGTACGATGATTGTGTATAACTTTTCAATGTGTCCAGTATATATTAATGACGTATCCTATAACTGCTTTTGGCCAGTTCGCCTTAAGTAAGATACTCTAAGATCCGTCTCATATCTAAAATATATTTCAATGGGCCTTGGCTGAAGTAGTACACATGGCACCACTCGTAGTAGTTTAATATTGCACTTCTTGTCTAAAGCAATCCACCAGATTATAGAAACATAAGCTAGGATTGGTCTAACTATACTTTTATAAAGCCAATTTGTCATAATAGGACTAAGACCCCATTAATGCCTATAGTTTCCCTACATATCGCCCAGCACCGATTTGCCTTATTCATCGTAACCTCTAAGTGATGCCTGCATTTAAATTTCCGGTCGAGTATTACACTTTGTCAGTCTTGCCCAGGATGCAAGGTTCCGTAGACGTAGAAATTTTTGTCTTCAGATTTCCGTTTTTTCCGGTTTAACTGCTGAGAATTGCGGTTGAACTATTGATACTGGGATAACAGTTTTGATTAATTTAGTGAGTTTTCTAACGCATTAATAATCTGCTTACTTTTCATGGATGTCATAATGGCACTCGAAGACGTTGAAATTGTCGGGCCGACTGATGTAATGCATAGGACTATTGGGGAAATTTAACGGTTTTGAGATCATATATGAATTTTTTAGTTAAAGATAACTAACATGTTTTTAAATATTAAAAAAAAACTTAAAACGTACGCCAAATAATCCAGATTCTATTACGTTTGGAGGTGGTGAAATATTATCAATCCTCTTAACTACATTATCCTGTGACATTTGAATAAGTGAATTTATTGAAATAAATTTTACATAAATAAACATATTTAAAACGTATTTACATACAATATTCAAAGAAATTTGCAGACAAATAATACAAATACATTTTCAAATACCACAAAGTACAATAAAAAGATAAATAAATATGTTTATGGGTAAATATATATAGGAAAACTTCAACTACAGTGTAATAAGAAAGTCATTTGACAAAAATATTTTTTGATAAAAGTTATTAACAAAAATTTTTGAAAAACATTTCTTGGTTATTATTGATATTGTGATTTAATGTTAAAATTTGTAAGAATACTTTTGACTCTAACTTTATGCATAAAAATAAAATAATATTTAAGTGTATGTGGTTTGTCCTTCAACCTAAAATGCTGTCATAAACAATATTCGTATGGCTGATGTCATTGTGAGTGTAAATGTTTACAAAATCCAAACATAAACAAACATATGTGTGTAAATATATCCTTAAGCAAATACATACATACATATTTATATGAATATTTATCTAGATATGTATTTAAATATGTAAACATGTTGTTCAAATATCTTCATGTTTAGATTTAGTTTTTCAAAAAATAACTTTAATATCCTCGGATTTGTTTTTAATCCCATTAAGAGCAAATTTTGAGTCAACTTATAACACATCCCACGTAATGTTTGTTCTAACTGTTTTTTCATTCTTTCTTGTTTTATAAAATTTCATTTTATTAGTTGGCCTTGTATTTAGAAGGAGTCTGTCCAGTCTCCAGTACTTTCGGACAAAATGTACATAAATATTAAGAACAATAGAAACAACTTGTAAACAAAAGTATGGCGGCACACCAATGGCACGTGAGGTCAACACACATTTAATGTACGTGATTTATTTCACTAATTCGTGGGTTTTATTATTAAAGACACGCGGAAATTTAGAAAAAGTAAAGGAAACGGAAGAGATAGGGAACAAAAAGTGAACTAAATATTTAATTGACATGAAATTAAATTCAGTTTGGAATACTAAGTTATTTTTCTTTTTTTGAAAAGTTAAATTTTAGAAAATTAAAATAAATTTGGATTATTGAAAAGGTATAAGTTGATATTTGTATAAGGTGTGAATTCGGAGGCCGAAATATTCTCAATGTTATGTTAACAAAGTTTCGTATATGTAGCTCCAAGAAGAACTAGCATTGAACTATCGTTATCGTTAAACCCGTTTGATACACTATAATTTCTTAAAGTCAGCCACAATTGTTTAATTCTTTTAAATCAGAGCTATTTATTACATAGAAGGAGTTGCACCTAATCTTCATCAGCAGAATACGTTTCATATTCAAAATAAAGTATGAGTTTAAATTGGTTCCGGAAAGAACGTCGTAGTCAATCAAATGATTAGAGCAAAACTCTGCGAGAATCTGTTGTAACACGGGTGTATCAAAACTGAGAAATAAAACGGGTCTTAGGGTCGACACTGATAACCCAGATATTGAGATATACTATTCCCTGGCTAATCTAAATGACAACCAGCACGTGCAAATACGTGTTAGGGCGCTGTAAGCCCAGTTCAAATCTAAACTATAAAAGAACCAAATATTCTTCCAGTGGTAAGCTCCTTAACATATGTTACAACTCGGGGTTAAAGTGCCTAACGTGAACGCCTGCCCTGACGGAGTTATTTAACGGTTGTCTTTTTCGTCCATTGGGTAGACTTGAGAAAGGTATACCACGTGCCCTTGAATCCTTCTATGAAAAACTTAGGTAGCAATTGTTGTACATGGTTGTGCCGGTCCATGTACAAGCACTTTGCTGAAGTACTAATATCATTTCGTAGTAGCCCCATTGTAGAATGACAGGCAGCATGGCATCAATCTCAATACATGTCCCGTCAAGAAAAAAGCAATAACTAAAGCAAATTAAAGCCAATAGCTGTGGCGACCCAAATATCAGGTGAAATTAATCTTTCGGATATACCAGAAGGTGACCACCCTTTCGATGCCATGAAAGATTGCATTCTGAAGAATGCAATCTCCATCAAATAATTACCCATTCCAGTACATTCTTTAATATCTTAAAGTCCGCACAACCACAGTACTGAAATGACCCTATTGTTTCGGCAATAGCACCAAAAGATGTATTTGGTAGTCCGAAATACCTAGCCAATAAATCAGGATCCCTCTTAAGTTGAGATAATGTGAAAACATGCTTTGTCACAAGAATTTCTAAAGACAATTCAAACACAATAATTGCCCCGAAAAGTTGAGGGAACAGAACTCAACCATAAGCCACGTAACAAGACACAATATGCATCCTGTTGGGAAAGCAACTAAATCTGTACTACTCTCCTGTCGGACAGAGGTAACTTTGCCGATTGTTCACCAACCTGCATCAGATTCATTCTCAACAATACAGAACGATGTACTGGATGACACAAACTACCCAATGTTAACCGGAAAATACCTCTAGGGTCGTTGGTTAACCCTAATATGCGAAGAGTAAGTGATACTCAACGGGTTCAGGAATCCAGAATAGGTTGCTCCGTTACATCACCTAGTGACAACAGTTTATATGGCAACTACAGCACCGGAGAGAGAATCTAGACATATATTATTGATATATCAGTCTTCAAACCCCGCTAGTTTGTGTTTAAACATTAACCAACTGATCAGGATACATATAACTTTAACACCGGTGAATGACCTGTAATTGGCAATATTAAATTCAGCTTAATGACTTTTGGTCGGAACCGTCAGCATAATCCTGATATCCTATTGAATACACATTTTTGTTGTCAACTGTGATAAAAGTTTTTGCTTACGCGGACGATGTTGTGATGTAGGTATCAGGAATATTTCCAGACGTGATATAATATCAAATGATCTGATGCTAGCAACTAATGATCTGATGCTAGATGTTCGACTTATACTTAATCAAAAGGAGCGCAATGTATTCTTGATCAGTATTGGTATAAGAGATCTTCACATGATGCAGCGATGCTTAACTCATCTGCATGCTGGTAATCAAGAACGTCTGTACATCACTATGTGATCTCAATAATGGGGTTGATATATTACTTTTTGTCGATAGCCACCACCTTTGTATTCGTCATATAATGTATGATGGATTTGACAAAGCTGGGGTATCAGTGGGACATTACTTTAACATGGGTTGCTACACATAGATACTACTTTGGCAATGAGTAGGCATATGCGTTAGCTTAGAACGGAATCTGCTTTGGATATCTCAAGCGTCGTAGTAGCAACTCCATGGGGCTTAATCGAAAGTAGGATCGTTTGGTTTTCTTTTTGAAAGGATTAATATGGCATCTTTTAATGATAAATACTCTGGACACACAATGACTTTCTTAGATTCCATATCGCCAAAAACTGGATCAATTACTTTTGACGACTTTTAGAACAAAGTCTCTTCGGTTTTACTTAACTATTTGCTCACAGTGAACTAACCAAGTAACTAAACCTGTCGATCACTGACATAGACCTGTCCATAAACCGACGGTTAGCATAGGCTGAAATTATTGATTTTATTATAAAAAGCGGATTCTAGTGACATTGAAACATCTTTGCTGTTCAGCCAAAAACAGTGTATAGCCTCCCTGATAAAAAATTTGGATTCTCGCCTCTTTGAATTATTAAGATATTGTTTATCTATTATTATTTTATTTATTGTATATTTTGCAGTTTATACGTTAGGGATGATCCTTTTACGGAGTGCTAGGTCTATCTTGAAATGATCAAAGGCTTGAATAATCAGTTTGTAAGTTATCCAAAGCGCTCTCGCTAACGATGCAGATTGCAAGTGTAAGTATATATGTACATATTTACATATGTAGTGACTTAACATTTGTATACTCTAGCATCTGCTTCAAAACTTCAGATTAATTAGCTTAAACAAAACTTTAATCGTTTTTTTAATAAAGTTCAGCAGATTTTACAACTTAATAAGCCTCGGGCAATTTCATTTGTCAAGTCATTATCCTCATATTTTGTCTCATTTCATAAAACCACAAATGTTGATTTTGTTGGGATTATTCTATTTATTTACTTTTTCAGTCTTCCTTGATTTCCTTCTGTTTTCGTTTTTTTTCCTTTTCCTTTTCAGTTGTTGTTTGCGAAACGTGACTTTCAATGACAGTATGTATGGATGTATATCTTTTGTGTGTTGTATTTTTTTTCGTTCACAAACTAATTAAAATTTTTGTATTGTTTTTGTATTAGAAAACTCAATTCGACTCAATTCTTTCATCATATTTTAACAATACCAACCATGTACGATGAGTATGTTACTCCATTTTTAATCATATACAACGTACGTAAATACGTAGCTCTAAGTTGTAAAAGTCGAAAAAAAAATAATATGATTTTACAATTAATTGTTTTGATGTGGAACAGAATTTGGAATAGTAAGAAAGAGCACGTAGTTTAAGTCCTAACCACGTTACAAATTTTTATATGCATTTTAGTTTCTATTTCTGAAGTTTTTTCTTGCGTTTATATGTTTTTTAATTCTAGAAAAGAGTCATATTTATGTCATAGAAATAACACGTTCCATTCGTTGAAATTGCAACTATAAACAACATGTACTTTTTAAATAAAATGCATTTAGTTTTTTCAAAAGAAAAAAATGCTTTTAATGATGTGATTAAAGAAACAAAATGGTCATCCCTGTTAACTCAAATTAAAAGTAAAATGTTCAATTATTCGAAAAATATTTGGACTTTAAATACGAATTTATTCATGAATTATTCCCACAATCAAGTCTGAATTATGACATCAAATTCTGAAGATCTTTGAAACTTCAACCATGATTGTTATATCCCAGCAAAATTTTTACTTATCCGGAAAGTAGGCAAGTAATATTGGAGCAAAGTGTAAATATTTACGAGGTCTATTTGGCCCCTATATGATGCCATAAGATCAAGACTATTTATGAGCTTCCGAAGGGAGCAGATACGGACTCTTGTATCAGTAATCACAGGACACTGTGTCATTGGCACTCACGCCAGGAGACTAGGTCTTGGATATAATGACTACTGCAGAAGTTGTCATAATGAGGAAGAAGATGAAACGATGTCACATCTTCTTTGCTTTTACCGAGAGTAGGGAGAATCACTTTGGAGCTCCCTTTCTGGCTGGTATGGAGGAGCTTTCAGGGATAGGCTTGAAGAATATCCTAAGCTACATAAATGAAACCGGTTGGTTTAGATCTGGAAGCATAGAGTGAAATTATAACAAACTCCTGTGACAACTAGGGTAACACAACGGGACCATCCATAAATGGACCCAAGTGAGCTGCTCATGAAGCAGCTGACCTCGATACCTAACCTACTTGTTGGTAAATAACTACTTATTATTGTTTGACTATGGCTCCAAAATGACTAGTTACAAATGTGCTTAGTGGACTTTTCCGAATTTAAAATTGGCTTGTCTTTTTACTTAATGCTTCATTTGCAAGTAATATGATCATTTTCTAATATCCGTTAGGATTGGAACCACTAACTCATTCCTTATTAGACATGCGCAATAGAAAATTGGCTACAAATTTCATTAAAAAATAATTATTTTAATCAATAACCACCACTTATTACCAAGTAATGTATGAAATAACTACATAACCTATAAATATTTTACTAGGATGGAACTAAATTTTCTGAAAACTCTTGTCAAGATTTTATGGTGAAGTACGAAGTGTTAAACCATTATTTATACTCTGAACTTTCAATCTGATATTTAGCTTGAACTTGTTAAAACATTGTCTTATTACACCGGTATAAAGACTTTCAAAATGTAGGCATTCTAAATCAATTATAAGTAAGAAGATATATTTCCAATTAACCCTTTCTTCATCATTGTTCAATCAATTGTCTTCTTCAAATTCCTTATTTGGACAGCTACCCAGCAAACACCTGGTAATGACTTTCAAATGTAACTTACCTTTAGAAAAACTTTCTTATAAGCTACTACATATCGATCTGATTACATAGAAGTAATTTAATAAGGTGTTAATAATGGTATTACATTCAACTGCTATTAGATACTAAGTTGAATGAATTGAAAGATCTGAATAAATTTCCTAGATGTGATAGTCGAATCAGAATGATATTTTATTACAACTTGGAATATGAAGAATTCAGAGTTTCTTAATTGCTAGGAAGACAGTGCTCAGAAAACGAAAGTGTTTTGTAAAGTTCACGGTAATGCTACTACGCGATTGCAATGATTTTGTGAACTATATTTTGTCAACATTATAGTCACGTAGAACGAATCTTTTTGACAGAGTCTGTCTAACACCAATAGCCAATACCAAAAATGCTGAGCACATCAATTGATTTGTTAATGGCGTATTAAAGGGTTGAACAATAGATTCAATATCAGCCGTAGTGCTAAGTTTTCTTACTTAAATCAACGTCTCTGACCCCACCTTCTGCCCCACCCGGGATATGTTATCTTGATAACTTGTCTTGTTCTTGGTATGATTCGTCTCTAATCTGCTAATACAGGAACCGGTATTTTACAGGACAGAAATTTCGAACTTTGCCTTGTTCCAAATATTGGAAATGTCCCTTGTGATGGCTGTGGCTTGAACCAATATTAGTAGGATGAGAATGTCGGCTAAAAGATTGATGCACTGTGAAATATATAATTCTCCATTCGTTCGGTACTGTTGCTGAGACAACAGATACCAACAGGTGTAACTGTGGGACTTAGCGTTGATTTGGTATGAAGTGTATAAAATATGGTTTACCCAGCCATATACATAGAGTGAGTGTTTTTCTCAATAAGTGTATGTGATAAATGAGAAGTGTGCTCTGTGGAATGATGATAGGTGTGAGGTATCTTTTACAAGTGATAGCTAAATACAATTAAAGTTTCCTAAATATATTCCTGAACGGATATATTTAGGATTTACACTGTTAATACTGGATTTACCAAACTTGGTATGAACCGAAATTTTGATATATTCGTATTTAAGTCTGACGATTATACTTCTATGAGCTTTTGGCGATACAACAGGGACCATCTCATCTTAGTGGTTGTAAACTTAAGTGAGGTCTTTGCATATTGAAAGTTAAGCAACGGTGCAGCAATGATCGGAGATTAGAAAGCTCGAGTACTTGAGCTTGTATGGAGTCGGTCTAACGATTAATTTCTAGGAGCTGTTGGCGAATCAACAGAGGAAATCTCATCTAAGTGGTTGTAAACTTGAGTGAGGTCTTTGTATCTTGAAAGTAAAGTTAAGCAAGAGTACGTACATGACTAAGAACGAATTAAAGCCCACAAGACTTTAGTGTAAATGACTGTCTTTTTCAGTTGCATTGACTCTTTGTGGAACTACTACTGGGTTGCCTCATCATCATGTTAAAAGAATGGCTTTAAATGCTAATAGATTTACTCGTGTAAAAAGTGACTGCTACTTAACATTCTGATTACATAGAAGTACTTCAATAACGTCTTAATGATAATGTGTTCTATAAGTACTGTATAATTCATTCGACAGCTTCTGCGTAATGATATAGAAGCTGTATATTTATATTAACTGATTTGCAAAGTAAGCAACTTTAATATGAACTTGCCTTCAATGACATTACTGTGTTAATATAATGACTTGAAATGCTATTGTGTAAATTTTAGCATTTTAATTCCTTACATGGTAATGCAAGTTTTTGCTGAGTTGGTAATGACTTGCAGTTGTAACCACTTACCTATTAAGATATTTTTTAATGACAGCTACTTTATGTTCTGATTACATAGAAGTACTTAAGTAACGTCTAGAAATAATTTCTAATTCATTAGTCACCTTCTGCATGATGACATAGAAGCTGTATATGTTTTTTCACACGATTTACATTGATTGATTTTTCAAATGACATTACCGTGATTACTTAATGACGTTACCGTGAATGACTTAAAATGCTATTGTGTAAGTAAATTTTAGCATTTTAATTCCTTACAAGGTAATGCAAGATTTTGCTGGGAAGTTGATGGCATATTTTTACATCTAAGAACTATTGTGAAAAAAAAATATTTTTTTAATTTATCACCACATTTGTTAAATTATAAATTTTCATTCTTTAAATACATATAGTCCATCCGGTACTTACAGCTAACTTACATTAAATATATAAATGTAGAACACATCAAACTGTTGGTAGACATTTCCAGGGCATGTTCAATTCCTTAAACATTTCCTGTAGAGATTTTTATTTCAAGAATTTCCTATAAAAACTATATATTTATTTAAAATTGCTTATGTTTGAGTTAAAATTTTCATTTTTATGTTAGTGTAGATTGATTTAAATGTTTTTAAACATATTTAATTGTATCAAAATTTTAGGAAATATCAATATTTTTTTTGGTTTATTTATTTTTTTCGAATTAATTATAAACTTGTTGAAAAATTGTTTCTTAAATCAAATAAATAAATTTTTCCAAAACAACAACAACAAATATACGAACAGCAAATAAACTTTAACATGTTGTGGCGTTGTTGAATAAAAACGAGTACAATTATAATTTTTTAATGTTTCGTTTTTCTTTTATTTTTTTTTCTCGAAAATGTAATAAAAACTATCTACTTAAAATCTTAAATTCTTAAAATAAAAATCACCTCAACTGTATAAAACTGCAGTTTCATCTCATCATCTTTAAAATCATTTATGGCCACAATGTGTACAAATGTTTATTTAATGATTGGAAACTCTGTGGTGGTGGTGTTGGCAAAGGAATTGCTGTTGCTTTGGTGTTCATTTTTGGGAAACACAAGTTGCAACTAATTTAATTTAAAGAGTGTCGAAATATTTATTCATCTTTTAATGTTTCATCATGTACATAATTACAAATTTTATTTATTTATTTTTCTTTTATTTATTTCTCCTCTACTATATATTATTTTTACTCGTATTTATTCAGCAGCACTTCATAAACATCAATACCAGCTCTTCAAATTAAATTTACAATTCAATGTAAAAGAATTAAGAAAAAACTCTGTCTTTTAATTGTACAATTTTTAGATTTAATGAAATGTATCTAATATATTTGTTTGTTTGTTTGTTTGTTTGTTTGTATATATGTATGAGTAATACAACTTTGACTGAATGTAAAGAATTCATAGAAACTGGGACAAATCAATATTATTTTATAATACTTATTTACTAAAGTTTATGTACTTGTCCAATCATTATTGTATTTAATTATTTTAATACATTTCTTTTATGGCAATCGATATGATATAAGTATCTGTCAAGGATTTTTGTAAAAGTCATTAAATTGAAAATGCCAAAAAATATTTGAAAAGACAGAGGGAAAAGGAAGTAAAAAAAACATCCGTTGTCAGAGTATATACATACGTACGACAACGCTTTAAGCCGTGATACACGATTGTCAGATCTTACAACGTTGTCAAAAAAATGTTCAGAAAAAGTTTAACAATCGTCTGAACTAAAAAAAAATTTTTTTGAAACGTTGTCAGAAAATGCAACGTTGTCAGAAACATTTGTAATATTGATAACGCAATGCTGTCAACATTGCAACAATTCATTGTTGAAATTTAAATTTCATTCACAGCTCACAATTTAGAACGGATTGCTATCAATAGTGATCTTAAAACGTTTGGTTACATACAGACACTTTGGTATCAATTTGGTACCATACGTTTATACTTCTTCTTCCCTCTGTGTACCTAAAGCTATTTAAGAAAAAAACAAGTACAAAAGTATAGTCGGGCGTGACCGACCATATGATACCCTACACCAGTTATGAAAAATATGAACCAAGCCCGATAAAGTTTTGTGTATATATTTATATTTATATAATAGTTTTTTGTGTTGAATTTCATCGCGATATTTGTGTTTATAAGTTAATTTTGGACATTCAAGGTTCAAATGAGGCCCGATCTTTATGTAATTTGGCAAGGTCATCAAGAATTGTATAAAACTTAGTTGTGCCTTTTTATCGATATACAGTTACATTTAACATAATTATGAGCTCAGAAGCCCTTTTCGGGAGGTTCTATTGTATATGAGCTAGGTGAAATAATGGATCGATTTTATTAATTTTCAATAGGCTTCGTCCTTGGGTCAAAAAAAGCGTGTGTGTCAAATTTCATCCAATTATCTTGCGACCTGTACCTTGCACACAAGGTTTACATTGACAGACAGCCAGACGGACGAACATAGCTAAATTGACTCAGAAATTCTAAGCCAATTGGTATACTTAAAGGTGGGTATAGGATATATATTTTTGTATGTTAGAAACATCAGCATAAACCCAATATACCCTCCTCTCTAAAGTGGTGTAGGGTATATTTATCTTACATCTAACCAGTATAGTCTTACAGACTAAGCCAGATAAAATGTTTGCATTCAGAAATTTGCTTTATGTTACCAAAGATTTTAAACATAAATATATCCCATATAAAGTTAGAAATATTGGTATTCAAATAATCTTTATCATGAATTTCTACTCAAAAGTAGCACTATTCTTTACCTGCTGTGGAAGTGATGTTTATTGACTTCCAAAGAAAAGAAAATAATCGATATATTTTTTTTTTAATTTTTTGAATTAAAGCAATTTTATTTTGGAGTTTGTTTATCTTATTGAAGTCAAATTAGTTGTTTTCTATAATAATAAAATTTCACTTCTTAATAACTTCCAAAAAGATCATAAAAATTACTTCCTGAGAATGACTATTGATGTAGTGAATTAAAATGACATCCCTCTTATAATAGCCTGGTCTTTTTCAGTACGACAATGGAGTAAATTCTACTTCTTTTTCACTTCTTTGGAAGTACATTTTTGGGTATTAATGTATCATGCACCTATTCTCACATAATTGCTGAACGCGTCTATGTTAGGCTGACTTTGGAAAAATCTTTTAAACCTTCACTAACTACATATTATTGGTCACTCAATTTATCGTAACCTGAACAGACTGGGATTATTGTATTACATAAGCTCGATATCTTGATTTGAATCATTTCTAAGTTCTGCCGTTCCCTAAGAGGCAGAAAAATCACCTCTTAGAGTTCGAGGTAAGAAATTCACTGCGAAATTTAGATTTTAAAAGTTGATATTTGTGACAATCATATAAGATTTTTCTAAAAAAAATCCTATAGGATGTATCGTGAATAATGTCCTATAATGATTGAATATGTACCTAGTTTACTTTGCTAAAGGATATAGAACTGCGCTATAGTTTATAATAAACAAAAATATTGTATCAACAAGTATCTGAGAAAGTCCCAATCGACTCAAGTTCACTTTATGATTCGATTTAACGATGTCTGTTCGACCATTCAATTCGTGCAGCAGCTTGTTGGACAATTTAGAAATTATATGTATAGAGGCCTGATTCGGATTCGGAGAACAGCTCAATCCTTTAAATAACTATACTTTTGTCTCTGGGTTAAAGTTTTCTTGGTTTATGTTATTGATAACAGTTGGTTTATTAACTGTATTAAATACGCCTTAGACTGTGTTAGGAAAACAGATTCAATTTGCAGCAAAATTTCTTTTTTACTTAAATCATTAAGTTTTATCTTCCAATTCCCTTCATTACCCTCTGACAACTATATTGCACGTTATCCCAATCGATCATCATATAATGATCTTTGCATAGAGCGAAGCGACTCACTTGCATGTTGCAAATCAAGTTTTGAATCAACCTTCGACACACGGACTTTAAAATATTTTTAAAGTCGAAGATCTTCCAGGAATGTACGTATAGATCATCAGAATTCTTATGAAGGATTCTAAAATGAACTACGTATTGATCGTAGTGTCTTGAAGTGTCGTGAAGAATTTAGGTTGAGACTCTCAATGACGCCCTGTGGATCACTATATAACCTATCTTTGTTAAACACTTACACTACCACGGATATTACCAACGCTGTTTCAATGCAGACTCGGGGATATTTCTTCAAAAGGTTGAAAACAGATGGAATGAACTAGACAGTTAAAAGTTAATGGGGCCTTTTTTATATATGAAATTTTCTAGGCAGCATATAACCCAAAATATGTTGGATTTATCCAGGTTACTGGAAGTAATAATTGGACACTAGGCTAAGCTGGAAGTCGGCTTAGGCTACGCTTTAATGAATTCGGCTGCAGTTGGAATGATTCTAGCTATCAAGAGGTATTTCTGGGAATATATTACTAACATTGATGAACTATATGGATTGAGACTCAACGATGCTTGTAGCAGTGAGTTATCTCACCACATCTAAGTAGTTGTAGTCTTGCCAAAATGGGGTCCTTAGACTATTTGACTATTTTCACTCGTACCATAGTACTATCAGGAATTTGGATAATATTTATTAAATCGCAGAGGTTAATATTCTACATAATTATTCTATTTACTCTTCATAGATTTCACTGAAATGTAGGTGAGTATGAGTGAAAATCAAATGTCTGTGTTTTTGTGATTATAATCGATATGCCCACTATATATTTTTTTCCATGCCTGCTCTAATTTGGTCAGTATTGGTCTTATCTTATTTAGTATTCAATCATAATTATTTTTTGTTAGGATCAGCATTCATTGGATGAATCCTACTCATGATCTAAGTAGTAATGTGGGATATGGAAGGAGATAAGGAAGTAGTATTGGTATGTAATAATTTTACTACATTGCAAGTGATTGGGAAGATCTTCGCTAGAAGTTTATCTCACTTTCAGATAGTATGAGAATTCTCTGTAATGCATTATGCGATTCACAAGTCAAATAATTAATGTTCCAGATAATGTATAGAGTTCTATATCTGACTGACGGTCGAGTAACTTCAAAATAAATTTTGAATCACCGATCTATACATGAGTCATGAATTCTATTTTTGCGTGGATTTAAAAAATCTAAATAATTAAATGTTTCTTTGTTAGATTCTTTGAACAACATCAAGAGTTTTTGATTCCTTAATATAACAACCAATCATAGATTTAGATGAAGCAACATTATCTGTCATGCAATCATGTTCGATCCCATTCAGAGATTGTTATTTAGGTCAGGGTTAAGCGAATGCTTCATGTTTTGCTCCAATTGGGGCAAATATTTTTGTGAACTGCAATATACTAATAAAATGAGAAATGGATTAGGAGAAAGAACTGAATCTTAATATGTTTATAACTCGTATAGAACGATAACTGAGAAAGTTCCATCAAAAGCCCTGGACAATCTATAACGCTTAGGACAATCTATAACCTTTGCTTTTCTTTCATAAAAATGGTGAATGAAATGCATTTTTACGAAAAAAGTTAATGAATTAAGTGAGAGATCTTTAGATATACTTGATCCCCAACCAACAGAA
Organism: Lucilia cuprina; assembly: GCF_022045245.1. Classification (NCBI taxonomy): domain Eukaryota; kingdom Metazoa; phylum Arthropoda; class Insecta; order Diptera; family Calliphoridae; genus Lucilia; species Lucilia cuprina. Next base: position 54,182,966 of record NC_060950.1, on the reverse strand, counting down.
TATACTGCCTAATTAGAAAGAAAATAGTTTATGAGAAAAGATTTGGAATTTACAAATTTTATAATGAATCTAATATTATAGATCTAATTTTGAACTAATGAATTCCTGCAATAAAATTTTACAATTACCTTTTCAGTCCATAAATATTTAAGACTACCCCAATATAAAATTTTACAAAATATATATATGACTAAGAAAACTATTTCAAGAATTCTTTATTAATTACGAACTTCTGTATGTATGCATGTAAATGACATGCAACACAAATACATGCATATGTATGTATATATGTGTCTTAAAAATGTCATTTCCTACATAAATAATGAAGTTGGAAAAACATTTCCAGTTAATTTTCCCAGGAAAATTAGAACATTTAGTTTGTTGTTCGTTTATTGTTGAAAAAGGGTGCATATTTTATTTTAATTGTACGTACAAGTACACTCGCATTAGTATTTATTTTAAATATTAACAATATGTATCTGTTTTAATAAAGAGATAATGATGATGGCAAAGGTAATTATAATTCTACAAGTTGTGTGCCACATAAAATATGCTAATTAACTGAAATCAATTAACACACTTTTATTAAAACACTAAAATTCTCATTAAAATTAATATACTTGTGGCAATTTTCAAACTTAAACATTTGAAATGGGCATTCAGAAATGCGATAAGTCGTGCTGTTATTGATGGAATATGGAGAGCACTATAGTTATTTTTGGTTGTAACTACTTTTAGTTAACAGGTGATCATCACTTGATATCTCGATCTAACGGAAGGGTCGTAACTGAATTAGATTATATCTCGTCTATATCCGATAATCTTAATATTGATCCATTGTGAAAATATCAACCTTTCTTGGACTTAGAATTCCTTAATTTAAAGTCAATAGCCGTGGCAATGCTACCCTTAGTTGAAGAATATATTAGACTATTTTTTGATTTTGCCAAATATGTCAGAACTATTAAGATCTCAGGTAATAATAACTGATTCTTGAGACATCAGATTAAAAACTAGTTTTCTCTTAGATCAATGAACAAATTCTGGCATTCGAAAGCGATCAAAACCTCAATTTCGAACACTTTCGAATATCAAACACTTAGTTCCTAATAATCAATTTCGAACACTTTCGAATGTCAAACACTTAGTTCCAAATCCTGTGGTGTATTATTTATCAGAATCAGAAATTAGGAACTCAAAAAAAAAAAACGATCAGCAGACAATCAGTATGACATATGAAAGAGAATATACATGTAGATAAGTTCTGAAGTTCTCAGGATCATCTTATGGGAAAGATTTTTTAAAATCTTGTTGCTTTAGATATTTTCGTTTGTATATTCTGATTAGGTTCGAATCGTATGAATTATAACTTTGAATTGTATTCATTAGATGTTATATTCGGTTAAAAGGAGGACGAATATTAAATCGTATCCGAAAAGTCAATTGGGTCACAATCGGGACTATTGTGAGCTCTTTTTCATGAAAATTATCGTCAAATATTAAGAAACCAATGTATACCATTACATGGTCAATTACAGTTAACTGTAATGTGTTATTGAGCAATGACCAATTACATATACTATTCCAATTATAACTACATTCATTAGATGTTATATTAAGTTAAAAGAAGGACGAATATTACATCGTATCCGAAAAAGTCAATTGGGTCACCATCGGGACTACTGTGAGCTCTTTTTCATGAAAATTATCGTCAAATGTTAAGAAACCAGGGAAATGATTAACCAATGTAAACCATTACAATGTCAATTACAGTTAACTGTAATGTGTTATTGAACAATGAACAATTACATATACTATTGCAATTATAACTCCTTGTAATTGACCAATAATCAAATATATTTACTTGTAATTTTAGTTTTGCCAATTACAAGTAGTTGTAGTTGCAATTGAAGTTTAATAATTACAATTACTTGTACTTAATACATTCCCCAGAAACACTGATTACATTTTCCTAAGGAATAGTAACTGAGTTTTTAAATAGGCTTGGGGTGTTATGATTACATTTTAAATTTCAATTACATTTGAAGTAATAACATTATAACAATTACTTCAAATGTAATTGTAATTTAAAATGTAATCAAAACCCCTCTAAGTCTGTTTGAAACTCATTTTTCTAGACGCCTTTTCTTAGAAAAAAGTAAACAGTGTTTCTAGGGATAGTTATATCTGGGACAATATCCCTTTCAAGAAATTTAGATCTAATTATAAAGAAAGTCTAACAATGGGCAGAAAACATGTTCTAGGGATCACAGTCTTTTACGTATGTTCTTAATCTATTTGTACGATTTCATATACTTGCACCCTTTAACCTCTATGTCCCCTAGAATACATACCATCCCACTCGGACAGGTCTCCATTCTCACGAGGCTTTCTTTCTAAGTAGACCTTCATTCTCAGGAGGCATTGTTTTTGGGGAGGCCTCCATTCTCAGAAGGCTTTCTTTCTGAGTAGACCTTCATTCTCAGGAGCATTCTTTTTGGAGAGGCCTCCATTCTCACGAGGCTTTCTTTCTTAGTAGACCTTCATTCTCAGGAGGCATTCTTTTTGGGAAGGCCTCGATTCTCACGAGGTTTTCTTTCTGAGTAGACCTTCATTCTCAGGAGGCATTCTTTTTGGGTAGGCCTTAATTCTCATTAGTCTTTCGCTATGCTTGCGATGGGCTCACATCATATGATTTTTGTGTTCGCGTTCCACGACTGTGAGTGCCGCCTTGTATCTTAAGAGCAATTTTTCTTAAATTTTTGGCCGACAATATCCTTGACTTTTGTTTCCGATAACCGGTATAATGCAGAACTTACAGCTGAAAGAGTATTTGATATTGGATGTCTTACAGTCAGCTTGAAAGCTGTCCGTGATCCGCTTGAATGTGATTGTCGCCTTGTATCTTACGAGCGATATTTCTAAAGCTTTGGCCGACAATGTCCTTGACTTTAGTTTCTGATCAAGGAATACATTCATGAATAGCAAACTAATAGCTGCACTATAGCACATTTTCTTTCCAAAACTTCATCACATATGTACAAATATATCGTCAAATTAAAATGACTGCATTCCTTCATAGTAGGGCACAAAAAATTATACAGAATTGGCAAGTTGTGAAAATGTAAAAACCAATTTCAAGAAAAATATGTTTGAACTACTTTTTCAACTGGCGTTGTCTTCTTTGAAATTCATTTGAATACCAAATATTCAGAAAAACCATAGAGAAGGAGAATCTTTAACTTAAGTATTCAAAATGCAAAATGAAAACAATAAATATTTATTTTAAAGATACGCGAGCACAAGTTAAACACATCATATATACATTTATATTTATGGACAAATACAACAACAACAATAATAATAACCACAACTACATAGAATAAGTAGATACATAATAACGTAAAATGAGAGTTTGGACACCTTTCCAATGTACATGAAATATTTATGTACAAATGGGCAAATGAACTGAACGTATGAATGGCTTGGAATGGACGGTTGAATTGTATTTGTTTAACAAACTTACCGTTAACAATTAACACATCCGTAATTGGAGGCGCTCTTAAATACACAAACACTTATTTATTACACCCTCACTCACTCACTCGCATACACTTCTGCACATACACTTACGCACATACACTTCATTTATTTTTATTTCTTTCTGTGATCCATTCATTCATTATATTGGTAGATAGGACACATTTGCATTTTAAACGATTTTGTTTCGCTTTTCAAATTTGTTGTTTGTTCTTCTCCGAAAGAAATTTTTCGGCTGCATAATTGAAAATAAAATAAAATTTAATTGAAACGGGAGTGTGGTATGGAACGTTTATAGCTACTGGTGCGAAGATATTGAGAATTGAAACGTGAGTAAGGTTAACAGTGAAGGATATTGTTATTAAAAATATGTATATTGGGAAATAAAACTATAAGAAGTAATAAGTTTTACTTTTGGAACTCCTTATATTCGTATCTTTAAACTAATTCACAGTACTTGGGAACTCTTTTGGAAGATTAAAGGTTCGTAAAAGTATATGTCTGCCTATTTTAGTGTTATCCACTAAACTAAATGTGGTAAGTGGTTATCCACTAAACTAAATGCTACTTTTAACAAATTTCATAAGTTTCGTTGGTAGAGCGGCATAGAAGAAGCGGACTATTGGACTTCGTTTCCGAATAATTTCTTTCTTTGATGTAGAAAATCTTGTGAAAACTTTGTCTATTCAGCGCTCATACAGCGCTCGATTCTTAGAGTAAAAGAAATTGTTCCGATATTCGTTTGACATAAATAATGATAAGTACGTTTAGACTTGACCCCATCGGGATCGCATAAAACAAGTAAACCAAAGGTTACAATAGGTTCGCGATCGACTCTCAAAGAATGGATTCCGAAATCCGTTTGACATAAATAATCATAAGTAAGTTTAGACTTGACCCTTTCGGGATTTCATAAGACAAGTAAAGTAAAGCTCAGAATAAGTCCGCATAGTGACCGCATTTTATGATATAAGATTCGAAGGATTTTGAAGGGATTTCTTAAAAGATTGGAAAGCATACAGCAACTTTCTCATTCGACCATCAACATTCCATGAGATCTAAGACATTAAAATTACACCTAGATATTTGACTTTGCAAATATATGATCCATTAACTCTTTCATGTGTATGGGACAACGGTGCCCCAAGATTTGTTTATCATTATTTTCTATTTAAAGCCTTATTTTGAGTTCGCAGCTGCTGTAAATGGTTATATCCAAAGACAAATTAGAACTTGATGTCACTACATGCTAAACAAATAATAATATTCTGCGATATCCTTCGAAAACACTGGTTTAATTTTTATCAAAAATGATCATATACGTCAGAATAATGATGTGCGTGAAAGGGTTAATGGCATTAATGGATGAGCTGCCTTGTTTGATATATGTCAGAATTATCCTACTTTTCTATATAAGTAGTGCATAGTTTTAATAGACGTAAAACATTGGATTTAGGGACAAAGTAATTTTCAGAACAAAGTCAAATGTTTAAATGAGTTTTGTAAGTATTGTAAATCTTGGCTGTGCTTTATGAAAGCGTTATGCAATGTTCACAAACCCAGTTTTCTGGACATATGTATTTAACTCAATTTTCCCAAACAGTGTTCGTTAGGAATAACATTGCTCAAAAGATAATTAAATCCAATTTCGTCGAATCCCAGGCAATGATAAAGAAAGTTTCCAGAGTTTAACTAAATTTGACTGAATACGGTCCAATTTTGAATAGATTTCGCCACAATCCTGTCATACTAACCTCTGTCTTGCTATGTGATATCTTACGGGTTTCTATTCATTTATTCATTCATACGTTCATTAAAATAAAATCATATGATAATGATTTCAGTTAAAGAATTGACTTCTATCCAGCAACATTTCCCGAGCTCATAGTCCCACCTAAGCAACTCGTATCCTGAACCATCAGTAATGGTTTTATTTTACACTTTTTGTTTATAGTAATACGACAGATTAATGAAGCTTAAGTTGTGCTTAAGAATCAGTCTAATCTTGCTTTTATAAAGCCACTATGCCATAGGACCCAATCCTTTCTATGATTCTGCTACATAGCACTATACACCGACTTGTCTATTATCTATATAGTGTCTCGGTTTAATTTTCTGATCAAGGAGTTCTCCTAAGCAAATGCTATGATATTTTATTGCTCAGCCGTATATAACAAATTTATGCTTCTCTCTTTGAAAGTAATACAAAATCCATTGCATAGCATGTAAGTAGGTTTCATTCTCGATTAGGGTCTTCAGGAGGCTATAAACGAGGTATATTGCACAATTTTCTTTTCCTAAAAGGAATCCATCTGTTCCTTACTATATTGTTGATCCTATCACAGATTGATCGGCCAATATGAAACTAAGTAAGGTTTGGGTTGAAGTATTAGTGTGTATGTTATTCATTCCATTGATTGAGCCTTTACATGAGCCAGCTTTTAAACGTGTTATTGACTAAGTATCCATTCTCGATTAGGGGTTTTAGGTGTATTGCACAATTTTTTTTTCCTAAAAGATATTCATCTGTTCGTTGCCGTATAGTTGATCCCATCACACAGATCGACCGGTCAATATGAAACTGGTTTAAGGTTTAGATCAAAGTACTAGTGTGTACCTTATTCATTCCATTGATCTAGCATTTACATGATCCAGCTCTTTAACGTGTTATTAACTAAGTATCCACTATCGATTAGGGTATTTAGAGGGCTATTAACGTGGTGTATTGCACAATTTTCTTTTCGTAAAAGGTATTCATCTGTTCGTTGCCATATAGTTGATCCCATCACAGATCGACCGATCAATATAAAACTGGTCTAAGGTTTAGATCCAGCGTAGGTGCAGTTAGTTATGAAAGAACATCTTGAATGTTGAAATTCCTTGATAAATCCCTAAACATATTCCCAATACATATAATTTCTATATGTTATGCCCACCACTGTATGCACATTTGACATAGCATAAAATCAACATGTACTATTCAAATTACATTGTTACTAAAGGTTTCTTTAAACAAAAATAATTTTGCATAAATTAAAGAAAACACACAGTTGGGGCACCCATAATAAATTTCCAAAGAAAACAAGACACAAATAGTACCGAGACTAAAACTGAAGGTAAGAAAATAAATGCAGCAAATATTGACATTTGCTGTCTAAATTGATGTTTTGTTTTTGGTGAATGTTGTCAAACATATTTAGAATTGAGAGTTGAATTGAAATTTTAATAATAATTTATAATGTTTTTCTTTAGGCACTGACAATTTTTTTTAACATGGTGATTAGTTTGATATCACATTTCATTTCCGTTAGTGTACGTAGTACGAGTTGTACATGTGTAGAGTACATATGTATGCTATGTACAAACTACGGGTATTGAAAAATTTCTTCATGTCCGTCTTGCTGTCAATGTAAACGTTTGCTGGTACGTCTGTATGCCCTCGTAATAAAGAAAATGTTAATTTTATGTCAAAATCAATTGGTACTCTTTCCCCCTATTTCGGTACTAATATATAGTATTTTCTTTACATATTTTGTTTTCTCTCTAGAATTTTGACATGTTTATGTCGCCTACTGTCGGAAAACTGTTTGTATTTCAAAACGTACGACTCTAGTAATCGTAAATGTTTGTTTATTTTCTAAAGTTAATCATTGTCTAATTTGTATATTTCGTACGTCTATGAACTTAACTCAATTTAAACTGGAAATGACAAAATAATGTGAACACATTTCTCAAAAAAAAAAAAAAAAACAACCGAAAGGCAAACCATATTGGGCATACAAATTTCGTATTTTACAAGACAGGCAGCAGACATGAAAAAAAAGGTTTTCTGTCGCTTTAGTTCAAAGTCAGATAAAGATTTTTTGACAATTAATCTAACGGTTTAAGGGTTTCCTATTGATTATCGAATATTTACCTTCATGTCAGTGAAACAAATAGTTTCACACACATTCAACTAATTCTGATCGCAATCGTAGGAAGTCATAAATTATCGTGTATTTGCATCTGTTGTAGGGGTTTTGCAGACAAAGAAGTTGATAATGAGCCAAAGTCATGTGTCAAGAAATGTTTCGGAGATATGATTTGTATACCCTACACCACTATAGTGGAAAGGGTATTATAAGTTTGTGCTGATGTTTGTAACATACAAAAATATTGGTCCAATAGCCACCTTAAAGTATACCGATCGATTCAAAATCATTTTTTGAGTCGATTAAGACATGTCCGTCCGTCTGTCCGGCTGGCTGACCATGTAAACTTTGTGCGCAATTTTCAAGATAATTTGATGAAATTTGGACCAAGCATGTTTTTTTCACAGGGACGAAGCCTATTGAAAATGGTTGATATCGGTCCATTATTTCACCTAGCAACCGTACCTCCCGATTTTTATGCCATAATTACGTCAAATATTCTATTATCTCTTTAAAAATTGGCACAAATAAGTTTTATAAAAGTATAAATGACACTGCAGATTTTCGTAAGGATCGGCCGTTATTTGACCCTAGCCCCCATACAAACCCTCTTCAAAAAATGTCTTAAATGTCTGAAATTGACTTGTAACCATTTGTATCGCAATGAAACTCAACAAAACTAACTGTTATTTAAAAATATATACTTTTCCGAAATTTACCGAGGAACGGTAAATTTCAGTTTTCAGTTTTCTGAACGTAATTCCTTAGAATTTTTCAAACAGTGTTTGTGAGGAATGTTATTTATGTTATTTTAATAACATAAATAACATAACATAAAATCATTCTAACCTCAGACTTGCTCATTTTGAGAAGATTTCTCGTTTTGCCATATTTTACCCCGGGGCATGTTTCCCTGATGTACAACCCACATCTTAATGTGTATTGCAATCTCTGGATAAAAAAGGTGCTACCAGTACCACTAGTCTGCCGGGACTCTAAACTGCTGTGTACAATTCATTCCCTGCCTAGTCCTTGGATGATTTGAAAAGTGTTCTTACCAGAGCACCATATAATCTGGTAATATGGTCAGTTACCCGCAGATCTATGTCTATGTCCCAATATTGAGCCATTTGAGTAGTAACGATTCCTGTTAGTATTTGCTTTTATGTTCCGCTTGACCAAGACATTCGGTATGGGATTAGCGTTTCAAAGTTTCCGAAATATTTTGAGTCTGGTGTGTGATCACGCCAGTCCGATGGTTGTGTATAACCTTCCAATGTGTCCAGTATATATTAATGACGTCTTCCTGTAATCGCTTTTGGTCAATTAACACCTTTAATCTGTTTCAATCGGTGGAATATCAAGCAACGTTTCCAGAGCCTTGGATGAAGTAATAATACTCATGGCACTTCTTATACTTAAATCAATATTAAAGAGTAATTTAAAATCTAAATTAATACATCTCGGTTTAATTTTCAATTCCCAAATATTAATATAAAGAAACTAATTTAACAATAGTCGTAATCTGCCTCCTTAAAATCTTAATATTTAATTCATAGATAAATTTTCTATGCAAATGAACGAATCATGTTCATATATTTCCACTCTATGCCACTTATATTGTTTATAGAAATCCTGCACGTAGTTGTGTTGGCCCCCTCCGGCACTTTTTCGTATTAAGATGAAAATAATAGAAAATTTGAATTGCATGACTGAATTTTCATATATGAAAAATATTAACAGCAATGAAATGTTGCTGACCTTAATGCGAAAATCTTTTATAACAAAACAATCCAAAGCAATATTTTTTTGTTTGTTTGTTCGAAACAAAACAAAAGGCGATGAGTTTTATTACAATTTATTTCGAATGATTTTTGTTTTATTTTATTTTACATAAATGAAATACGAAAAATTTTAAGATATTTTAAAGGGGGAAAAGGGCATAAGGTACATTATTATATTTATTCGCACAAAGGTCTACAGAATATTTGTAGTGCAAAATACGTCTTTTAAATTGTTATGGAAGAGATAGGTTTTGAACAAGTTAGAGTGCTATATTCGGCTGAGCCGAATCTTAAATAACCTCCACCAGCTACTTTTATATTAATACTTTTCTAATTGATCAAATATTTGTAGAAAAAGGTTGTCTCATGTCTTTAATTGAAAAATTCGAAGATTTATTGATCATTTCAAACGCCATTTTCTTTATATTTTTATAGTAATTTGCATGTATGCATGTGTGTGAAAGATTTAACGATTTTCAAAATACATATATAATTTTGTTCTACACAAATTGATAATGCACCTAGTTACGGTTAACACGTTTTGGAAATATGACCAATTATAGACCGATCGTAATAAATTCTTTAAGCTAAATTTCTGTACATAAAAGCTATATTTTTGTCAATTTTTTTATTTATATTGCTATTTAGTAAGTAATGTGCCTTTAAGTGATTATAAATAATCGTGAAAAAAATCTTAGAATTTTAATTTATGTATACAAAACTAATATTTGTGCCAAATCATTTATCAAAAGCTTTATTTTGTAATGAGTAATGTGCGTTTAAGAGATTTTCGTAAAAGGACTTTGTATGGGAGCTATGTCCAATAATGTATGTAAAGATAAAATTTAAAAATTCTGTATATATGTTAATTTTTGGTAATGAATATTGCGAATTTAAGAGATTTTCTGGAGGCGACCTAGTATGAGAGATAAGACAAAACATGGACCGATCGTAAAACAATGTTATAGTGTACTTTTTGTGGATATGGATATCTTAATATAGTAATAAGTTATTTGTGTTTAAGTGATTTTCGGGAGGGGACCTTGTATGGGAGCTATGACCAATTATGGAGAGATCCAAAAAAAACTATCACGGTAATATTACTGTATATAAGAGCAATACTTGTACCAAATTTTATATAGCTATATCTTAATTTAGAAATGAGTTATGAGCATTTTAGTGATTTTCGGGAGGGGACCTTGTATGGGAACTATGTCCAATTATGGACCGATCAAGATTTTAATTTATAAAATTTTGTGAAGATATCGACATTGTGAAGGAAGTTATTAACAAAAAACCCATGGGAGGTATATGAAATTCTGGAACGATTCTAGCAGTTTTCAGCAGGGATTAAGCTCTTGTGTATATACAAATATATGGTGATTTTCATGGAATTATCTTGAATAGTTTTTGAGAAAATTACATCCGAATGTGTAAAAAATGCTTTTTTTCGAGGTTGTTTTAAATTTTGATTCATAACTTTGCCCGGTGTGAACCGATTTTGCTCCTTTTCAATACCAATCTGCTTAGGATAATAGTAAATATATTCGGTGAATTTGGCTAACTTTCTTTCCTTAGTTTAAACGTGAGCATGTTTTAGGCCGACAGACAGACATACGTAGACACAGACGGACATAGTTAAATCGACTCAGAGTTTGATAAGGACCCAGAATATATATACTTTGTTGGGTCTCAGATGAATATTTCTTGGTGTTACAAACGACAAACTTATATATACCCTCTATCACCACTGATGGTGGTGGAGGGTAGAAAAAGTATTGGACTTGTGGGTTTTAGTCTAGAGATTGTCTTGAATTATTATTTGAGGGTTTAAACTACAAGAAATGGCAGATTGCCATTTCTTGTAGGCAATCTGCTTCTAACTAATTTACTAACTAAGTAACTAACTAACTAACTAACTAACGAACTGACTAACTAACTAACTTACTAACTAACTAACTAACTAACTAACTAATTAACCAACTAACTAACTTATTAACCAAATAACTAACTAAAATATAAATTATTGGTACAAAAGTCCTTTTCCACAATATTGTACCTACATGATAAAATTCACATGAGAGAAAGAATGAATGAAAGAATTTGTTCTTCGTGCACAAAACCGTTGATGAATGTCGTACTGAATTTTGTGAGAGAATAGATGGATGAACGGTTAAATGAATGAATGAGTGAATGTTTATGGTTTTATGCGATTGTTGTTCTTGTTTATTTAGTAGACGATTATGTTTGTTTATTGTAGATGGTGATGTTGTTGCTATTGTTAGTTTATGTTGTTTGCAATCAATGATTATTACTTTCCCAGAAATGGTACTTGCTTGAAAACCATTGTCAAAATATGTTCATACTCTAGACAGACCGACAGACAGACTAACATATAAACATAAATACTCATACGTTCATTATCCATGTTGGATCAATGTCCAAGGAATTTTATATATGTATTTTCCAATATAAACATTGTTATAGTTTCTTTTGGGTTACTTCTTAAAGACATTCGACATAGTTAGAGGGTGAGCCGGAAGAAGGGGAAGGTTTTTATTCAGGATGGTTAGACGGTAATATTACTTCCTGATAATTCATCTTTCCTGTGCGTTATGACAAGAAAATCATTTTCAAAAAAATACTTATTTCGAAAAAAGAAATAAATAAAAATCAAAACAATATTCCCATCAATATTTTATGTTTATAATAAAACAACTTTCACTTCATTAGTTTTCTTTGTTTGTGTACAGCTACAAGTAAGAAATAAACTAAATCCTTTTACTGCTTCATTCAACTACCCTTGCCTCAATGCGTCCCCTTGTCCACCCTTTTAAAAGTAATATTTTCTATGTTATTAAATTGAAATCAAATTGTAATGTTGTGGGGTTAAGGATACATTTCCTTCCAAACTGTCATCATCAATGTACGTACATAAGTATTTGTCGTAAGAGTAGACAAATTTATTTTAAATTGAAGTAGATTTCAGGAATTGAATTTACTCTAAACAAATATAATCACTGGGTTCATTTCAAATTAATGAAGGAGTTCGACCATATATAAATAAATTCTCTGCTCAATTGTTCGTTTCATTTTGCAAATTCAAAATATTGTAGTAACTCGGCTGTAGTAGTTTCGTACATAAGACAGTATTTTTAAAAATATTTCTGTTTACAGTAAATATGTAAAATAAATAAAGATAAATAATAAAATATTATGGCCTAGGGTCATACTTGACCAAGTAAAGTAACTGATAGTTCTTCAACAAAGGAGTTTAGACTAAGAGGGGTTGGTGTCTTGATTGCAGACACTATGTTTTTTAGAATGTATGTACAATTATATGAATTATACATATGATTGCACATATCATAGAAGAGACTTGTACCATGATATCCATCTACTTGTTCAATCAGCCTAAGTCTTGTATATATGCACTATAGATCACTTTGTTGCTCGAAACTTACAGAGACAATTTGGGTCTTTTTTAGTAAAACTTATTCGCCATAGTCACCAAAATGTTGTAGATCAGGTCCACAATTGACATTCGGATTATAGAATTTTTAAATATGGGCTACTAATTTGGGGTTCATGTTTGCGTAGTGTACAGGTTTAACTGACTTACTGAATCTTACACACTCTGATAAGAATGTGTTGGGTACAAAGCTTATAATCTTACTATAGATAAAGCCAATATTGCGACTCCACTTAAACTGGTGCAATCATACTGATCTCCGTAGTTCTACTCTGAAATCTTTAGTAGAACTTGTAACAATAGAGAAAGGAATCGAACAAGTTAAGCAGGTTTTGGATCTAGGCCTAATTGGATACTCAACAGTAGCTTTCTAAGACTTTATTAACAAAACTTGATGCATAGAACAACTCCGATTGGATTATTTGAGTAAAATGCGAAAAGTGATTTACGCGAATATCTGTCTTAAGCATTATTTTACAGCTTGCTAGACTTGGGACGGTTTACCAAGCTTTAGTGAAGTTGCTGAAGTACTTGAGGAATTTAATCTTTTGCCAAATGGTCACAGTCGCCAATGATCGGCATACGAAGAATTCGAGTAACTCAATCGCATAACCCCATTACAAGGATCTGTTGCTTCGGCAACAGCATGTGACAAATAATGTAGGAATTTTCAAATTCAAACCCAATAAATATGCATCCTATTGAGATGGCAACAGCAGCGAGAACATTCGTGAAGTCTTTCGTTGTATAAATTGACTTTCGCGAAATTTATTCAACCTACATCATTCTCATGTTATAAAGAACGATTATCGGAATGACTGGTACTACCGAATGTCAACCTGAAAATTCAACAACAAATACTGGCGATCTACTACGCGAAGAGTAAAAGGGTTCAGGAATCCTGCATGAGTTGCTCTGTTACGTTATACATTGACATCTGTAGTGATTTCAACAGCGTCAGAGAGAGCAAGAGTACAGACATACATGGTATTTAGATATATCTTCCATACCTCCGAAATTGAATATAACTAAGCGGATCCCGAAGGAGCCTCAATCAACTGATCAGAAAGGACAAAGTCTTGTGGGTAACTGGCCACCCGTAGTACTGCATTATCTGGCGCTCTAATTCGACCCAATATCAAATCATTCCAACGAATTACCAAAGATATATTTGATAATCATTAGATAGAGGTATTGGTAGCTTCGTTTTTCCACTGGATTGCAATAAAACAGAAAATATGCAGATTTCATTAAGGTCATATTGCAGTAGGGGAGTTTTCTGGAAAAAAGGTTAATACCGCACCGAAATTATGTAGATTATGTGAAAATCTTAAAGAGCTTAAGGTTTCAGAGTATGGTTAGGTTAACATGTTGTCCTCGTGCTTGGATCCAGCATCTTAAGCACTTTGTTATTTCTGAAAAGATATTATCTAGATTCTAGAACAAGATTTCTATTAAAATCATGTTATCCGATCATATTGAAATAGAATATTTTTCAAATTGAATCGTGGGAATAACTTTTGGAAATCTGAGACTGTTATACTTTCTTCATTGGGTAAATAATTCGGCATTACTTTTAGACTACGATGAGATTAATAAAGATGAAATGCATATTTCAACGCAGACTTTTAGGAATCTAACAGATTAACTCATCGCTGCTAAACATATATTTTTCAATGAAACCGCATGTAATATACTTCCCGAGAACCTAATAGTAATGGAGTCCTTAAAGTCTTAAAAGATTAAAACTAAAATGGATTATTGTTCTATCATTCAAATTGATATTAAAAATTCGATCAATTGTAGACTTTACTGCGTCGTTTTCAGTGTGGCTCGATCTTTCGGTTCTTAATATTAGGGGTTCATAAAGAAGTTTAAGTAGACTACGGTTACCACGATTAACGAAAACGGATAGATCTCACGGAACCAGTTTCTGAAATAGATTTCTTAACAAGATTTTTTGTAAATGAACTTCATACTAACATCTAAATATGAGTGTAACCTGGAGCAAAAATCTGTGTTTAAAACATATTCATAGCTTTAGCCAATATTCTTAAAGACCAGATGTGAAAAAACTCTTACCATTTAGGGAAAAGAAAAAAACTATCATGTCATAAAAAACATGTTTAGTGAATGTAAATCCCCTTAAAAACTAAAGTCAAATATGATGGGTTTTATTTGTATTTATTTCGTGTTTTATTTTTTTGTCCTTTATTTTTTTGTTTGTATCTTTAGCACATGCTAAATAACTGAAATCCTGTAAGCTTGAATATAAAGTAGTAGTTATTTGCCACCCCAAAAAATATTTGTTTAAGTGCGCCATCAGCAACAATGAAACAATAACAGCAACAGAACACAATGCCACAGCAACAACAGCAGCAGTTGTTGCAACAGCAACGGGAATTTTTGCTGTTTGTGTGTGTTTTCTCCTCTTTTTTTGTTGTTGGAAACAAAATTGTTCTTGGCAAGTGTCAAAGTTTACTGTATATTATCGCATTCATTACATTGGCTGCAGGCCAGACATGAATGTCAGTCAGTCTGGTCTGAACTAAAACATGAAGTGAACTGAACCGAACCAAACCAAACAGACACCTAAACAACAATAACAGAAACTGTAACAGCATTTCAACTGTGCTGCAAATGCAGCAAATAAAAAAAAGTATTTCTAGACTTTTTTATTTTTCATTCAAACCTTACTTGTCGTCTGTTAGTTTTTTTTGCTACTTTTTGCATACTACCGGTACTACTGAACTAGCAAGTCAGACAGCCAGCCAGCCGGCCGGTCGACCAGCCAACAGGAGCTACAGGAGCAGCAGCCATAATGATAGCAATAAGCAGCAGTTGGCAATGATTGTACACTGCGTCATTTTTTGTTGGTCTATTTTCGGTTCGAGCACAATGTTTATGAGGTGTTCAAGGGCAGTTTGTGACTTGATGTTTTCTCATAATGCACCTTTAAACAGAGATTCTTCCTGTTTCGAGTCTGTTTGTGAGTTTTTTTTTTTGCCACACACAGCTTTTTTTCTTCTTTCATTTTTAACATCATGTCCGGTGTAACTAAAAAAGGAAACTAGCAATTTGCAACAACCTGTGTGTTGTTTCTGCTACTGTTGCAGCACCTGCTCCTCCTTCGATAGTGCCACTGTTGCTTGTTTTTGTTTTATTGCTAAAATTTTTAATAAACTTTCTATAGAAAAGTTCCCGGCCATATTTTGTTTGCTACAACCAACAAAAAAAAATAAATTTATGCACTTAAAGAATTGTAGAAAAAAACATTTGTTTGCGTTAAAAATATTTGTAGATTTGCTTGTTTTTAAACTCGGTCAAATTGCTTTAAAAAAGAAGGAAATAAAAAATATTACGTTTATAAAAAGAGTTGACTGTTTTTCTTTTATCAACTAAACGAATTTTCTAAGTTTTTTTTTTTAGGTAAAATTGAAAAAGTTTAAAAAAACTGCAGCTGGTATTAGAACAATTCTATTGTCTCTACACAAATTATGTGATATAATCAATTTATTTTTTTTTTTCTGTTTTTCCATAAAGTAGAAGTTTTTAAACTAAAATACTCAAGTAGAGTTTTATATGAAGTTCTAAACTGTTATCAGCTGCAACAGTTCAAATGGAGTTTCGCAAAAATTTACTTAAACTCTCTGCAGGCCAAAGAAACAAGTGGACTATGTAAGTTATAGTTTTAATACTTAAATTGTTATTGTTAAATTGAAATTTATTAGTTAAAATTTTATAGGATATAGGTAAGAAATCGGTAAACGAGCAATTTTTTTTTTTTGATAATTTATTTCCATCACAGCCGGTTACACTCTTCAAACACTTTAACCATTCTGCCAAAGGCTCTCAATTTTAGCAACAGCTATACATTTATAAGCAGCAAGACATTTTCTAACAATACTGCTCCGTATTATTTTGGTGACTTACATAATTGTTTTAACCTCAGCCCTTCCCTTGCAATCGCTGAGTTTTCCCGAAGACCTTAAGAGTTGTACGTATTGCAGTTGCAGTATCATAGGAAACAAAATTGATGAACAATTCCATCTTCGCAGTTGTAGGATATACAACGTTCACCAGATGAAAGAATAGAGCATTGGTTAGAATTTCAAGATATTGCTCCTAAGTTATGTTGATAGAAATCTACATTGAGTTTTATAATGGCCGGTAGTCAGATTTTCGGCAGACTACCGTCAGAACATTGTTAGATGATGATATGCGTCTGAGTGGCTTGGTTAGTTGGTTGGTTACTCCGTTTTGAACAGAACACTCCACTCGTCAATGTATTATTAAATATTGTTATATCCAGCCTGTAGCCGTGAGAAATCTCAGGATTTTATTGGGCTTAAACCCAGATATCTCATCATTTCAAAAAAGCGTTTTCTCTTAACAGCTTGAGCAGGGCATTCGAAGAGAAGATGGAAGACCATTTCTTCCTTTTCCCTGTCTTTGCAACTGCGAGAGTGTTTATTGAAGGGGAACCCAAGCCGACTTGTATGTCTGCTTAGCATCCAGTGTTCTGTTATTACAGCTACCGACCTCGATATATCCTGTCGATTCGGTTTATAAAGTGTTTTGTGCGCTTCTTAGTGAGGGAATATCTTGGCTCCTTTACATGTGTCTGGGTTATTCCATCTATTAACAGCTTTCTGAAAAGAGAATCTGAAGATACTGCTCTTAATAAACCCGAATGAAGTGGCTTTTGAACCGGCGTCGGAGATATCAAGTGCAGATCCCGTTCTAATAAGTTCATCTGCCCGTTCATTTCCATAATACTCCTTATGAGCAGGGAGCCAAACAAGGGTTATATCTGATAAATGGGCCCAGCCTTAACAGATCCTTCCTGTATTGACTGACTAATAGGGAAGTGGTAGTATAAGAATTTTGTGTGAAAAATCTCACATTACTATCGATACAAATGCCTAGGTTGCCGCGTAAGTGGTGTTCTGGCGCTCTTGTTTATGTTAATACTAGGAGGGTGCGTTGCTCGCGGAACAGATTGAAAAATCCAAAAAAAAGAGAAATAGGGAAGAGTGGAAAAACAGAGCCAATAGCAAAGAGAAAGAGAGGTTGGGAGTAAGATTGTTGAGAAAGGGAAATTAACAAGGCCATCTGCCGTGGATGAATAGTGTGAGTAATGGATTCCAACCCATTTTATCAAATTTATGAGTTCCAAAAGGGGATCTAATTGAATATTTGTCAATTCGGAGAGATCACCAAAGTCCGAAATCAGAACCCTGCCAAAGCAGGACAATCTCAGAGAATATGAGTAACTTTCTCTTCTTCATCCTTGTTTTGACAACTCCTACAGTAATCGTTAAACCGGAGGCCAATTCGTCCAGCATGGTTATCAATTTTACTGTGACCAATGATTATCGATATCAGCCTACTTAGCTGCGATCTTTGGAGACCATGAAGATATTTAGACCTGTATGGATCCATTTGTGGCCACAGCACTGTAGATGTTGAGCACGTGTGTTCATGCGACCGCAAGCTAATCAATTTTCAGTCTGCATAGTATAGTGTTAGCTTTTGCCAAGGAGTCAGCAATACTATTGCCATTCGAAATCCCGTGACCCTTTACTCAAATTAGGGTGGTGTTCCAGCATTATGGACAATATTGGATATGAAAAACACACCAATTAGGGATTTAATATCAAGCTTAAATATAGGTATAAATTCTAGTATCCCTGTTAGATGTCCGATAGTACCTTAGACAATATAACGCCCTCTTTATCGCCGATATTTCAGCCTAAAGGATATTACTGTTAGATATCCGATAGTACCTTAGCCAATTTAACGCTGAAGCCTGAAGGAGATTTTTGTTCCAAATTTCTCAATGAAAATACCGCCACCAACTAATTTCGTTGTCTTGGTTCCGTGTATGCACACTCGAAATCGTTTATTTGGCGGAATAAGAGATTCTTGAGACTCCAAAGAGATATAATATCGGAACTTTTTCACTAGAGACGGTACCGGAATACAATAATCAACAAATAAAATGATTATTCGGTATAAAATCTATGATTGCAGCATAACATATGGAGCACCGAGATCCAGCTAAGCATAGTGAACAACGCCTTTAAAAGAGTCGTTCTGAGAGAACCGGTTATAAGAATCGCGGTGGTTTTCTAAGTGAAGCCTTTTCAAGCGTCTGCCACCAGACAACAACGCCATATAACATAATAGGTTCAAAACTTACCCCAGTACTAAAAATAGTTGAAGTAAATACCACCGATCTAATATAAGAATGTTAAACTTCCAAGTTCTAAGTAAAGGAAAAATTTTAGCGGAATTTTATCTGGACATCAGATATTTTAAATAGTTACATTTTCCTGGTACTCAGTTTTAGTATCTAATTATTTGATCCAAATTACCACTAAATAAGGTCTAAAGATATAAAACCCACAAAGATTGTGAAATTCCTGGTAAAGCAACATGAAATCTTGTAACAAATATTTTATTTAAAATGTGTAACTAAATCTCTTTAAATGTATTAATTTCTTGAAATTTTAGTCTTTATTAATTGTTTGTTTAAAAAATTCAGACTTTTAACTAATTTCTTTAATTGGTATTGTAAAGAAGACGAAGGAAACCGCAGGGTAGATACAATCAAAGTGTCTGTTCGAACACATTTAATGTTCTTGGGAATCTGTTGAAATTGTCAACATTAATTTAATTTACCAACAAAAAAAAAAATCAGAAAATTTTATAACATTGAAATTCAACTGAAAATCAAAGGGGTTTGATTATTATTGGTTGTATTTTTTTTCTCTTACGATTTTTTAAAGGAACAGAAAAAAAATCACGTTTTAAAAAACAAACACTAAAATCCGTAATAAGATACAATCATAAATTTTCAACCAATAAAAACCTTAAAAACACACACATAAAATCGACAAAAATATGTACTTGTATCTTCATGAATTAAATTGCTTCAAATACAAAGGGATCGTTGAGAGTTACGGCTGGATGGATGGATGCTGGAGATGGGATAGTAGAGATGGTAGTTTTAGCCAAAGCTAAAAAAAAACGTAGGGAAAACTACAAAATATTTAGTACTATCGCGCAAAGAATGATTGTTTATGATAAAAATCGTGTGTTTAGGGCAAAAGTTAAAATGAACTAAAGACAAAGGAAAGAAAGAATAAAACAAGACACGAAGTTACAATCACCACTACTAAACAAATACATACAACAATAATTATCAAGATGATCGATATGATGAGACCAGGAGGGAGGAATCATCATCTAACAAACCCAAAAAATAAAGGCAACAAAAGATACACAATCACAGCATGCAACCACACCAAGAATGTAAAGAAAAAATGTATGATGTACAAAAAAATAAAGGTAAAATAAATGATTCTTATCTGTGTAACTCTAACTGTGTTTAATTTTGTTATTTTGATACTGGTGTTGTTATTGTTATTGTTGTGTTGCTCAAGACATAAACTGTTTAAGAATTATTACGGCTTGTTGAGCCAACGGGCGAGTATAACTTATGTTCATTTTTAAAGTAACTCGTTGGAGTTCGTTATTGTTATTGTTTTTTTTTTATTTTTTCGCTGCAATATTAGATGTGTCCCGATAATCACGTACACAATCAATTAAAAACATAATACACACACACAACAGCTAAAGAAAAGGTAAATTATTGTTTTGATTCAAACCTTTGTTTTGGTTTTGCTTTAAAATGTGTTTGCCAGTCTTTTAGAGAATGAATTCGTTTAACATTTGCCTGCAAAGATGGATTCACACTATCTTGTACTATATTTTACAATATAGGACTATTGTGAAATAAACGTTTATTGTAGTCAAAACTTCAACTCCTTTTAAAAGGGAAGACATTGTTCTTACCATGGGAGTTGTGAGATGATCCTGTGTAATTTCAAATATTCAAAATACCCGGTTCGGGGAGAGCCTTCCAATCAACCTTTACCTTTATATAGGAAGTTGGAGACCCGAATAATAAATTAATTAATAGTATTATTTCGGTCTCCACTAGGAATGCCAATCGGGATCGGCTTTTACGAATCCCGGGATTCGGGATTTAGAAAATTGCAATCCCGAAATATTTCAGGATCTCGGGATTTTCCAAGATCCCGGGATTTTGGGATCACATGAATTTAATCATTTTATATATAAAATCTTAAAATCATCCCGGCATTTTCGGGATCGGGATTCTCTAGTCACGTTAATAACCAGCAAAAGCAAAATATTTATCACCACTCAAAAGTAGCACTAATTGAATTTTTTACTTTCTGTGGAAGTGATGTTTATTGACGTCCAAGGAAGTGAAAACAATCCCATTTTCTTTCAAATTGAAGGTAAATTTTTTGAGCTGAAATTTTTTTTAATTAAACCCATTTCACTTTGGAGTTGATTGATATTAATACTATTTAAGTCAAATTAGTTATATAATACTACAAATTAAATTCCTAATAACTTTCAAAAAACAGAACATAAAAATTACTTCCTGAAAATGACTTTAGATGTAGGGAATTTGGAATCAAATAAAAACGACATCCATCCCATGACAAGCCAGTGTTTAAATCGTAACTTTTTGTTTTGTTAATTTGTTTACATTCTGTGGAAGTGATGTTTATTTACTTTCAAAGAGTTGATTGAATCATCACTTCTTCAGGTCTTTTTCAGTACTTCCATGGAGTAAATTTTACTTATTTTTCGCTTCTGAAACACTTAAAGCCCGTACGCATCGGGATTGTAGGGAGGACAAGAATGATGAAACCTTAGCTGTGTTTCAAATCTTCAGAGGGGAATAGATAAGTTCAATAGAAAGCCGGAAGGTTGGTTTAGATAGTTAGTTAGTTAGCTAATTAGTTAGTTAGTTAGATAGATATATAGATAGATAGATAGATAGATAGATAGATAGATAGATAGATAGATAGATAGATAGATAGATAGATAGATAGATAGATAGATAGATAGATAGATAGATAGATAGATAGATAGATAGATAGATAGATAGATAGATAGATAGATAGATAGATAGACAGATAGATAAGAACCCCATATGTAACGCTTAAATGATGATTTGTATATCGATCACTAACAGCTTGTTAAAGGCTGACTTTCTGAAGAAAAAAAAGTAATTCACTTTTTCTACTATTCTCTGAGATACATAGGTTTAATTCTAAACATCTTATAGATTATATTCTTTCTAACAACTGTATTCTAATCTTAAAAATAAGATTATTGTTACTTTTTTTCCCCCTAAACAAAATAAATAGAGTTGATGGTGTAATGAAGCGATTTGAGATACTGATTAGGTTCATAAATCTTGTTATAGACCTTTTTTGTGTCTTTAAATCTTTTACGTTTTTATTTTTCTTACACATTTACTTTTATACTTATATATTTTTTGTAACATGGTTCACTAACGTAGACTGCAAGAGTTTGTCTTAATTTTAAATGTCTAGAGAAAAAACACAGAAAAAAATACTCCAAAAAGAGGTGAAACATTAAGAAAAGTGTTTATGACTTCTGTTTAAAATAAAATTAATGAGCTTAAGTTGTTCTTTATATTACAAATAAAAACAAAAAGAACGAATACAATTAAGCAAAGGGTTTAAGTCGGTTAAAATTGCTTTAAACTTCTAATAAAATTAATTAATAAAACACACAAATGGTTAGAAAATTAATCAACACATTTACTAACGTTTTACTAACGCTTAATGATTATAATGATTTTTTAATCAAATGTGCGTGTTTTCCTAAAGTGTTTGTTTTTTACGAGTCTTTAGGAAAGACATTGGGGAAAAAAAGATTTTCTTTTTTTTTAGAATTAGGTTGTGATGAATGTATGTTTGTTCATATTACCAACATGATTTTATTCCGCATAATTTCATTTCTTTATATTTTCTTTTTCAATTTCTTTTTCTTATATTCAATATCATATTTCAAGTTGTTGAAGCACGTGTATCTCGTAAATACTCGTATGTATCAGTGGTTGAGTGTATAACTGCACAATGTTATTATTGCGATTATTATTTCTTCCCTTAAGCTCTTAAATACACAAATCATTTTTTATATAGAATACATATTCATACCACTAAAACGTTGCAGATAATAAGGTGACCAGATTTTCTCTGTTTACAAAACTACAGACTGTGCACAACTATTATTATAAAATACAAGCTCTGTAATCTCTGGCACTAAGAACTTCAGCTGGACATCTGACTGGACTCTGACATATCGCTAGAAACCGTAATGACTCTCAATCAGGCCACAGAAGGGGGAACTTGTTTTTAAACACAGAAACACAACATTTGTCAGCATATCTCTTGAACGAACTAGAGGAACCACTTCTTAAGATAATATACATATGTACATATGTTGCTTTACAATATATTTGACGTCGACGATTAGATTTTTAACCAACATTCTCCTTCGATTTTAGCTCTTGCCAAACCCCAGTTTCAGTATAAATTTCATTATTCGGTCATAATCATTAGAGAAATATTCAACACACTCAAATTGTTTCCTTTAGAACCATTGTGGAACTCACACACAGATGCTATTGCATCCATGAAGCAAAAGTGGTAATATTAAAAAAAAAATTCTATCAAAAGAAAGAGTAGTTCTAACACAAGCATATCCT
This sequence comes from Lucilia cuprina, assembly GCF_022045245.1. Classification (NCBI taxonomy): domain Eukaryota; kingdom Metazoa; phylum Arthropoda; class Insecta; order Diptera; family Calliphoridae; genus Lucilia; species Lucilia cuprina. Next base: position 54,159,632 of record NC_060950.1, on the reverse strand, counting down.
TGAGAATCGATTCAAAATTTCCATAGTCCACATACAGAAGTACATATTCTAGGAAATGAATCTATAATAATTCCCTCCATCGTTTTTTTCATTCCGTTTGTAATACATTTTAATATTCATCTAAGACCCATAAAAGTTTATATTCTGGGTCCTTATAAGATTCTAAGTCCGTCTTTGTGTCGGTCTGTTAAAAGCACGATAGAGTCCAAATGGAAGTAGCCAGTGAGCTGAAATTTTGCACAAGCACTTCTTCTTGATGTAGTTTGTTATGGAAAATGGGTAGCATCGGTCCACGATTTAGCCTAGCCTTTATATAAGACCCCACCAGAAAATTGCTTTAAAGCTCATAACAGGCAAAAGGAAGCATCTATAGCGGTGAAATTAGGCACAAGCATGTTTCATAGGAAGTTAAATCTCTTTGTAATATTTAATAAAGATAGGCCCATGATTAATCCGACCCCCCATATAAAGTCCCCCTCAGAAAATAACATTAGTGCGCATAACTAAAATAGCAACTTTATAGCGGTGAAATTCCACAGGAACATATTTTATAGGAACGTAAATCTTTAAGGATTTGTCCATAATTGGCCCTACACTACAGTCCACTCCAGAAAAAGACTTTAGGTAATGCTCATAACTGACATTAAGAAGCATACATCTATATATCAGTAAAATTGGACTTAAACAAGTTTTATAGCAACTAAAATCATTTTCTTAATTTTTAGGAGGTAAGGTGCAACAAACCTGCCCCCCTCCCACCAAATAGGGTCGGAAAATGACTTTAACGCTAGTTACTGGTTATAAAAAGAAAGTAAAGTCGTGAAATTATACATAAACAAGTTTTGTGTGAGACAAGAGTCCGTCCTTAATTGGGCCTACCCCTCATATAAGATCCCCTTCAGAAAATGACTTCCACGCTCATTTCTAGCTTAAAACTGCGAGTACAGCGATAAAATTCGACATAAACAAGTTTCGTATGAGCTAAAACTCTTCTACTAAACTTTATAAGAATCTGTCTAAAAATTACTCTACCCCTCTATAAGGTCCTCTTCAGAAATAAGAAATTCTTCGATAATATCAAAGTTTATTAATAAGGATGTTTTGATGGTGGATATATAAGATTTGGCATGACCGAATATAACACTCTTACTTGTTGTATATACAAATCAATCTGAAATATGTTTTGCTAGATAAGTCCACTATTGGATTGATCCATTAATGATCATTGGTCCCATGTAACTTTTTTCTAAAATGTTCTGAATTCTGAAGCCAAGAACGAATCCAACTCAAATCAAGCCCATTTTGTGCTTAATTTATTTTTTTACATTCTTATATCAATCTTATTTTAACTGCATACTTGATTTTAAATAAGTTAAACCGAAAATCCACAATGGATGTTAATTTTTTGACTTATGTGACCGCATTTCTGAAACTGCTACTGATTGAAATGCGTACATATTACTCAATTCTTTTTTTGAGTGTAGCAAAGTCAAAATTCTTTTAGAAACCTCAAATATCAGGTCTGGATTTTGAGGCACTAAAGTATGGCTGATCTCTGGAATATATATGACATAATAACAAAAATTATTATTCAAATATCTTTGGCGAAGGGTCACCCCAAAAAATGTTTTTGTGTAAACATAATACACTAGAAATAAATATCAACAATACTTTGTCTCGTTTAATGTTTTGCGGTTGTTGCAGTCGACACCCGCCCTTGCAATTAAGTTTTTGCTACATTGATTATAACAAGACTCTGCAACACACAAGTGTCTACTCGTTAACTTCACTTAGACACTGTGCGGATGTTTAATGTGTGAATGGTTGTGTGTGTGTGCTTTTGTATCTATGTGTAGATGGATAGATAAATGGTGTGAGTTAAATAAATTCGCACGGTACTTTTGTTGTGTGTGAAGAAGAAGAAGAAAACTCATTGTATTTTATGTTGTTGCTGATAAAGCGCGTTTATACAAACACACATATCGAAATACAAACAATAGGTTTATACATATATACGAGTGTAATCCGAGATGTTCTTTTAAGAGATACTTTCAAAAAAGTTCATTTGTAGATCACTTGCAACACCTTTTGACCACATTTTTCCTTTAGAAATTATAACCAAGTCATTTTTTTTTAATTTTTTTATAACTTTTCGCACAGACCTCGTATGTAAACATGTATGTTTATAAAACTTTTGGTTTTCAATAAGAAATCCGTTAAGTTGTTTACATTTCCTCCTTCTTATCCAATGATTGTCATTGCCATTATTATTGTTGCCGTTGTTGTTAGTATCGTTAATAATGTTGTTGGTTGTTGTATGAATTTTCTACAAACTTTGTTGTCGTTACTTTAAATGTTCACTTTCATTAGTCACTGAATGTCACTAGACTGCAAGTATGGTTCTGAGTGCTCGTGTGTTCACATATGTATGTATGAATATATGTTTGTATGTGTACGCAAAGCATTGGCGTGTATTTAATGATTGTAATTAAACTTTTTTTCCCACCATCACCGACTCGAGTGGGAGTCTGCCTTGCAATCAAAATATTTTCTTAGGTCTATTTTTATTTGTGTCTGTGTCTATGATTTGACGTTGTGAAATGAATAAGTGAATGAATGGATGAGAATGTTTGGATAAATTGCTATGACGTTTTGATGATTGCTCATCTGTCTTTTTGTCTATATGTAGACGATGTTTTCTTTTCGGATAAAGAAACGATTTTTGTAATTTCAATTTTATTTATTTTGAACTTCAACAATAATTGAATAAATATTTCTTAATAAAGACACAAATCCATTTGAAGTCAAGCAAACAAATTGATTGCGTTTTATAGAAAGATTAAAAAGTGACTTGAAAAGATTATTTTTAATGAGTAAAAATTTTTTTAAATCAAAATTTTGTAAAGGAATGTGTTTAATATATTTTCAATGTTGATTGAACAAAAATGGCGGAATCTAACATCACTCTTTAAGCCAATATTCTCCTCTACCGGAGTCTTGTTACACTCGTCATGGTGATCAGACGTATTAAAAGTGCGAACGTGTACATGTTTTTTTCAATGCTTAAATTTGTTTACAATTTTATTACTTTTTGGTGATAAAACAAAAATAAATTATAGAGACAGAGACTCTTTAAATTAAAAATTAAAATGAGCGAAGACAGCGCTCCAAAAACAACTGAAAGTGAAAAGAAAAGAAAAAATAGTGCAGACTTAAGTTCTGCTCCTAAACATCTAAAAAATAATTATTATTATCCTCTCTCAAATGAAGAATGTGATGTAGAAATTATAAATAAATTTGCTGATCACATTCAGCAAAACAATAAAAAAGAAGAATCTATTAACAAAAAATCAAATAATAATTCTCTTAATAATGAGAAGAATAATAATATGAACAATCCAACAACAAATAACCAAATAAAAAATAAAAAAATTCCACCGTTAAATATTTATGATGTTGATATTGATCAGCTTATTGAATTCATAAAAGAAGGACTCAAAAGAAAAGAGTTCAAAATAAGAGAATTTAACAGAGGCAATAACAAAAAATTGTCTTTATTTATGACGTCATTGACAGATTATGAAAGAGTTAAAAAACATCTTCAAACAACACGTGCTAACTTCTATACCTTCACGCCAAAGAATGAGAAAACAAAAACAGTATTATTAAAAGGCCTAAGTGCCAATATTGAAACCAATGAGATTTTAAATGAATTACTTCGTTTTGAAAACGAAAATCTTAAATTCATAAAAGTTTCCCAATTTGCTACCAACAAATCGACACAGAATGATATTGATCTGCCAATTTTCCTAATTCAAATTAGTGGGAATAGCAAAATAAGTGAACTGAAGTCAATAAAAGTACTTCTCCACAGATGTATATATTGGGAACCTTTAAGAAAGCAGGGAATTCCACAATGTCGTAGATGCCAAAACTTCTTCCATAGTGCAGCTAATTGCTATAAACCTCCAAGGTGTGTAAAATGTAATCAAAGTCACGAAAGCTCTGCGTGTGCGTTAAAAATACCACCTAATGAACGTGAAAAGCTATTCTGCGTTCTTTGTAACAAACATGGTCACCCCGCTTCTTACAAAGGTTGTGAGAAATACAAGGAATTGCAAAAGAGATTACAGAATAAAAAACAAATGATGAAACAAAACAGAATCAACAAGCCACATATGTTCCTGAACAATAACATTAGCTATGCTAATATTTTAAAGAACAACAATAATAATATAGAAAATAATTTTAATTTGGATAATTTAAACAAAACAACACCTATTAACCGTATATTAGAAGATTTAAAAAATACAATTCAAAATGTTGCTACTCAAATTTTAAATTTGCAAAAACAAATTGAGCTTCAAGCAGCTCGTATTGATACTATTTATTCATTTTTAGAAATTTAATTTAACACAATGGCTGAAATAACCCTTAAAAATTTCAAAATTATTCACATAAATGTAAATTCGTTGATTAGATTAAGTAAACGAAATGATCTTTATAATTTTATTACTGAACATAAACCAGACTGTGTACTTCTCAATGAAACCAAGCTTAATACAAAACATAAAATAATATTTGAAAATTATGAGTTTATTCGGAAAGATAGGCCTAATTCCACAAGAGGTGGTGGAACTGCAATTCTCTTAAGGAATGATATTAAATATAAATATTGTATAAACAAAACAATTAATAAATTTAAATACCTTGAATGTTGTGTAATAAATATACCTTTAAAGTCAGATAAAACATTATACATTTCATCCGTATATTATCCATCAGGTAACAATAATGAATGTTTTCAGCATGAACTTCATCAATTATTCGTATATTTAAATTTGCAAAGCTTAGATAATTATTATGTGATAGCAGGTGATCTAAACAGTAAACATAAAGATTGGGGTAATGAAAACAACAATACAAAGGGCAATTTATTAAGTGAGTGGTTGTCTAATTATGATTTAGACTTTAAATGCAAATTATATGCCTCAAACTGTCCTTCTTTTCCTAGAGGTAATTCGTTTATCGATTTGTGTATAGCTGATGCTCGTCTAGAGATGGTAAAGGAAAATAACTTGACCAATTGTCTCAAAACAATCGAATACGATAGTGACCATAACGCAATTGAGATTAATGTAATTTTAGACGTAGATGAAAATCTTACTGCATTCTATCAATGTTTAACAGAGCCTGAATATAATTTCAAAAAGGGTAATTGGAACAAATTTAATAAAACTATTCTGAGAGAACTTCAAAACTACGAACCAATACCTAATAATAGGAATCTTTTAAACTCTGAAATAGATAGCCATTTACAAAAAATTCATGAATGCATAACATTATCTATAGATAAATCCATCCCAAAATTTAAAAAATGTGATAATATAAATAAATTTACAAATTCTATAATAAGGAAATTATGTCAAGAGAAAAATAAAATCTTATCAATCATAAAGAAATATAATAGAATGGAATTGCATCTAACAACTTATGTACTAAATCTTCTCAAAGTTAAATTAAAATTGATTAAAAAAATGATAAATGACAATTATATCCAACAAGTAAACAAACATTATTCAGAAAAACTTTCAAAATATAGCAGCAAAAACCCTGATAAGATGTATAGGGAAATTAAGAAGCAGTTTAATATGTCACAAACTAATATAGATAGTATAAAAATATCACAAGGTGAAGAATTTTTGCTTGGGAAAGCAGGTATCGTCAGGAATGAGTTAGATATAGAAGAAGATGTTTATGTTGTAAGCGAGAAAGTCCAAATACTTAATGTAATCGGTTCATATCTTGAATTAGTTCATTCTAAGAGGAATATTGATCCAGGCAATAGTTTACATCTGGAAATAAGTGAAAGCTTTAACCGATTTCTATATTCGAAATTGGAATACGAAGATAATCACTTATCAGTAACAAATTTTGATAATGAAAAAAGGGCAAATCAATTAAACTTTTCTCAGACAGAAGAATTTTTTGTAACTCTTGAATCCTTAACTTATATTTTTCAAAAATTAAACAACAAATTATCTTTCGGAGTAGATAAGATTCCCAATATTGTACTTAAACATCTTCCATCTCCAATAATTGGTGAATATTGCACTCTCTTCAATAATATGTTAAATAATTCATACTTTCCCCAAATGTGGAAAACTGCAAAAGTAGTTGTAATCCCTAAAAAGGACAAAGATCTACATATATTGAAGAATTTGCGCCCAATAAGTCTTCTGCCCAATATAAGCAAAGTTTTTGAAGTATGTATAAATAATAATTTATTAAAATTTTATAATAATCAAAATCTCCAAATGGAAAGACAATTCGGCTTTAAATTTAAACATTCGACTACCCACGCAATTCATCTACTTCTTTCCGACATATACTGGAACTGGAATAGATCTCAATATACCGGAGCTTGCTTAATAGATTTTGAGAAAGCATTTGATAATGTGTGGATATCAGGTCTATTTTACAAACTTGAAAAATACAACATGCCACTATATTTCAGAATCCTTATTCATAATATGTTGAATGATAAAAAATTCAAAGTAACTAATAGGGATAATACAAGTTCTAACACTTTTGACATTTTTAATGGATTACAACAAGGTATGGTCAATTCCCCAATTCTCTTCAATTTATATCTAAATGATCTAATGCGTGAATTAGATAATATAATAGCTTTTGCAGATGACATAATAATTTATCAAGCTGATGATACGGTTGAGAAAATTAATAGGAAATTACAAGATTCCTTTAAAATTGTAGAAAAATACGCTTTCGATTGGCAAATGAAGATCAACGTAGATAAATGTGAAACAATATTATTCAGACCACCAGTAAATAAATGCAATTCTAATATGAAAGTGAAATGGAAGGATTTTGGTATAAAATCAAATCGCAATGAGACAATTCCGAACAAAGAACATGTTAAATATCTTGGTGTCACCCTAGATAAATTTCTTTACTTCAATAAACATATAGATACACAACTTCTAAAGGCAAAACGCGCGTTTTACACGCACAAAAGACTCTTTTACTCGAAATATATTTTACATAAAGTAAAAATAATTTTATATCAATCGTTTATTAGACCAATTTTGACATATGGATGTCCGATTTGGTTTAATATTTCTCCAACCTATATGGAAAAATATCGTGTTCTTGAAAGAAAATGTATAAGAGCCTGCTTATCGCTTTACAGGTCACCTAAAAGTAATTATGTAAAATATATTTCGAATAAAAAACTTTATGATAGTGCGAACATAATTAGAATTGATAATTTTATCATCCATCTAATAAGGAATCACATAAAAAGATGTTGCGAATGTGACACAAATAATTTAATAGCAGCCATGTACTATTGCAATGAAGACTACATAACTACATGTCTAATAAACGGGTATGTTCCTCCTGAATCATTTCCATACTTAGATAAAAAAGGGTTTATTATAAACAACAATTATATACCGATAATTTATCATATTTCCAGACGAATAAATAATAAAACTATATATGATAAACATTTAACTGAAGAAAATCGGAGATTTAGTACAGCTACTTCTCCAAGAGATAAGTTTAAATTTTTAAATGTAAATATTAAAAATTATTGGTGGCTCATGGAGTAAATCTCATAATTTTCATATACTATTTTACTTACTTGACTTAACTTTAAGGCAAATTGATAAAAAAGTAATGTTTTTGAAAATAATTTTCATTACATAGTAATTAAATTAAAAATATATTATTAACATAATATTAATGATCATATCATTATAGAAAATATATATTAAATTGATATTAAGTATACTTGAGATGCCCGTCTGGGGACTATGTATATAATAATCATCTAAAACTTTTTGTTTATTTTAAGTACAAATTATATATATTTTTGAATAAATAAACAGTATTAAAAAAAAATATTCTCCTCTACCATAACCATCACGTATATCTCGTAGGCACCTCTATAAAAATCGGTACAAGATCTTTGGTTCCAAATGACTGTAATATCACAAGGTAAGCGCAGTACAATAAGAAACAATTGAGGATCAAGATTTCGAAGTGCTTTACTTAACCACCTGCCTTGACGACTCACCGCCTTTTCCTAGTGCTTTTAACATGGTTCTGCCGGTCGATGTCACAAGAAGTTTACTTAAATATCTCATATCATATATTTATAATGAGATAAGCTCAATACATATCCCGACAAGGAAAATTCAATTGCTAGTTTAGAGCTAACAGAAAAGATGGGAGGCAGCCAACATCAGACCCTATCGAATCTCATCATCAAATGACGTACTCCATTGTATTCCTTTATCTTTTAAAGTTGCACAACCACTACTAAAATGGCACTGTTGTTTTGTCAACATCACCTGGAGACGTAATTGATGGTCCAATCCATGATCCATAACAATATTTATTTCCCACAAGGAATTACTGTAATAAGTCGACCATTTTTCACAATTAACTTCAATACACTATAAGAAAATTCGTCGACAAATTAAAGACTAAGCTTTTTTAAGCTTTGCAAACAATCTCAGTCCATCCTGCTTCAATAACAGGTTAAAGTTCCTCTCATTCATATATCATACACCAACTCGTACACAATATTTGCATTATTAGCTCAAATCCATCAGGATTATCAAACCTTTAACCGAATTTGGAAATTAATCTGCCATGACAAAGTCCGGTGGGAAACTGGCCACTCGTAGTAACAGATTATCTGCTCTAGGTTGACCCCATGTCAAATCATTCCAAGGATAGAATATATTTGATCAATACCAGTTTATAATCCCCAGTTACCAGCAGGACTTGTTAAGGTTCCTTCGGGAGCCACATAGTGTTTATGGTTTATACCCAAATTCGCGGGGATAGATATATTCTATGTTTAGTGAGTTGGATAATTCTCTCGCTTTATGTAGCGGTTGTGGTTTAAAGCAAAATTCGAAGAGTACCTTGGTTTAAGAACTGATATATCCTATGTGGGAGATAATTCTCTCTTAAAATGCCACAGATCTGTTTAGAAAGCAACAGATGTTGAATTCCTGAATACGATCGGTATTTCTTTCCGGATGTGTTTTGGGGCGTCAATATATGCTGGGGATTTAGATTAGTAATGTTGCTTGTCATTCCATCGAGAGATCTTTATGGTGATGAGAATGGAACTGATGCAAAATTTGGTATAATATCGAAAAAGTCTATATATGTATATTGGAGATAAGTGCTGATTTAGTATGCCTTATTGCACTTCGGGGAAGGTCTAGGTACTGTTGCCATCTATGCAGCATATATTGATTGATGCAACTTGGCTAGTTATCGCGTTAATGACGTTACAAAATCCTACATCCATAGTTACATAGATCGATTCATCAGAATCCATTAATCTGCGTATTTCAGTCTACTAAATATTTATGTCTCTATGTACTGTTGCCGAAGTTGCAGGGCTTTGTGATATGGTTCATGCAACGTGGCTTGCTGTCGCGTTGGAAAATCCTACATCCTTAGTTACGTAGATCGATTTACCCTGATCCATTAATCTGGGTAATTCGGTCTACAAAATATGTCTTTAAGTACTGTTGCCGAAGTAACAGGGCTTTGTGATGTGGTTGCGCGACTAATGTTTGTGAATACCACTTGTGCGGATCGTAAGTGGGTGAAGATGCTACGTCGTTGCTCATGACTGCGCATATACCTGTTGTTCCATCTCGGTATATTTCTCGATATTACGAATTCAGCGGGGGCGATGTTAGAGTTTTCCTTCTCTTTTCTCAATTTGATTACTTGGCAAGAAATTAAATAGCTCGAATACGTCTGGATCGGACATACATTCATTCCAGGTGTTAATGTACTGGGCATCATTGACTCTATTCCATATTATAAGTATTGGTAGAAATAAGCATCATCCCTATTAGGTGGATAACCAACCGCTGATCCACTTTATTTATTAATTCGAATGCTACCGTTCGTGATTAACTTGAGACTTTAAAGGTCAAACTGAACATGTGTTGGATATCGTTGGTACAGAAATTTGTCGTTTTAATCCTGATTTCAGTGTTAGAAATTGTAAAATAACTGCTTAAGTAAGGTTACTTTAGGAACTCGAATATATGGAAAAATTCCCCCTGACTTCTCTTAATGTTTTAGTAATATAAACGTTACGATACGATACGATAAATTCTATATTTTTATAAATCATTTTTTATCTCTCTTGCATCTCACATCCTGTGAAGTTTGATACCAGGTATTCAATTGATTAATAATACCACCGGATATAGCACAACATGTCTGAAGTGTGTCAGAACAATTGATCGTTATTAAAATAATAAATAAAAAGAAACCTCAAATAAGTATTAATCAATAATCATATTTTCATTATATTCATGATTAGCAGATTATAAGGGTTGATATTCGATATTCTTAGTTTTCAATAATAAAAAACGTCATTAAATATGCGTGTATAATTTATAAATAAAAAACTAAATAAATAAACATATTGCAATTTCCCCATGAATTTCACAGACCGTATACAATATTATTTCAATGTCACAGTCATAGAATAAATATGCATAAAAGCGTTAACCTTCTTCTATAATTCTACTCTATGGTCACAGTGTTTCAATTAAACGATTAATCATAACTACGAACAACAAAAAAGTAAACACAATTGTTTACAAAATTATCAGGCATACAGACGTAACAAAGGAAGATGATAAAGAAAACATACTGGGAAAAACTATCTCTATAACTGTCCAAAGTCTATCACTCCCTTAGAGAAGCGTGTGTTTTCTTATGATTATGATGATAATTATGATTACGTATAACAGACGGACGGACGGACGTCGTACATACTATGGTGGTAAACAGGCAGGCAACAAGATTATATATTCAAATAACATTAATTAATGGATTCATTATGTTAATAATCAGGAGGAAAAAAAGCCATGCATAATTTTATTACACAGACACACTAATGGACGGACGGACGGACGGACAAAATGATACTCACACCAAAAAAAAAAAAAAAAACCAAATAAATAGATAGAAAAATACTTTTAATCTAAACTGCTGATGAGATGAAATAACAAACATCGTTTATCTTTTTCATTTTTTATTTATTATTAATATAATACAAACAAACAATCAAACGGCATAAGTGCCAAACGACGGACGTAACGGCCTTAAAGGCATCATCGTCATCACCATCAACATAAAAATCATCCTCATTATCATCGACATCGTCGTCTACATTGTAGACTTTTGTCATCGTGTTGTAATTCTATGGGAAGAATATTTAAAACTTTTCCTGACAGTTTGTTTGAGTTTCGCTCTTTGTTTTTGTTGTTGTTTTGGCTTGATTATTTCTGTATGAAGAGGGATTCAAGTGTTAAATAGCGCGTGGCTTTTGAAATCATGGTTTTTTACTTTAGTTTTATAGTCAACACTACTATTTTTCAACCACTTTTTGCTAATAATCGTTGAGTATATCAAAATGGTACTAAAATGTTAACGGAAGTAAGGTACTTATTTAAATAGTAATGGTACTTAATGTTTTTTTCGTAGTAGAATAAATAGTGTATCATTAGTAAGTCCAGTAGGATATATGTATATATTATGTAGAAATATTACTCTTAATGTTCTTATTAAAAAACGAAAATTTGAACTTTCTTTCACATATGTGGATTTACCGATTATGGCCTTAACTAAGAACTCATAATATAAAGTTTCAGTTGTGTTTTTTTTTGTACTGGAACCTCGATTATTTGCTCGGTGGGACGAAATTTCAAAAACTTCGATACTGGATTTCCCCTTATAATCTTAGTCTAGATACTAAAACCAGGTAAAGTGGTGGGAATCCTTACTTAGTTAGTAAGTAAATTAGTTAGTTTAGTTCAAAGATATGCACCTAGGTCTCTACAGGTCCCTTTGTACGCTACAAATGCCTCAGGTGGTAATCAAACCCATGACCTCCGGTCTACCACACCAAAACTTCCCAGAGACCTCTCGGTATATACGGACAGTTCTAAGAAAGATGATCAAGTGGGAGGTGGAATTTTCATCCCTGACTTTGGGACTAGAATAAATTTTAGGATAGAGAATAATTGTAGCCGGTAGCTGAACTATCATCCATAAAAATCGGTGTATATACTAAATCTAAACTAGTCCAGGAATGCCGAGATGACGAGACATTCAAGAATCATGCTCAAATGGGAACAGGAATACGGATATTTGATTGACAACTGTATTGCTGATGAATTTGCGAAAAAAGGACCCTCAATGTCCGATAGAGATCATTTGTGGCATTCCGCTAAAAGCTTGCGAAAATCAAATAGATGAAAACTTCTATGAACTCTCCCAGAAAAGATGGCGTAATGAATAAACTTGTATTAGCAACAGAAATATATGGCCAAGTTTGGACAGTGAACGTACTACTATATTCTGCAACTAAATCGTCCTCACATCAGCATGTTGTTGCTGTCAGTACGGGACATATCTTATTTGGAAACCATGCAAGATAACTTGGTATACCCCACAACGATTTCTCTAGAAGATGTCAAGACGAGGAGGAGGAAGAATCTATTGAACATCTTTACAGTCACTGTCCTGCCCTAGCAGACATTCGATTCGTATTTCTAGGAAAGCTACTATTTGTCAGAGCTATTCAGACTAAGACTCGATAATATTATGCCTTTATTAGGAACATTAATTTGTTTTAGGACCAGCAAGCCATACTTGATCAAGGCACTTATAAGCCCACAAGGACAAAACCTTGTATCTCCTCCTCTAAGTTCTATCTCAATTTTCTACTCTCAGTTTTTCATTACTCCACATAACCAACTAAATTTGTAGGAATCGTTGGGGAATTTAAGAAGAGACAAGGATAATTCATTGTATCAGTCATAATTTTGGTCATAACAAAGGAGAAAACCGTTAACTTTTTATTATTATAGAGTGATCTTTGAAACGGTCTAAGCCATTTCCAACTCATCTTGAAAATCGATAATATCCCAAAAATTCAACTTAAAAGCATACTGACAACTATTTAAATGAAACTAAACTTGAAGTAGATATAATAGTCATCATTACTCTATAAGGGAATGGAACAATACGCCGCATCTTGGTGTACCAGTTCCAATTGCCTAATATGATTTGACATGGAGTCTAACCAGAGCACCACATAATCTTGTACTACGGGTGGTTAGTAACCAGCAGAATAGTGTCCTGGCTGGTCAGTTGGTTGAGGTTCCTTAGGGATCCACGTAGTGGCTGTGATTTAGACCTAAACTCGCAGGAAGGGGGTGCTTGGTTAAAAGTCTCTGTTACCTCTCCTAGATTCTAGGAGCGAAACAAATAACAAAGAATAAGTGTTAATCAATAAAATGCTGGTGTTCGATGTCTTGAAGGGATTCCGAGTTTTATCTTAGATTAGCCGAATGAAGTGGTTGTTGGAGTGGTGAAAGAGATGTGCTGAACAAAAGGAAGTGAGATGTTGCGAAGATTTTCCTTATTGGTTGAGTATGTTGGAATTTACTCTATAATATGCTCAATGATTCCTCATAGGGTGTTTTTATCTAATGTTGGTTTCGCCCTTTCTGTCGACTCCAACCAGTGATTGTCTTATCCTTTGTCGGGGTTAGATTAGAAGATACCCGTTATTCCACAACGGGACTACTATGGCAAGAGTTTAGATAGCTCGAGTGCTTGTTCATAGAGCAAAGTGCTTGTTCACGGACATACATTGTTATTTTTGAAGGTAATTGCAATCCTGAGACAAATAGGCAGCAGTACCTCTACTCTACTGAGACATTGTTATTTTTGAAGGTAATTGCAATCCTGAGACAAATAGGCAGCAGTACCTCTACTCTACTGAGACTATAAACAGCTCATATGTATTCTCAGAACTTTCGGTTGAACCAGAGTACCTATCTTATCTGATACAGAGTGTCGGACTTTGTATTTTCCTGATTATAGGAGAGGTCCTTTCAGGGTACACAAAGTTACTGTGGTTTTAACCCAAAATATTGGTTGAAGACTGTAAAATCTATACTTCGGGATAATTTTAAGACAACTGATACCACTTAGAGGTGTGACTAAGAAGGCTAAGCGTTAGAAATAGGTTGGTAACAAATAAATAAGATACATAATGAATACGGGTCTTGTTTTTTATTACACCTGCAATAAATGTGTTGGATATATAAGAAGTGGGCTTAGTTTTCAGGTTAAAGATGTAAGACATCTTATAAAAGTGAGATCATTGAACTTCTCTGACAAACAGGATATGTTCAGCTTTACTCTCTTCATACTCGACTTACCATGGTTTATTCTCTGAGAGTAAGAATTTGCCTTTGGTTTAATAAATGGACTTGTATTATGGTCTACCGATTAGATATTAAAGTGAAATTGCCAAATCAACAATCTAATGTTCATATTGAAGTCTATTCTGGGCATCGATATGTAACTATTTGACCGTTATTGAAACAAAAAATGTTCTCACAAGAAACAGTTTCCAAAAATATCAAATATTTCTCAGTAAGAAAATGAAAAAGTACATTTTAATTTTAGAATTTTTTTATTAAAACTTCGTAAACAAGCAGCCAACAATCACATCCACACTTTTCATCCCCATTTTTTAAATGATGCCACAATATTTTCTCTACAGAATATCAATGTAATTATCATTTTTATTACTCATGTAGAAGGCCGTTGAGAATATAAATATTAAAACACAAAATATTGAATATTTTATTAAGCCACAATTTGAACGTTGGTTGAATAACTTTTGACAATAAATTTACGATGACAATGATCACTTGTAATTATTTTGCTTTGAAAATTGAAAATTCTAAAAAAATTCCCAGCGTACAAAATAACCATGTTAAAAGGGAGGGAGGTGAAAAAGTCCTTATAAATCCTTAAGTGAAAAGACAATAAAAATATTATAAATCTATAAATAAATAGAAAAAAGAATATAAAAAATATACAGACACACACACACACTCGCTCAGACACAAAGGATATAAGAACAGAGAAATACAAATAAATGGCAACAGTAACTATTAAAAACAATTACAACAATCCTCTAGGTACACAAATGCGTTGCAAGTTAGTATTGCAGCACGTGACCAGGGGATATATAAATGAGTAAAGAAACACATAGACAACGAACAGTACGGCCAGTCCTTTAGTCCTCTTCGGCATGATTCACAGCGGTATGCAAGTGAGAAAAGTCATACGTATATTTCACATTGCCTTTGTGCTTAATCGAGCGGAATTCCAGATCTAAATAACCGCGTACAAGCGGGATAAAACTCTAAAAGAATAACGGCAACAGCAGTAGTAACGAAAATACCAGCGAAAAAATTGTAATGAAAAACGGGGGTTGAATCAGAATATGCAACAGCGTAAATATATATGTACGAGTGTTTGGTGGTATAAGTATGTGGCACTAAGTAAAATATTGAAAAGAAATTTATACCACACACGGGCCGTTTCATTTAAGTTCATTCGTATGTGAGATTCCGAGTATCTACTAGTGCTAAGTGTTAGAGTGTATGTAATGTAGAAAACTTTGATTGCAGTCAATGCAAACAAAACCCGGAAGCAACTATATCCTACATCCTTTCTAGTTTAGTTTACAAACACGTTCATATACTTTTTAGTACACGTATTTCACTTTACTTACTCACATACTTTTGATATATGTATGTATTTGTAAATATTTTCCACTCATTTCTTGCATAAATCCATACTCAAATACATTAACTGTGGCTTTAAATGAAGCACAGTGGTATGATTTAATAAACTTAAAATACATTTTTACATTTCATTTACTTCTTCTTTTCTTCTCTAAGCTGAGAAAGTAATGTCCTCATAATTTGAGGCTCCCAGCATCTCAGATATCAAGTAGTGTCAAGAAGATCATATTCGTAGGATCGACCGTTAAGATTTCTTATTTAACATAACGATCTTTAGAAACTGCAACATTTAACTTCCAATCATGAATTTTTAAATCATCGATCTTTATTATATAACCGATATTCATCAGATCTTATTTCAACTTAACGACAGAAGAGGCTCATTGAGGAGTCTTGTTTTAAACTCCAGTACTCATTTGCTTTCTTGAAATTGGATTAATGGGTTTCATAAGATTTCTTATTTAAGATTATGATCACTATCCTCTAAAATCCCTCAGAAACTGAAACATTTACCAACTTCCACTCATAAATTAGAACTCATTAAGTAAACGATCTTCACCAGATCTTATTTAACCAAAAGACAGAAGATGGTGTATTTGGCCAATTGAGATGTTTCTGGTAAATAGAATCATGAGTTCTTAAAATTTCTTTTTTAAGATTACGATCATATTACTTCAAAATCCCTCAGAAACTGGAACATTTAACAACTTTCAATTATAAATTGGAAGTCATTAGTAAACGATCTTCACCAGATCTTACTTAACCAACAGGACTGTTCATCTTGGATTCATAACATTTCTTATTTAATATAACGATTCTTTAAAATTCTTTAGAAACTGCAACATTAACCAACTTCCAACCATGAATAATTAAGTCATCCGATCTTTATTAAATAACAGATCTTCATCAGATTTCATTTCAACTTAACGACAAAAGAGGCTCATTGAGGAGTCTCGTTTTAAACTCCTGTACTGATTTACTTTTTTGTAATTGGATTAATGCGTTCTTAGAATTTCTTATTTAAGATTACGATCACTATCCTGCAAAATCCCTCAGAAACTGAAATATTTACCAACTTCCAATGATAAATTAGAAGTTATTAAGAAAGAGATCTGCACAAGATTCCATTTCAACCTAACAACAGAAGGGGCTGCATTTTGCTCATTAGGGAGTCTCGTGTTCAACTTCTGTTGGTAATCTCGTTTTCAACTTCTGTTTGGGTTTATGTATCCTGGTAACTACATTTTCGCTACAGCAGCCTGCTCGTTCTTTCAACATTGGTGTCGGTTGATGGAAGAGCAATCATAATGTCTGCAATAAAGAGGATCAAGTTTACTTTTTGTTTAGGTTATCGATTTTTAACAATCATGAGGATAATTAAAAATGTTGGCGAAAGTCCATCAAGTTGCAAACCGCTGAGAATATTTTTTTCTATCTGATCTGCTGAGTATTATCAGATTTGATATAAGGGTCTGCAATATAGAGGATCAAGTTTACATTTTGTTTATGTTATCGATTTTTAACAATCATGAGGATAATTAAAAATGTTGGCGAAAGTCCATCAAGTTGCAAACCGCTGAGAATATTTTTTTCTATCTGATCTGCTGAGTATTATCATATTTGATATGAGGTACTTATTTGTCAGGACTGGAAGGTTCTGTCACTAAAAGTAATATACTGATTGCACTAAGCACGAAATTTTCCGGTAAAAGTCACAATGCTTTGAACTGACGAAATATTGAAGGTTCCTTAAGAATTCCAGTGCAAGTTCTTCCGAAAACTTATCTCAATGGGAGTCCAGTAAGCCTCTGATATCTAGTCTTTATGATACTTGACCCTAGTACGCTTTACTCATGCTACCCATTTATCGCTATAACAGTATTATCTCAGATGGATTGCGGGACAATAATAATCAGTTTAAGCAGTAAATTTGATTGTAGGATATTCAACGTCTTATGGCCGAAACTTGATATATAGTCTATAAAAGTACTGGATAAAAGATCTGAATGAATGTAGTCTAAGGACTTTTTCGCTACGAGGATATAAGAAAGTTACAGATCTTTTTTACCATACTACTATATTGATTTGAAGCCAATCCAAGAGATTGTCTTAGTCAAAAATATATAGGTCATCGGATTAGGTAGGTAATATTCAGTTTTTCCTATCTAGTTTCTTAAAATCGTGGGATTACCTACAATCACCCTTAGCTTCAATCAAAATTTCACGTGAAATTTGTAACCGTTCCCCTTTCTTTTTGAAAATTTTTGATGGAATTATGTTTTTATACCCTTCACCTTCTTGAGAAGGGTATATATAAGTTTGTCATTCCGTTTGTAATTTCTATAATATAATTTTCCGACCCTATAAAGTATATATATTCTGGATCCTTATAGGTAGCGGAGATGATTAAGCCATGTCCGTCTGTCTGTCTGTCCGTCTGTCTGTCTGTATGTTTGTTGAAATCAGTTTTTAGAAGACCCCAGATATCTGCGAGATCCGAATCTTCCATAATTCTATCAGACATACGACCGGCAAGAACGCTATTTAAAATCAGCAAAATCGGCCCATAAATAACGGAGATATGAGCAAAAAACCGAGACAACCTCTGAAAATTTCATATAAAATTTAGATTTTTTATTCATGCTCAGACAGAAACTGCAAAAAACAAAAACAAAATACATAACAATACGGTAAATATTGTTATTGTAATTTGTTTATAAAAGCAAAGCAGAGCAAGAGCAGCAGAGCAAGAGTAGCAGAGCGAGAGCAGCACTAATGTTTTGTTATTGGCTAGAAATATGAAATTAAGTATGTAGAGCCTGGATTAAGTGAGAACCTATAAAAGGGGACTTTCTGGTACTTTTTCGTTCTTCAAAAGGTATTTTTTGAAATTTCTATAATATTGAACCTAGAAACATGAAATTAAGTATGCATGGCCCGGATTAAGTGAGGACCCAAACAAGGGGAGTTTTTGGTACTTTTTCGTTTTTCAAAATGTACTTTTTGCAATTTCTACAATATTGAACCTAGAAACATGTAATTAAGTATGTATGGCCCGGATTAAGTGAGGACCCATAAAAGGGGACTTTTTCGTTGTTCAAAGGGTACTTTTTGCAATTTCTACAATATTGAACCTAGAAACATGTAATTAAGTATGTATGTATGGCCGGATTAAGTGAGGACCCATAAAAGGGGACTTTTTGGTACTTTTTCGTTCTTCAAAAGGTACTTTTTGCAATTTCTACAATATTGAACCTAGAAACATGTAATTAAGTATGTATGGCCCGGATTAAGTGAGGACCCATACAAGGGGACTTTTTGGTACTTTTTCGTTTTTCAAAAGGTACTTTATGCAATTTCTACGATATTAAACCTAGAAACATGTAATTATGTATGTATGGCCCGGATTAAGTAAGGACCCATAAAAGGTGACTTATTGGTACTTTTTCGTTTTTCAAAATGTACTTTTTGCAATTTCTACGATATTAAACCTAGAAACATGTAATTATGTATGTATGGCCAGGATTAAGTGAGGACCCATGAAAGGGTACTTTTTGGTAATTTTTCATTCTTCAAAAGGTACTTTTTGAAATTTCTATAATATTGAACCTAGAAACATGTTATTAAGTTCGTATATCCCGGATTAAGTGAGAACCAGTAAAAGGGGACTTCTTGGTACTTTTTCGTTCTTCAAA
Organism: Lucilia cuprina; assembly: GCF_022045245.1. NCBI lineage: Eukaryota > Metazoa > Arthropoda > Insecta > Diptera > Calliphoridae > Lucilia > Lucilia cuprina. The sequence goes on along the minus strand of NC_060950.1, from coordinate 54,140,236 downwards.
AGGTACTTTTTACAATTTCTACAATATTGAACCTAGGAACATGTAATTAAGTTTGTATGGCCCGGATTAACTGAGGACCCATAGATGGGGACTTTTTGGTACTTTTTCGTTCTTCAAAAGGTACAAAAGGCTTTAAACACATCATGGTGAAGGGTATATAAGATTCGGCACAGCCGAATATAGAACTCTTACTTGTTTTTTTTTATTATTTGAATTGTTGGCCGAGCTCATAAGCAAAAGGCCAGGGTGTCCCTCGTTGGTTTAAAGGAAATTCTCCAAGTTTTCCTATATCTTCATATAGGAAGCTGGAAACCTTTAAACACTTATGTTAAATTTGAGTTTTAAATGGTACTCCACCAGTAAATTTTAATAGTTTTAATGGTCTCCATCAGGGTATAAACAGCTGAGGTTTAATGGTCTCCACCAGGGTATTTTATGGTCTCCACCAATAAAACATAATCTCACTTGAGGTGATACGAAAGCATGAGGTTAATGTAGACAACATATAACTTTGAACAGTTATATGAAGTAATACACTACACCAGTGCGAGCGAGACTCAAAACTGTCGAAAGCCAGGCAACAAACATAAGCCTGAACGCGTTTAAGAAATAATCGCGATGACGCGAGAGTTGTTCCCCAACTCAGACCTGAATTACTACAGATGGAATTATGTGACCAATGAACAGCTGTAGCATAGAAATTCAATTATTGTATTTACAGCATATATGGGGAATGAAAATTTTAAGAAAAAAAACATTTTACTACTGTTGGATAGCTGTAGCGAATAAATAAGCGATCATGTAGTCTAAAGTCAAGATATTATAAATTTAAGTTTTGCATAGTCAACGACTAAGTTTCAAGGTGAAAATACAAAGCAGCTTTGTAGTAAAATACATTTAAAAGGATACTGATATCCAAAGGACATATTTTTACTATGTACTATGCATTTCTTCACTGTGCATAGTAATAGCTTAAGTGCCATTATAATTGTTGCTTCTTCTAAATATAAAAACAATATATATAACATATAAACCACTGTTTTTCCCAATAGCAGCACTTTTTCCCATAAATAGTATGTGAATTTTCTTTCTTTAGTTTTTTTGCGTATGTGCAATTTTATTCATGTTTCCAGATTCGTTGAGAAGTGAAAAAAAGCACTTGAGTGCAATACCACTCACTCACACTAACAACGACACACGTACTATCTATACTTTACTTTTTAAATTAAAAGGAATTTTTATATTTTTCTTCCTATAGAATATTTTTCAATAGTTGAAATTTGTTGTTGCCAAAGTAGCAGCAGTAAACGTAGTTGCAACAAATTTATTACCGCCCCAAAAAAAATTTTGCCTGTATTTTTTTCCGTACTCTTATGTTTGTTGTCCCAGCAGTTTTACAAGAAGTAAAAGTAAACTTTTGAATTTAATTTTCATCGTATGTAGGATCAGTCAGCTGGAACTGCAGGGTTTCATATGCTTTCTTTGGATATGAATGGTTATGTAAAGATCATAAATTATTTTGGTATTAACCCATTGATTGCTTTGGCGTACTTTCTCATCGAAACTATATGAAGGAAGCATACAAAAAAAGGATGCAGCCGAATGTATACACAAATACATACTAATACATGAGATCATACATACACAATATACATATCAGGAAGCAGCTTTTGAAGTATATTTCGAAAAAAAAATACATGCATATATAGTTTTCTCATAAATTGTATTCTTGTTTCTTCATTTACGTAAAACTAAAACATCTTTATCCTTGTGAGATTTTGTTATTTGTTTTACTACTACTGTTTCATTTTCTGTTGGATTCTTTTTTTTTTCATTTCGTTATTTGCGATAAAGTCGTCGCCTTCGTATACAATGCAGATCTGCATTTATAAAAATTTATTGTTGCACTTCCCTTTTGTATATGAATATGGATAATGTCACTTTGATTAAAATGTTATGGGTTATTTGTTGTTGTTATTGTTTTTGTTATTTTTGGTGGTAAAAATATGCAGACAATACACATACCTACTTACTTGCCTTTACATATAGACACCCAGACGTAATTCTTTCATTCATACATATATTTACAATATGCATATTTATAGTTGCAGACATCTATAAGTTTATTTTTATGCATTTTAAAGATTTACAACTTTTGTAACTAATTCAGACACACATACAGTTACAGTGGATGCAAAAAGAATTATACTGAATAGTGGAACTATGTAGTTGACATTGCTCTCGAATTGATAACAGATAATATTGTTCACAGTCGATCAAAGAATGGGATAGGTATACCTTTACGAAGGTCCAAAAGCAGTAAAATTGATCGTCGTGTACCAAAACTTGAAGCATAAGCAACTAATGTACTTTTTGGGTTTGGTATACTAAGGGTCTGATAAGGGTTTTAATGATGGATTGCCATATTATTTCCCATTTACAGGCCTTGCAAAGATTCGGAGGTGCTAGAGTGGATTGAATGAAAGAGCAATACTGCTGGATTTTAACAAAAGAATTTATTATGATTTATCGTATTTTTTACTTGGGGACTATAATGAAGTTTCAGAACATTTGCTGTATAAATATCTTGATTTGATACCGACTTCTTTCTTCTCTTATATTATTCATGGATGTAAAAAGAGATATACTAAATAAATGAACTTGGTAGTTGATGACACTGGGATAGGATTGATAACAGACTCACTCACTCAAAGAGTGACCTAGGACAGACAAATTACAAAAGAATTTACGAATTTTAACGTATTGAATTAATCAGATCGGGGGTCCGTGACTAACAAGGAAATATGCTTAATGTCCAGATGTGCAATTATATACGGAAGTATATATGGATGTTGAGATACTCGGAGCATGTGCCTCATTTATGCGTTATTGCAATCCGCGTTGATGATAATATGAACCAGTGAATCTGGTACCACGGGAACCGATAGCGCACAGGGAAGAGTTTCTTGTCCCCGTTATTGCACAAATCATTTTAGGGTACACATGATGAAGTCTTCGGTACAAATTCGAAACAGTTGGCCATACAGAATATACTCCACAGAGCAGTGACTATGAATTGGAAAAAGCTCAATGGCCTCAGCCGAGTTTAACGGGCGTTTTTCTCAATAAGTGTGACGTAAGAACGAGAAGTGTGCTAGGTTCAATGGTGATTAAGAACAAGCCTTCGGACATCTCTTATAACTGTTTGTCAGCAACGGTCACAAATTAAATAGCTAGAGCACTAGATAAAACCTGCAGAAACAAGCACAAAAATTGACACCATGCCAAAAAAGATAAACCTGTGGATGAAAAATACTACCTTAAAATTAGGGAGGTGTTTAAGTAAAGCACTCCGAAATCTTGTTATACTGGCCAACATAGCCATAGTTCAAAACAAACGTGTAATGTTCAGAAACTCAGTTTGCTGGACGTAATTCTTATCAATTATACCATCAGAGCTAGTGAGGAATGTTATTTCCGGAATAACGTATCATCCAAGATACTTAAATCTAATTTCAACGAATGCCTGATAGTGACAAAGAAAGTGCTCCAGAGTTTCACTGTCCTCTCTGCATGCTCTACATTCGTCTGAATCTGCACATCCAATTTTGTATAGATGTGCTCATAATCCTGCGTGTTCACTATGAATACGTACCATCATACTGTCCTTAGACTTGTTCATTTTGAGGAGATTTTCAACTTGCTCTCTTCAAAGTCACTCCAAAGGATAATTGTAGTTCTACTCACAGTTTCATTATTCCATGAGACCTTATGGGAAACTCTGTGGCCTCCGGTAGGTTAGTAGTTAGTGTTTTAGTCTTTTAGACCGGAGGTGGTGGGTTCGATTCCCACCTGTGGTACTGGTTAAGGAGCGCACAATAGGCCCGATAGAGGCCTAGGTGTATTTCTTCGGATTTGATGTGTATACATACTCCTTTCAAACTAACTAACTATGGGAATCTCTCTCACATATTTTTAATTTAGCTTTAGTTGAGTCGTTTTGCTGCATTGACCTCCCTTCCCTTAAAAGCTATTACATTCGCCTTTTCATTGCCGAGTATTCGGCATGGTACCTATATGATGTAAACCTTGCCTCTGTATATTCAGTTAACGTTTTCTTCCGCTAAAGTTACTCTCTACCAAGACATTCTTTCAAAGTCTCCGACATATTTGATATGCGATTAGGCACATCCGATAATTGTGTATAATCTTCAAATGTGTCCAGAATACATTGATGACATATCTCATAACCGCTTTTAGATAATTCGCCTAAAATTATAAGCCTTTCGGCTGTAAATGTCGCCTCATATCTTAAATATATTTCAATAGGTGGAATATCTAGCGACTATTCTAGTACACATGTCACCACTTATACCCAGGCAGCACGTACGCTAAAGTCCCTGTAGTTTTTTGATATTACACTTTTTTACAAAGAATTCAGATTATTGATACATAAGAAACATATTATTGATACATAAGCTCGAAGTGGTCTATTTATACTTTTATAAAGCCAATTTATTATAGTAGGACTAAGACTCCATTTTATGCCTATATTATTCCTACATATCGCCCAGGACATATGTGCCTAGTTGATCCTATCCTCTATCCTATCAAGGATTACACCTTCTGTCACCGGTATCTTCTTGTCCAGGAAGCAGGGTTTAATTAAGTGGAAATATTTGTCTTTCTTGTGAAAAAACAGATTTCTGTCTTCGCCGGTTAACATTGACACCTCTCGATTTAGTACAGCTTAAGGTCATATTCTAGGCCTCCTCAGCACTCTTCACAAGTAATTTAGATCCTTTACCTTTAAAAGTCTGCATATCTGACAGATCTAAGTCCTCTATCAGTTAGGGTCCTTAGGAGGCTATTAATCGTCATTACCCAGAGTAAAGGTGACAAAATGCCATCCTGTGGTATACCGCAAAATATATTTTTCCTGATAGTTATATAGTACATCTCACATCGTATCCATCTGTTCCATGGCATGTAGATTATCCAGTTACGGAGTAAGTATCTCCAAAATCATTTGAATATGGTAACAAGGGGACTTTATAAAAAGTCTTTATCCTTTATTGATACACACTGTTTTTACATCGCCTTACAAACATACACATTAATACAAACACATAAGTTTTTTAACAATATACATATGATAAATTTAGAAGAAGGATCAAAATTGCTTTTGTTTTAACAAATGGTTTTTGATAATTTATTTGATCTATCAAGAATAAGTAGATGTAGTAAATATTTATTACAAAAATATTTTTAAAGGCACATTATCCTATAGGAAAAGTTATAAAGGAGACTTATATTGAAAGCATTATATTTAAATAGAGACTAATAGTTGTAGGAATTAACATGGTTTTGGAAAGTAATATACAAACATATAAATAATTTAAAAATGACTTTAATGTAAATATAAAAAAGCAATAATAATAAAATAAAAGTTTGTTAAATTAAATGATTTTTTTTTAATTATAACAACATTTTAAAATTAATTTTTTTAAATATTTTGAACATTTAGGCAAAAGTTGAAACTATAATCCATCATTGTAAAACTAATAAGATATATATTTGCTGATTGATAAATCCATACAAATTGCTATAGCCCGTCAATACATTTTTAAGTAGCCGTTTGACATTGTTGTGGCAACAAATTGAAATCGTATCAATCATATTTTCTAAAATTTCATATTTCTATAGAGATTTTTTTCCTTTCTATTCTACTTATTTATTATTATTTAAGACCAAAATTATTATTTACATACATAGATACATACATATGTACATAAGTTTCTACAATATATAAATATATCTAAATTTGTTGTTGTATAGAAACTACAATAAAATATATCTGTATGTGTAATGCGTAATTGTGCATGAATAAGAGAAAGAGAGAGTTTTGTGTCAAACTCAACACTCATGTGGCCAATAAATGTCAATTTAATGTCAAATTTATACTAAAACGATTTATCATCATTGAACATTGAAATCATAATCAATAAACATTCATAACTGATTGTGAATTTTTACAAATGTTTGTGCGTGTAACTACTTATGTACATATTTATTATTACTATTATTGTGTAGTATTATTAAATTCATATTACTATTGTTATTATTGTTGTATCTAACGATTTGAACAATTTCAATAATATAAATATGAATTTTTAATAAGCATATATGAATGATTACTTAAAAGATTTTAAATTCTATTGTTTGACATAAACATTTAATCATTTATGAATATTTATTTATCACAAATATTTATTTTTGTAAAATTTATTTAGTAATTGAAATTTTGTATGTACATTAGGGTTATAATATCCTAAATTTTGGGAATCTAATCTGCTGGTTTAAATCTGGAAGTAGAGAATAATAAACAAATGGACTCCTACGACCAGTAGGGAACAACATCGGAACCGTAACTAAGTGGGCTAAGTGTGAGCCATTTATGATTGATTAAGTGGCTGAACTTCTTATCAAAATTAATTGCTATCTCTACATTGTAACCAATTGTGTTATACGAACAAGAATCTTTATCCCAGGTATTTTCCCTTCAAGGAATAGACTACAACCTATCTCTCTCACGTTGTACACATGTCCTCTTAAGGCGGCAACACGCTATTGCACCAAACGGTGTGTCTTCAATCGAAATCGCAATAACACGATTGTAGGGTGGGAAAAAAGAAGTCAACTAGAAACATGTTTTAAAACTCCGAATATACTGAGATGTCCCTACTACACCTTCAACAAGAAAAAGTGGTGAACAGCAAAACTGCCCACCAAGTGTGAGTTGTTCTCACGATAATTTGATCTTCGCTCCTGAATGACAATGACCATAAACATACTTGGCCAATGATTGTCATCCCATCGACAGCTATATCAACCAAACGGTTGCAACAACAACAAAAACCAAGTGTGGCTCAGCATATCGTAATTTAGTTATGTCAAAAACAACAGGGAACGATTTGACGAATTAAACAATTCGGCACTACTGAGGTTCCTTCGAGATCCACATAGTGTTTGTGGATTAAACCCCAATTCGCCGGAAGTTACGCTTGGTTAAAGGATTGTTACACGGTGAAATTATAGTCTTGTCAATTAATTTCGTCCCTTGTTGCTGTTGCCGAATTAATAGAGCTACCTTAAGGGGTTTAATAAAGCATTCCCGTAAAGAGGCTACTATGACAAAAACTTTAGCAAATTTCTAGCACAGGACCGATAGAATCATACAGAAAAATTGCACCGGCGTACAAGGACGTCATATCAACCTAACAGTAAGACAAAGGTGGCGCTGGTGGGTGGTCAAAGAAGCTCATACTGCGAAGAAATGAGGCCTTCAAAAGAGTTGTCCACTTAAAGCACTTACACAATCTTACTGCACCACTGAACAAGCCTAGTACAGCTTATAATAAGAATACCACTTCCGCCACTCAAAGACAATCCAGAAGAGATTTTTATAACTCGGAACCTACTACGGTGTCTCTACTCAAATTTTACTCCCGAGAAACAGGTGAGCAGTTCAACTGCACTTCAAGCTTGGTACAAAGTATAGAAGTTTAACCCTCTGGGACCGACGTGGCGTCTTCCACGTCAGTCCCAGGGGGGTTAATTGGGAAAGAGACAACTTTTAGGAGAGTTTGTAAGCTTAGAGTTCTCAAAAGTGTATATGCATACTGAAACTCCAAGGTTGTTTCGACAATGAGCCAAAAGGAGAAGAAAGAGGTTGCTGAACTCATTGCTTAAGAAGAGTTTTAGAACTACAAACAATCCTCTATTTGTCAGATACCACTAGCACGTTCGAATTGTTAACATGAAATTTCTCAGCAGTTTGAAAAAGTGTCAATGTAAAGGGTTGAACATAATTTGTATATATGTATATTGGATCTATCCTCACCAACGTAACCTTCGAATTCGAATGCAAAGACGATAATAAGTTTTCTGTACCCAAGATATACGAGAACAAAGGTAGTCGTTAATTTACTGTATCCTAGGTTGAGGAGAATAAAGATAGTTATCACTGTAAACTCAACTAAACATGAGAGGGATCATTTAAAACTTGTTTTTTTATTTTGTGTCAATCATCTGCAAAGAGTCAATTTCTCCTTGACGTCAAAATTTTCTCCTTGAACATGTCCATGTTAAAATAACTAGTCCAATAGTCGTCTGGTTAGAAGGCTAGTTGAGACACTATATTAAATATTTGTTTGAAGACTGTCCACAAAATATCTGCGTGGGCATGTTTCCTTGATGAACGCCCTCAGCTTGGTGTATTGTAATTCCGGAGTAAAGTGGTGCTACAAGTACCTCATTTCAGACAGGACTATAAACTGCTGATGTCAAATATATCTTCGGACTTTTCTTGGATTGATTTGACATGGGCACTACGAGTCTTCAGTTGCCCGCAGGACTACGTTCTTGCCGGTAAGTTTGTTGATGTTCTTTCGGGATCCACGTAGTGATTGTGGTGATTATAAAAGGCAGGGATGGCCTTTCTTGAGTCTGCGTGGTTGTAAACGGAAGTGATGATTTTGCATTTTGGAAGTTAAGTAACCCGGTAGGAATGGTCTGAGATTAGATAGCTCAAGTACTTGAACAAAGTGTTGAGTCGTCACAGAAGCTCACCAAGTGGTTGAAAAAGACCACCGTGAAATAAGGCCATCACCATAAGTGTTCACGTAAAGCACTTCGATATTCATTTGTCACCGAAAACATATACATAAGTTGTCTTTTTATACAATCAAGTAAGGGTAGGGGAACAATATTTATAGCAACATGATATCTTAGTTAGTTTTTTCGGAAACCGAAATCTTAGATATGTTCATTATGCCAGAAAATAACTTTAATATTTGTGATTGATTTATAATTAAAGAAATTAAATAATGATTTATATAAACCTTTATTTTTGGAAGATAAATAATTGAATTAAGACCAGTTTAAAGTTTTTTTTTAACAATCAAGAGTATATTTTTCGTTTTATGCATACTAATTCTTTATGTGTACAAAAATTTATCAACGAATGTGCTTAACCTAATTAATTTTCTTTAAAAACTAGTTTTTCTTTATCCTTATAAGTAAAAAAATTTAAATAAAACGCTACCAATCAAATCAAAAAGTTCAAGTACAATAAAAAATGTCCCACAAACACTTGACACATATAATACCACTTCAGATAATTTTAAAGCTAAAACTTTTTTTTATATTTTTTGTATTATTTCATCTTCTCAATGAATCCATCCACTTCAATCCACAATGATGAGCCATTAAAATTGATGAATAAAATAAGTCATGTTGGCTTATTAGAAATGACTGAGCCATCAAATCGGTCTCTATATAGATTTAACTTTTAAACCATAATGATATATGATGTGTTTGTTTATTTGTTTGTTTTTTCTATTAACATTTTGTAAATACTCTTGGAATATTTAGTTTGCTCTGACACTTGTCAAAAAGTTTAATTATCTTTGAAATTTTTATTACAATTTGAAACAAATGTTGGATTTTGTACTTATTTACAGTTGGGGGTTTTATTTATTGAAGGCTTTTAGTGCTATGTACTCGTAGTATTTTAATATAATTTGAAAATTCTCTGCATTAAATGTGTCCATCCGTATCCCTTGTAATTAATTTACAAACAGAAAATCATTATTTCCCAGTTGTGAATGTCAAATTGTAATTATGTGAAAGCGTTTTTTTTTTTGAATATTAGTGCTGTTTATTATTTTATATGTATGTGTGTATGTGTTTTCACATTTGCAACAACAATTTTTTTGTACATATACACATATCCATACATATGTATATGTAGAGAAAAATCCCATTTCTGTAACTGCTTGTGATTGAGTATCAAAGAGTGGGGGTCGCCTTCTTCTTGTAATTTGTCATGGTGGCGACAATTTTTTTGTTGTTGGTTGTAGTTTTTAGTTTTCTGAAATAAAGGGGGAAAACCTAATTACTGTGGGTGTCGGCATAATTATGAGCCACTTAATGGAGATTTTATTGTTATAAATGCCAAAGAATAATGTTTTAAATATTTTTCTGTAGGATTATATTCTGTAAAATGTATGCTTCAGAAGTCAAAGATAGTCGTATATCATGTGATGAATGTAGAAAATATTTTGTGTTTTGTTTTTTCTATTTTAAAGGTACGGGTTAGCAAATGATTTAGGAGAAGATTTCGCCATAAATTATTGTACTGTTAGATGAAGAACGTTGTCGCCATTTATCGTTTTTAAATATGGTGAGATTATTGGGATTCTTGTCTCCTGTATTCTCAAACTCTTAACTGATCACTTGTGGCCACTTCACTTGCCCCTTTTGCTCTAGCCCAGAAACAAAGGCGAGCTTGTTTAAGAACAAATTCAATCTACTCGTCACAAATTAAATCGGGATTTTCCAGTATAAATGGTCGAATATTGATAATAATTTTTCCAGATTAAAGATCTTGGAAAATCAAAAAATTATGACATGTACCCAGGAAATTAGTTGTCACACTGATAGTCTGCGATTTATATTGAATAAAGCGATAAAAGATTTAATACTATAGTTCTATTTCTGTACGTAAGGTAATGCACCTGGAAGCACTATACTTACACTTGAAAAACTGTATTTGCCCTTACAGGAACCAAACGCCCCAAAACCATTTTATAGAGTGGTTGTAGATTCACGTGCGCCTACTCTAGTAGAGAAATTGTTGCACAAATTGTCAAGTATATCGTCCTTCTTAGATCGAACAAAGTGTTCTATGTAAATCATTCAACAGGCAATTCTCCTTGGATTTAGTGACGAAACAATTGTCAATTGGTCACATTCGGCGACGGTATAAATTGTGAACTTACGGGTCCCAACATGATTCTCACTTTAATAAAAACTGCAGCTCATACAAAAGTCATTGCAAATAGATGTCACGATGTGGAAATATAATAATTTTTTTCTCATATATTGTTTATATAAATTGTTCTGATTAGATCTGCCCGAGTCTTAAAAGACGTATATTAGACTTGCTTCTTAATGGTAGTAATGTATGCTGAGTTTCTTACCTCTCTCTCTCTTGTGTCCATCTACCAACTCTCTTGTTGCCTATGTTCAACACGGAATCACACCAACCTGAGGCACAAACTATTGATTCTCTTCTATCGACTTCAATCTGGGATAGATCCTATTAGTCGAGAGGAGGGGGCAGTGACAAAGGAAAATGTTCTAAAGAGATCTGCATTATCCTTTTTAATATGAGTTTTAAAGGACTAAACATTGTCATATTGCATTTGAGATTTAGCGATTTATTCTTGTGTCCATCTGTCGACTCATTTGGGTCCATATATAGGTTACGTTGTGATACGCTGAAGCGTATCTCCCCACTACCCACCTATGATACATTACTTGTCCATGTCAAATTATCTTGAGGCATGAACAACGAACTATGTCATCAATAATGTGACAAAGTCAAACCAACCTTGGGCATGAACAAATGTTTCTCTTCTATTTACATTAATTCTGGGTAGATCCTGCTATCCAAGTGGTGGGGACCACGGCAAAGCAAATATTCATTGTCCTCATCATGAAATATGGAAGATTAATCGAACCAACCTGAGGCACGAACAAATGTTTCATTCTTATTTACATGAGTCCTCAATAGATTCTAATAAAAAAGAGGACGGGACGTAATCAAAGCAACCTTAGGCACGAACAAATGATTATTTTCTATTGAAATCAATCTTGTTTAGATCATGTTAACCGAGAGGAGGGGACCATCGCAAAGGTAATGTTCAAAAGTTTCTTCCTCGTTTTCCTCATCGTGAAGTTTGAAAGATTAAGTTTTCTAGCAGCGAACCTATTTGTTTGTCTTTGTCGATCTGAATGGAATACAACTCCTATGTATGGGCCGGAGCTTTGAAGTCTATTTTGTTGCTACTCGACCGCATACAAGAGGAGTCGGTTATTTAACTCTATTGATTCCCTGTAGCAACGTCGCAACATCTGGTGTATTTCAATACTAAAATGGAATGTGTTCCTCTGAAACTAAGGAACTATTTCCCGATACCCATATACTTTTACACAGCACACGACAGTCATCAAGAACAAAACCATTTGTGTACGATTGGCCAGTGGACCGCACAACACATTACAGGGGAAATTCATTATTTAGCCACATTATTCGAATAAGGAACAAAATTCCTGCAGGAGTATTCCCCATCACTTTCGAAGTTAAAAGATTTAAATCACATGTCCACAAACACTACTTCCTCTCATACAACCTATTTTCCTAGTTCCAGCACACTCATGCACTGCATGAGTAGGGGTCATCTCTAGAGTGCTGGTCCTAGAGAAAAATAATGATTAATGAATTTATTGATGGTTTATTTTAGGAATTTTGTATAGAAAATGTGCGTAATAAACATAAAATAAACTATTAATATCTTTATGAACAAGGGGGTTGATTTTATAAGTATGAGAAGTTTTTTTTATAAATTTGTTATTATATTTATGTTTTACCTAATATCGATCGATTTTGCAATTTTACATTTTGGGACCCATTTACTGTTCACAATTTTAATATTTCTTTAATAATTAAGTAAGTACTTACTTTCTCCTATACTTGAATGCAGTCTATGCAAACACTTATAATTACAATTTAAATACATTTCATGAACATATTTCCCATCATTAAACAAACATTTGAATTAAGATTTTCACTATTATAATTTAATTAAAATAATTCTTTATTATTCATATTCACAAAAGTATGCAAAAGTCTGTGCTATCGTTGGAATACAAGAGCAAATAAAATATCACATTCAAATATATTCAGAACGATATGTTTGTATGTGTGTATAAGATTTTGAAAATTTTCATTTACTCGTAAGAAATAATTAAAATATCTGTGCATTAATTAAAATGTGTGTAAATATGTGAAATCTTGTTAAGATTCATAAATGTATAAATGAATGTTTGGTTGGTTGGTTGGTAGGTTGGAATGAAATTGGTTCGTACCAATGTATAACAAGATGTCAAGTGATACCAATATGACAAATACTTCTTCGTTCTTTTAGAGAAATATTTCTGTGTAAATACTCTTCAACATGCAGATGATTATTTTCGGATTTTTTTTTGGTAAATTTTCATTTATAATTCACATGAAAATTGTCACACAAAAATATTTTCTTATCCATGGACTCAAATGTTCGTTCAAATATAGTTGTATGTACTTTTAATACAAAACAAAGGAAAAAACAAAAAACAAAACATACATACATCGACGACACTTAAATAAAACATAAATTTTCAAAATGTCTTTTGACACATTGAATATTTGGAGTGGTGAATGGATGGATGGTTGGATGTGTATTTGTACATATGTATGTATGGAGTGATGCAAAGAACGAGGAAACATTAAAAGTGCCAGACGAAATTCTTTTAGTTTTATTTCATTATTGTTTAACTAAATGGGTGGCCCTTTAAAACAAATACTAATGTTAAATACAAAATAATACAAAAACCCAATACCAAATGGGGAAGGAGTTGAGCTAAGTAAATACGTATATTCATTTAATATAACTCACATGAGTGAAAGGCCCTAATGATGATGAGACAATGATGGGATCATCATCATCCATCCATCCAAACAACTAACGAACCAACAACGTATTAATATTGTGGAGGATGACAATAAAATTAAATAAAATGTTTTGTCTTCTTAAGCCCCATAAAATGACAATGGGTTGACAATGTATATACGAATGTGTTTATTAGTGTGGTGTGTTTATAATCATGTACTTTAAAGGGTCATTTAGTTGGATATGTTTTAAATTTGTTTAGTTTTTTTTTCTATTCTTTAGTTCCGGAGGAAGGATAAACCAATTATTTATATCAAGTAAATCTACTTGTTGTTATAAGTGTGCATTTATAAGAGATGTATAATGTCAGGATAGACCAAAAGTGTTATATTGAAAGTTCTTAGAAAAACAAGATCAGCGAAGAAAGCCATGAAATATTTACCTATAAATAATATTAAATTATGATATTTGCAGGGTACTTTCTTAATTTAGTGAATATACTCTTAAAAGGCTCTTTCCTCTAATCTTGAAATGCTCTCTCCCTAATCTCCCAAATCATGTGTTCCCCGAAGAACCATTCAATAACCTTCATTAGATTCGTTTAATATTAAAACGTAGTTTATTCAACACAGATCCTGAAAGATTTACATTTTAAGTCTTTTTATACCCTACACCACTATAGTGGGGAGCAGAGATACAAGCCGAAACAGCTCAAATCGGCGACGGCTGGCCGCCGGTAATATTTTGCAATACGCGCCGCCGCCGACTTATTTCGACTTAAAAGCTAAGCCGGCTTAAACGTAGCCGCTGATAAAGATTGGAATCGCACTATTTTAAATTCTTATTGCAAATTGAAAAAAATGCCTCTCCAAATTGTGATAATATTAAAATAGTGAAAACTTCTATAAATGTGCATTGTTTAAAGAAAAAACTTATATAGAGACAGGTTTCTATATAACAAACTATTATACAGAGATTTTTTAATATAATAAACGTAAATCTCTGAAGAAACAGGGAAATTGAGCCGACAATTCAGCCGCCGCCTTGTATCACCACACAAAAGGTTTTTGATATCTCATCCAAAATTTATTAACATATCTTTGTAACAATACATATCTTGCTTGAGCTATTCTGCATAATCGGAGCAATCGTATAGAAGATGTTAAAGTGATTACATCGATTGGTCGGCTTTTCAGAGTGTAGAAACACTTACCAGCAGAAGCAGCAAGATTAGCAGTCAAGCGCAATGATATCTGAATTATCAAGCCTTAAAGCATATATAGTTTAGCTGAATCATTACATCAGCAGGTTGGTAAATGAGAACAAACGGTATAAACGATCCGATCATATGAAGAACTGCAACTTGAGCTCGGTAGTTGTTAGTTAAGTCGTGCATTTTGGTTTTTCAGCAACCCGAAGAAAATAGATGAGAGAATCACGACAAAGTCTTCAGATAGCACTATTTCCGGCAATAACCGGTGGTCATTTTACTGGCTTTTATAGATCTCCTAAGGATAGATAAGGCGAAACAATGATTTGTTCGCCAACTTCAAAACCTTTCTGTTTCGGATATTCTACAACCTGAAGTTGCATGGATTCGCTACGCATATCCATGTTAACGCAGAAACTCTTTGGCGACCAGGGATTCGAACACTTGACAATGGCTTTTTTAACGTTTAAATGATCAATAACTCAAAGGATTACTTCGTTTAGTTTAAAGGCAAGGAGTGCCACCAACTTTTGCATCTCTAATCACTCCAAACCTCCACAAATTATAAAAGTGATACCATATGTGACTGTACCATTATGGTGACGGTAAAAAAATGCTGAAGAGCTATACGATCCAGTGAATGGTTGTGGTGACTATGCCTAACAACTTGAAGGCGAAGGGTTTAAATATTTGGGAATTGTATTCGATGGAACCCAAATGCCGACTATGAACCACCCAAAATTTTGTAACAAACTGGTCGATATGTGGTAAATTATTCTGCTCCAGTGTGGTCTTCTTCGCTTACTGATACCTAGTGGAGAAATATTACGGACAGTAACGGGCTGCATGTAAATAACCTCGGAACACCACCTTCACGAGGTCCTAACAGTCAAGAGACATAATGTTATGCTGGTTAAACAAATAGGAACCTGCCTCGGTTACTTACGCACATCGGAAAGGCCCAATGCATACTGGTGCCGCATAGACCTTGCCATTGCCAATACATGCACAACATGTGTTGTGATTCCCCATGACTTCCTCCAGATATTCAATTGTCTACCCTACCAAAGTTCCATGTTAATAACTTCGGAACACGAGCAAACGAAATTCCTACCAGTCAAGAAACATAATGTTATGCTGGTTAAACAAATAAGAACCTACCTCCGCCACATCGGGATAAGGTAATAGGGTTAACGCATACTGGTGCCACATAGACCGTGCCATTGCCAATACATGCCCAACATGTATTGTGAATCCTCATGACTTGCTCTTGATTTTCACTTAGCCCAATTTATTGTCGTAGAGTTTGATTGAATACGTTCAATCCTTAAAGAAAACTAAGAAGTGATTGAACGTTAGTTCATGCAATAGTTGAACGTTGTTCATGCAATAGGACGAATTCACTTACCGTTAAAAGGAATTTGCTTTTAGTAGAGGCATTAAAATTTATCTCCTATATAAATAGCTCCCAATTCTTTGATAATACCTTAAGTTCCATACAGCCTCTCCTAAAAGGTATTTATTGATTGTTTTTGCTCGATAATACATATAGATTGGTAATGACTATTGCAGTAAGCTCGGTCTATTGTTAGAGACACAAATTTTATTTGACTAGATATAGTTTATCACCTTCATTTTTAAAAGTACTGTATTAACTAATCCATATCTTAAATATAAGTAGTTATTGTTGTCCACAAAAATGTAATAAAACAGGCATTTCATTTTATATAAAACACCCTTTAGAAAACATTTTTGCTTAGTCAGTGTTTATGCTAATAAATTGTTATTATATATAAGATTATTCACAATATCGGCCATAATTTTATTAACGCTAAACTTAAAATATTCTTGTAGCTTTTTATTCTCTTTTTATTACATTAGACTTTATGATGATGACGATGATGATCGTTTGTAAAAAGCGCCAAATATTTATAATAAAATTTATTTAATTTTACTCTGTGTGTGTGTGTGTGTGGAGAAAAGGAATTTCTTTAATATTAAAAATATTTTAGCAATTTTAAATGTGCAGCCAAAATCTTAAAATTTTATTATTTATGATCCACATAATCAGCCAAATATCTAAGTTATTTGCCGTGAAATTAAAATAAAAATTTTTAAAGCATTTTTATGCTATTAAGCATTTGAGTGTTAATGAGCAGCTGTTGAGAACAGTAATTTTTTTTCTAAGAGAGAAAAGAATTCAAGAAAAATATTTAATAAATAAAATTATTAATAAATTTCTTAAAAATGTGAATGAAATGCTTTTATTACAAAACCCTTCGTAAATAAAAATAGAGGCACTACATACATAGAGAAGTGGATCAATAAGGCGTATCGGTCTTAGGCGTTGTATAGGAGATCCATTGACATAGAATGGGGCTTTAGACCTACTTATGCTTTATTAATCTAGTAAACTTCTTTAGACATAAAGTGTAATATCAAACTACTACAGGGATTTAAGCATACATACGACTTGGCTATAACTGCTGCCATTAATACTTCGTCAGCTAGAGCTTTGGGAACATTGCATAATCTTCCTCCTATTGAAATATGTTCAATATATTAGGCATATATTAGGCGGCACTTACAGGCAGTTACAAAATGCTTCTGATCCCAGATAGAATGTATTGATCAAGCGGAAATTTTGTTCCCCATTAAAGGCACAGAAATTGAAATATACTACCTAATCAAAACACTTGATTCTAGGCAGGAGTCCGAGGAATAGCAGAATGCGTAGATTGGATTAATGAATAGCCAGAGGACACTAAGGGTGATATCAGGTGATAAAGTTAATCTAAGACCGTATTGGATTGTAACGAAATTTTAAACTAATACTCCCACAGAGGTATGATTTACATCATATGGCTATTAGGCCACTAGGGAGTAGTCGGTGAAGAAATCAAATCTACTAGCTTCAAAGGGAAGGGTGGTTAACCTAATGAGGTTCATGGGGTTTCTTGTAATAATGAGACGTTTGGTAAAATCACAGAGATCACGTAACCCTAACTAGAGCAGGACGAAATGCCTACTCAAAAAGTGCAAGTCTGAGGTTATTATGATGATACGTTTCATGAGAGGATTCGCAGGATTTAAGGTTTGGTTATTCTGTCTCTCCTCACTGAGGTAAGCTTTTGCTTCATATGGAAATCAGGACATTCGGGAGTAATTGGAAACGAAAGAGAGAATTTACTTAATTTAAAGAGATGGGATCTCGATGTAGTTAATTTAATGAACATAAAACCATTTGCTGGAAAGCCAAGAATAAAATATGGGTGAAAGAATCCCATAAGACCTCTTGGGTAAAACCTTTGGTGTGATTCTAACGAGAGAAAAAGAGCCTGCTCAGAATGAGCAAATATAAGGTTAGGATTATGTCCAATGTGGAGCATGTAGAGAAGACAGTTAAACTCTGGAAACTATCTTCTCACAAAGGTAAGCTTTGCATCATATGGATATTAGGATATTCGAGAGTATACGGAAGCGAAAAAGCGAATTTACTTAATTTAAAGAGAAGGGAGCTCGAAGTAGTTAATTTGACAAACACAAAATCATTTGATAGAAAACCAGAAAGGAAATTTCGTCTAGAGAGTCCCAAACGACCTCATGGATAAAACCAATGGAATGACACTAACGAGAAAACGACGAGAAGCCTGCTGAAAATTAAGAAGTATAATGTTAGGATTATGTCGAACGTGAAGCATGTAGAGAGAATAGTCGAGCTCTGGAAACTCTCTTCTCACAAAGGTATGCTTTGCATCATATGAAAGTCAAGTCATTCGGGTTTAGTTGGCAACAAAATAGCAAATTTACTTAATTTAATCCAATGGAAAACCAGGAAAGCAATTTGGGTGAGAGTGTCTCATAAGACCTCATGGAAAGAACCAATGGGGTGACTCTAACTAGAGAAGGACGAGAAGCCAGCTCAAAATGAGCAAATCTAAGGTAAGGCAAGGCAATACCAAATTGAACGTGCTGATCTTGACAAATATGAAATAAAAACAGTGAAACTGTGGAGAACTTTTTTCAAAATTAGATGCAGATATCTTGGGTGTGACAACTTTTCGGATAAAACATTCCTCACGAACTCTAATTGGAAAATTCTAAGTTATTATAAATTATAAACATTGTTTTCATACTTCAGAACACGATATCTCTAATCTCTGATGTGATGAACAAATCTGATATAGCGTACTTTTGTCTCGGGGTATAGCTCGAAATCCCAGATTCAATTGAGAAATTAAGAGGCCAGATTCGAAGTAAGCGCGGGTTAAATCTTTTTTGAAAAGAATACTTTGGTCTCTTGGTTAAAAATTTGTTGGCTTGTGTAATGACAAGTTTGTCTAAATTTTAAAGTCTTTTCAAACAGTTTACTTCTTCAGAGAATTTAATTGTCGATTCGTTTTATATCGAGTCATTAAGTCACCTATCTAAGTCTGGTAAATAGTACAATATTTTGGATTGTTTGTAACGTGTATTGATTGATAGACAGCTCGTATCAATTGAAACTAAGATCAAGCGTTTGTATTTCTAACTGGATTGGGAAATTCTTAGGTATTACGTCTAGGATATCTAAGTTTCTGGATATTGAATGATAACACCTTTGTTAATCACATGAAAAGAAGCGCACAACAGGCCCGAAAGTAGTTCTAAGGATGTAGTATATCGTACAGTCAACATCCGCCAAAAAAGTATGATTTTTCAAAATATAAACATTCGATTTTTAAAGAATCTAAAAGTATTAAATTTACTAACTTTTCTCAGTAATCTAAATCCTTTAATAACATTTTTGGTAATTGATACTGAACCGTGTTAAATTACTCCTTCCTTCTTCCCTGCCATGTAAATAATTTCACGCTCGAATTATTTCTAAAAACAAACAACACAATACAATAGTTATTCTTCACATTTCCCACCAACTCAAATAGACATTATAATCGTCCGATATAGTTATACGGATGTTAGCAACCAAACGCCACAAATAGTGGAATTAAGAAGAAATACCACATTTTATGTATTAAATTACAAGTACATGATCTTAACTGGAAAATGAAAAGGAAATTACTATTACGCAAAAAAAATGTTCAACGTCAATAAATAAATTCAAATTAAGAAAATAACAAAAACAAAAAAAGGAGGGCAGGTACAACATTTCGTTGTTCATAGTCTATGAGCATTGCGAACGAGTTCATGAACATTGTTTGGAGTTTTTTATTTTCTTCTACTGCTATTCGGTCTTTTAAGATTTAATACAATTAATCACTAAATCCAATTGCCAGACAAAACATATTTATTTATTGAGTTGTCAAGGCATGAAGGAGAACATGATTGTTTTTTTTTCTACCATTGTAGCATGTACATGATTAGAGACATCAATGCTCCGTTTTCTTTCCAACCAACTTACAATAGTTTTTAGTTTCTAGTTGCTTGTTAAATTTTTTTCCTATCTTTTCATTTTCTATGGATTATTTACTCAAAATACTTTATCTACGTTGTTAGACAGAGCTCAGACAATAAAGTTTCACATTTCACTACAAGACCAACTGAACTGAACAGCCATTATTAAACCAAACAGGCAAACATCTAACCAACCAACATTGCAAACGACCTGTCCGTCATCTAGTCATTTAAACCAACTTTAATTTTCTACTCTTTAAAAGTAACGACAACAACAACAGCTTAATAAAATGGCGAAGACATTTAAATTGTTGTGTGCGGTTTCGATTTCAAATAATATCAATACAATTCAAATTTATTTATTGTATTACTAAAATAGCAAGTATTTTTAACCAGCAATTTACTAGAGGAAGGAGAGCGAGCTAGTTGAAAGCTTTAACTTTTATTTCTAGAATTATTTAAATGGCGTCCAATTAATACGTGGGTAATAACTTTATACTAACTAGCTTTCTCTGGTATACAATTAACTTACTTATATAGTTAATTATAACATGTTTGGTTTGTTATTTAGATTTTAATTCATTTTTAAGAATTAATTAATTAGGGTAACACACATTTTTGAAACAATTAACTTGCTGACCTTTTAAATACTAACAAAAGGGATATAAATACAATATAACAGACGATGTTAATCGTATTTACAAATATTTAGCATGAATACTTATAAATACTAAAGATCGTGAGAATTTTCAATATAATAAACGCTTATAATGTCAATTTTTTTAAAAAAAACTTAAATTTAGCCGCCGATACTTTTGATAATAAGCCACCGAACGATAATCGTTGCACCACCGCCGCTAATAATTTTGCATCGGCTTCTATATCTGGTTCTGAGCACAATGTTCCAATTTTAAACTTTTGGCCAACTCAATATTATGTTTAGTTCTTGTATAAACTAATTCTATGCGATGCTCATTGAACTAAACAACAGAGAAATAAAACTTGTTGCTAATGCGGACGATGTTGTGATATTGGTATCAGGAATGTTTTCGGACGTGATTAGTGATATCACATCTAAATGGGAATGGTAGACTTCAAGTAAGAAAAAATATGTTTGTAGATCAGCTCTACAAAGTTGAGAGATTAGCATGCATTGGGTTGCACAGGTGCTCGATTAGTCCTTCAGAAGCTCTGAAGACTGTATTGCACATCCTACCTATAGATCTTCATATTATGGCCATATCTGCTAGCAGAGCAGCGAGGCTTAACTCATCCGGAAATTGGAAATCAAGAAATGGACACACTAAAATTTTAAGCCAATTATCTCCAATGTTGAACCATCCATCCGATTCCAGGTGTAACCCACCGAGCGAATATACCACAAGACTCTTTGCAGATGGTTCTAAATTGTACTTTGGTGTTAGTTCTCGTGTTTTCTGTGAAGACGCTGTGGTAAGTATATCCCACCGCATTCATTACAACTGTAGGGTCTTTCAAGTAGAAATATTTCAGCTTGTAGGGTACTACAAGACCGTTATATTCGCTGCAGCAGAGGAATTTTTGTCGATAGTCAAGCGACTATTAGTTAGACAATGCAAGAAGGATGTATCAAGGCTTTGTCGCCTGTCTGACATTACCCTTTGTTGGGTCTCTGCGCATAAGGACTATTATGGAAATGAACTGGCAGTTTGCCATAATGGGATCAGTTTTTGATATCTCCAACGCCGTTCTAGTAGCTACCTAGTTAGGTGTTTTCAAGAGTAGTATTCTCAGATTCTATCTTTAAAAGACTGAAAATAGGTGGAATAACATAGATACATGTAAAGGGCCAAGATGTTGTAACCCTCTTTCAATGAAAAACACACAAGTCACCATATAAACCGGAGTAGGAGGGATATTAGCTTAGAAATAATAGATTAGCAGTAAAAATAACAACACACTGGGTTCAAGGAACACTGTCAAGATCTTCCATCTTCTCAGTGAATGCCCTGAACTATCGGTGAAAATAAACCGTTTTCTTGGCAAATACTTCATATCTAACCTTGGAATGATATCTGGATCTAAGCTTTATGATATCCTAAGATTTATCACTGCTAGAGGCTGGATCTAAAACTATAAAATACTACATCTAACGAGTAGAGTGGTCCGATCATAACGGAGTCTCTTCGACTATACTTGACTACTACGTTAACCAACCAATCAATTCTATGCGATAATTTATGAAATTTATAAAGCTTAAAATTAAAATATATCTTCTTTCTTTTTCGTGATATCCTTGCCAAACGCAAAGGTCTTTGTAAATATTGTTTAAAATGAACATATTGGGTCCATACATGTTTCAATCTACTATCTGAGGCCAAATATAACAATTTTTTTACATAGTTTTTTCTTTACATCTAGATCAAACATATAATGTATCAATAAGATTGAGTAATATTTCTGATTTATTATCGATCGTTTTCTATGGATTGATGAAGATTTATAAGGTGTTAAAAAGTAAGTAAAGTTCTTTCCAGCAATTGATTCAGGAAAGTGAGTAAAAGTCCTTTCCAGTCCTTGAAATTGGAAAGTGTGTAACTTGAAAGTTCTTTCTGAGGGTTAATTATGAATATGTTGTATGTTTTTGTGATAATAAAAAGTCTGTTTATGGGACTTCTATCTATACGGCTATGCTATCAGGCAAATCCGATGATTATGTATATCCTTCCAATGTGTTGATGACGTGTTCTAAAACCGCTTTTGGCCAGGTGGTATATCTAGCAACCTAGGAATATCTATTATCGACTATCCGTTCCAAGGTTTTCAGTAGGAAGGACGTAAGACTTATTGGTCGATTGGACTCAGCTATCACATGGCTAGGTTTTACTGGTTTTGTTATTAATATCAATTTCAAGCATACTGTTAATATCTGAGATAGATGTACAGAAACCGATCCCGTCTCCATCTGTTAAAGTGCTGGGAACATGCCTTAATAGAGAGTAAAGCTCTTGATTGTCTCTTTAACGATATCACTATGTTGTAAACGTTTGAGTATTCTATGGTCTTCACAGATAAAACATAAAGTCATTTTGAAGTAATACGAATGCACGTGGTTAATGTAGTAGACGTATAACTTTGAGATGTTAGATAAAATTTAGATCAGAGTCGAAGATCTACTAGTGCGTCATTATCTCTTTAGAGTCTAAATAAAGGATTAAAGAATAGCTATAGGATCCTTTAAAAATATAATATATTTATTAGACGTATTCCCATTGCTCCCTAATATTTAACACAACATTGCTTTCAGGAATGCATTTACTGCACATTCATGTTAATCTATTTTAGTTAAATAGTATAACTAACTAATTTGCAAATAACTTAACTTTCTCACTATTGTTAATTGTGTAAAAATAAAGCTAAAGCTCTTGAAAGGATTAGTTGTGAAACAATTAAATGCAGCAGACATATGCACATGTCAGAGAAGGAGATAGAGAAAAAACTTGGCAATAGTCAGTCAGTAATGTATACTTTCATTACTTACATTGTATGTAAATATATTTCTATAGACTTTGTATTTGTAATTGTAAGTATTGTATGTTTTGTTAAGCCCAGACAGTTATTTGTAATATAATATTTTCTATTTAAATCTATTGAAAATACACACACTAATCGAACTTAGAAAACAATACTTATTATCCTTTAAATGCAAAAAAAAAAAAGAAAACAATAGAATTAGATATAATGGAAATAAGATTATGTCTGAGCCAATGTGCTTATATGAGTAGGCGCGTCTGTCTCTGTGTGTGGCCTGAGATCAGCACTTTTTTCTATCAATTGTTATATTCAATTGTAAAAGAAAATTGTTTTTATTGTTTCAAAACAAATTATTATCAGATTTTGATGTGTGAGGTCTTAATTATAAATGTGGTTTCATTGTATTGACCTTCTCTATCAATTATGTGCGTGTTGATAATTTGAAAAGGATTTAAATATTTTTTCTTCAAAAGATTTGATGAATGTGTATGTATATTGACTATGCATAAGGATAATAAATCTAAATACTATAAGATAAACAATTGATTCATTTTGCTGAATATCAGAATAATAATTGTACTGGTTTACGTATGTTTATTGAACAATTAAGTTGTTAAAATTGTTTCATTAAATCTTTATAATTTTTGGGTATTGGGCATTGGGCATTGATTGCTGTCATTACTATCTAAAATTGTTAATAAAACTGTTATATTAGGGAGATGTATAGTTATGCAAAGTAAGGGTGTTTAATTAAGATCGATGCATTTTATTTTAATACATCCAAACTCGATTTTTGTCAAAAGGCTAAGATCCTTCAAGTTTTTCAGCAGTTAACTTTCTCAAGTTCCTTCTCCGTTCATTTGCCGATTATATGAAAGTAGTCCTGTATTCATAAAATGCAATCCATTTTGGACATACTACGAACTTTTCATCTTCTAATCGGTTACACAGGTCAAATTTTTATCTCAGAGTTTAAGTTAAGTTTTCAAGTATTTAAAAGCATAACACACTGGTGCTTTTGCAGTGTTACCCTACATGAATATGTTTAGGTAAAGATATCACGATGAAGAAAGAAGGTATGTCAAATGTTAGTTCTTTATTTTAAAGTTGATGGAATGGATTTTCAAATAACTTACACTGTTTTATAAATTAGGTTGTCTTGTCGCTGTTATCATCTAAAAAAAGGCTAAAAATAGCGTTATTTTAGACTTTAGGTAACACAAGTCCAAGATGGATTTCGAGATTTTTCAAACATTGTAGGCCTGTGTCATTATACCACTCAGGGATCATGAGCTGATCGGTTCTAGTCACTATTAGCCACAGTGATTTTGCCAATTAAATGGATGATTTGGAGGAGCTACTAAATCAACGTTGGAACTGATATAACTTGGTGAAATTTCGGGAATTTCTATTTTGTTTTTCCATCCGAAAACTATTGGTACTATGTTTCCATTTTAACAGACGAGCTAATTCTTAGGTTCATGAAAGAAGGACTTAAAGTATCTCAAATCCAAGATGTTATTCGAAAAATCTGATTAGGATACAATGATAAGTATAACTTGGTCTCAATGTTTCGAGTTTAAATCCCCAGTATTATAAAAAAATTGTTTCAGCTCGGCTAAATCTTTTAAAAAAGTATAACTTGCTCTCGTTGTTTTGATGTTTTTTTTCAAATTTTGTCGGTCTGTGTACTTTCAGTTGACTTGGCGCTTTTATCGCTTCAAAAAGGACTAAAAATTACGTTATTTCAGACTTCAGATTTCTTAAATCCCAAATGTTATTCAAAAAATCATGAAAGAAAAAGTAAAACTTGGTTTCGAGTTTTTTCAAATCTTGTCGGCTTGTGTCATCATACCACTCAGGGATCATAAGTTGATCGGTTTTAGTCAATTCAATGGATGATTTGGAGAGGCCACTAGATCAACGTTGGAATTGATATAACTTGGTGAATTTTCGGGAATTTCTATTTTGTTTTTTCATCCGAGAAGTTTTCGAACAAATTGTTGTTGCCATCTTAATAGTCGAGCTAATTATTAGGTTCATGAAAGAAAGATCCCGATTTACTTAAGCACATTATTCGTTTCACCAAAAATGTCTCAATGTTCTATGCAACAGAGCTATCTTGTATGGTTTAATAATTGGAGTATATGGAGGATGAAATTGGTTCAGCATCGCTCATGAAAAATTTGTTCTAGAAGTTCTACTCGGTTAGATTTAGAAATAGTGACGCAACGTGAGTGACTATTGCGGGTTGAGGAAACTTCTCTCTATTGACTGAACTGAATGATTGTCTCCTTTTTGTCGAGAGATTTATTGGGTTTTACTCAGCCATATACACAAATGGTTATCGGGGTGTTCTTTATAGAAGTTCTTTGGGGTGAGTGAAGGAACGTTTTTAGTCCTATAATAATGCTACAGTTTGTGGATTTGTCTCTTTTGGTTTTGGTGTCATTTAAGACCTTTTTAAAATAATTGGGTAAGCATTTTTTGAAATTCTTTGGGCTCGACTTTGAATCTCCTGCTAAAGTAGTAGTTTTTAAGCAAACTACCTTAAAATCATAAAACCAACCATGTAATTTTGAAAATAAATTCCAAATGATGCTCTTTACAACTTTGATAGCAAAAATTTTCTTTCAAACTTAACAAAGTTATTATTTCTTCTACACAATTGCTCAACATAATAAACAAATTAATTCTCAAACCCAACACTAAAAGCTATAGAAACCACTTTAAATTAAAAGTTTCCTTTCTAGTATCCCACTTTTGTAATAAGGATTTCATAAAATACTCTTTAATTTTCTTTTTACTCAGCCTGTGATTAGAACAATAATTCTTATCGTTCTCCTTTTGGAGTCGTCCCACACTTAATGGGGGGGATATATGTATGTGTATGTGTATGTGTCCTGTGTTTTCTTTTTGCTGTCGACTTTAAGAATCATGTCCCAAGATTCATGTTTTCTTTTTACATGTTTTCATACCGACATCTAAATTAAAACCAAAGAAAAAATAAGTTTTGTGTTTACAAATCTAAAACTTAATACAATTTTACATTGCTATCAGCGTGGAGTGTGCGAAAAGTTTTGGTAATTTTTTCGTGATCTATATATTATATTATATATATATATATATATATATATATAATATATATATATATATATATATATATATATTCATTGAAAGTGTTAATAAGAAGCTATGATTTAAGGAAAAATGTTCGCATTTGTTTGCAAAATAACAGCTGACTTTGATGAAACCTATTTAATATGATGAAAGGTTTCCAACTTTCAAAGTGTCCATAACTTCCACGAAAAACCTTAATAGAATCCCTTCATATTATGATGATGTGACGTTATGATTAAATCGTTAAAAAATTTAAAGTTAATAGCTGTACGACATTACTCAGACTACCCTCGTTTTATCCATGTCTTAGACAAATGGATATGTACATGGGAGTCTGTGTTTATATGTTGATTTCATATATAGTTTGTTATTTACACTTGAGTGCGAAATGAAATTGCGATTCGACCAAACCAAAAATAGAAAAGAAATAATAAAAACTAAAAAAAAGCTCAGACCATCCATATATCCAACTTTCTAACCGACTATCCATCCATCCATCCATCCAACCATTCATCCCATTATGTGCTTAATTGTCGGTCTAAGGAAATTGCTTTGTCAATATTTTTACAACAAAATGTATATGAGTGTATATGTATCTGTAGCCCCAGAAGTTTTTGAAGGAGTTAATTTTATATTTTTGTAGTCTCTACAGCACAGAGGGGAAGTCAGCTCCTTTGTAACGATAACCCTAAGGTTTTTTATGTCCCGTAGTTTAGAAGTAGTTATTTAACCCACCAAAAGTAATCTATAGTAGAATTACTCGAACAGTTTTAAACTGAAAATGGTCAATCGGTTTTCTTGGTTCAAAAACATAGTCACTCACATATGTAATACTATAAACAGGATCTATACTATGAAGAACACATTCACCAAAAACTAAAGGGTAAACTAATGTTTATGTACTTGTACTGAAGTACATATACATAAGTATGTAAATATGTTAACGAGTTTATGTAGATGTAAACTAAAAGTTTGAAGGAGGAGTAAAAATAGTAGTTGTAGTATTTCTTTATTACATTATCTTCATTTGCACCGACGTCAATCAATTAAGTTTTTAACATTGACCCAAGAAATTAAGTGTTTTCTTTTCCATCTTCTTCATCGCATCATCATCTTGGGTTTTTTTTTATTTTTTTATATATATATTTTGCTTTTATAGCCATAAAGAATAATAACATAATATATGTTTTGGTACATAAACACATATATACATATTTCTTAGTAAATAACACTAGTTTTATATTCTCACTATATTTAAATACCCCAACAGGAAATGGCACAATACGTGTACAACGGAACTTATAAATAAATGTTTAATTGCTATGGAAGAAGGTGGTCCTTCCGGTTTGGAGGAAAAGCTATTGATTTTAGGAAATATATATATACATTAGGGTTGTAGCCAAAATTAGGCCTTATAACTACATTGTAGCCAATATTATCTTCTTCCTGACAAGAACATGGAGAAAGGAATGTGTCTGTATCATTAAAACTTCTGACATACATTGAGATGATTTAGAGGGTAAAGAAGAAACACTAGAGATCATTTAATGACTATATCCAGCTTAGTCGGAATCTTAAACTAATACCTTCGGTAGTCCTTTTTAAACGATTTCAAGAACCTTAATATAGACAAAATTACCAATATTTATTCATACATTTAGTACACGACTTTAATCCTGGATACATAGTTTTCAAGGGTAATGATTAAGGAAATGCAATGGCTCAATTAAAAACTAAAGTACTTACTATGGATCCAAGTAAGATGACATGCAACCACATTTAAAAACGTTGGTGCTGAGTTTAAGTGTGTATTTAATCTTAATTAATTCTCAGAAGCGTTCTTCTCAACTTGGTCAAAGGAAATAGGATTGGAACTGGATATGATTGTGGATGGAAAACAAATTTATTTGGTAAATCAAACCAAACTACTTGATGTTACATTTCCACCACTGCAAACTACAACGAAGTAGGAATAATGTGTTCCATGTGGTAAACTACTCAGCGCCAGTGTGGTCCTGAAACACTTAGTGTTACAAGCAGTATAAGAAGCTTCAAAACTGTCAAAACGCAAATGTGAGAACCGTAAGGTACTGAGTGCAAATGATGCCAGTGAATAATAAACATGACGAGAAAAATATACTTTCAGTTAAAGAACACAATACCATATTGGCATTCCTATTGGATTGACATTAAAGGGCCACCTGAACCACTATATAACACAATTACAACCTGCTTTGACAAGTCTAGAAGGATCTTTGTAAACGAGGAAGGAAACCTAACACATCGTGCTAGAGTGGTACTGGTACAAAAATCGGGATAATGTAGCCTATTAAACTAGTACTTATCGTGAATAATCTATTGCCTTACTTAAGCTAAGCTTAAGTAAGGCAATCATCACCATCTTTCCCATGCTTGGGGCATGGAAAAGAACGGCCCAGTGAAATCCATACCGAATAGCAACCATATACGCCAAGGTGATAAATGTGGTTTACCTACAAAAGAAGACCAGGTTACCGTCAGTCAGACAAAATTGTTAGCCTAGTCTTCCCAATCATCAGATTCTGTTGTATGATCCCCAGGCATATATGGATGGACTTTAGACGCTTTCGCAGCGACATCCGAGATGTTATAATATCGAACGTCAATAAACTTTCAATTGCAACCTCTAGTTGACACTGAAGCCATTGATGGTTACATATGTAACATAGTCCCAAAAGAACACTCTCCAGCGATATCAATTACTCTGGCATTCAAGAATAATATTAGCACAATTAGAGCCGGTTGCTACAGTTTCCTCAACTTTTACGGTAAACGAACTTGTCATCAAAACTCTGAAGATTTTGATCAAGCTTCATGGACCGAATGAGGTGGCGCAGAATCTCCAGCTCCCACTTCCATCCATAGACACAAATAAGTCTGTTTTTATTCTTTTAATTTCAGGAAACAACTATCGGATAAAGATGTACTAATGATCAGCAACAACTATACTTAAGGATCCGTCTCATCTCATAGCCCTCAGAAATTTCAGATAAGCATTAACGGTTGATTTTCTTTGTGATGACTCAGACAAATCTATTCAAGCTGGATATTCTTAAAATCATATATGCAATCTGCATTTCCAACCTGGTCTTTCTCAACATAGGACTCCAGTACAACAATCTGAAAAAAAATTGAAGAAGAAATATAATAAGAAAAGCAATAGTCATTCAAATGTGATGATGGTGATAAGGGTCCTATTTGTTAGTGAATGACTGGGTATGTATTATAAACACAAGTACAAAACAATACACACACATACTTCAAGGATCTTATCGTTTTTCATATGTGGGTGCTTATACATATACAAATTCTAAAACCCTATTGACCAAATATTTGAGAACAAAGAAATTTTCAAATTAAAGTTGTTTTTCGTTGAAATTTGTCTAATTAGATTGTTATTCTTAGACTTGAGATTCGATTTCCTTTTCTCTAGTCAACATGGTCAACTGGGAGATTCGTGTTATACCTTCTGAATGTGTGAGTGTTTAAGTGAATATTTACAAGTAGTTACACCAATATCTACATCTCTTTTCTAATATCTACTGTATATTGTACATGTTGTATCTAAGTTCATGTCCATGTATACAACAGACAAGAGTAATACATTTGTATGACTGTGTTCCTGTATGTATTTATTACATGGACATACAATTTGTTAAATTTGTGGCTGTTGACTAACCACACATTTCCACACATTTGTAGTGATTATTTTCTTAAGTACATCAAGTGTAGCAGAAATAAAATCAGATGAAAATTCCTACTCACACTCCTGGCTCCTGGCATTCACACTCCTTCACCAGCAGACATAAAATTAAACACATACTACAACCAATTTTAAGGAAATTTTATTAAAGCTTTAATTTAGTATATAAATATGCAAAGAAAATTCCAACAAAATAATACTAATTCTCTTAAGTTAAAAATAGTTTATTTTCCAGCAAGTATTGGAATGGAAAAATATATTGAAATTCATTTGAAGTTTATTTTATGAGTTTTGCCTTTTTTGAAATTCTTTCACGTTCTGTTTATAAATAAGTTTTGTTAATTATTACATTAAAGGTCGCACATCAAAGCAACATTGAACTTAAAGAGCTTTTCTCGATGGAAATGTTAAGAATTTTAAAAATTTTATGTTTAGAAATTATAAATCAAAATTTGCTTTTCAATATTAAAAATTAAAATATTGTTAGGGAAAAATTTCAAACTATTTCTGTAATAAGTATAAAGATTATCACTTTAGGTTCTTTAATTAAATTATATATTACTTCATCAGAAATGATTTATGCTCAGAATTTAGGCACTTATTTCAAAGCTAAGGGTAGAAAATATCAGACCAAATAGCATTAAAGGTTAGAGCAATATGTGTTGCTAAATCCTTCAATAGCAAGTTATACATATGAAAACACACGCGGTGTGCACTAACATCGATCCTTGTGTCCTTAGACAGTTCTCATACATAACATATTGAAAGATTAAAACAAGTATTACTCATACCCAAACGAATATCAGAGACATTGATGCGATATAGGGAATCATTCTCAAATGGAACATTAGAGCTAAAACCCGAGAGAATATCTCTATTTACGAATGACTTTATACTGAGAGAAGAGTCATGATCAATGTATATTGCAGAAATCGAAATATATAAGCATTGTACAACACTAACTTCTAGGTAGAACAGGTACCCGAAAGAGAAATATGGTCACCCAACTGAATCATAGCATTCAACAGTTCAATTTGAACTTGTGTTCTGGTTTTAGTATTTTGTAGTCTACAGTTCAATCTCTCTCCTAGAACAGGCGAATAGGAATGTCGGGTAATTAAGTTCGAATTCTTGAACCCGAAGAGAGTTCACGTTAAAACTTTAAAACCTTCAAGTCTCGGACATATCACAGTCCTTCACAATAGCTGAAACTATTTGCCAAGTCGGAATTTCCATGCTTATGTTAAAACATCTTGACGAATGAGAAGTTGAGTAGCTAACTTTGTTTTTTTTAACAATACAGTGAGCAGCCTTACTTCGTCTTTCCCGAAGCTTGAAAACGATAACGATGCGACGGAGGGAATTCATACAGATCGAAACCATATTATCACCTGTAGGTCTGAAAATTGATAAAAAACTGGCGTGGATCCACAAATGAAGAATAAGAAAAAATTAAAATAAGTGAAACAAATAAAAGCTTCTCCTCCAAACACTTGAGCTAGATCCGTGGCTGATGCAGAACTACCCCCTTTATAGTATTGTATTGTATTCACTGTTACAGAAACAACAACAAGTTGTTGAAGTTTGTGGTATCTGCGGTAAAGTAACTGTGGTATGATTCACCCACAGGAAGAGCTCTAGTGACGACTTATCCACGACCCATTGTGTATCTTACACACTGGTTTCAAACACTTGAGGTGGATCCGCGACCACGTGTATCTTACTTACGACCCATTGTGTATCTTTCACACTGGTTTCAAACACTTGAGCTGGATCCGCGGCTGATGCAGAACCACCCCCTCTCTAGTATTGTATTCGCTGTTATAGAAACAACAACAAGTTGTCGAAGTCTGCGGTAAAGTAACTGTGGTATTTTTCACCCACAGGAAGAGCTCTTGTGACGACTTATCCACGTACAAGCACTTTTCATAAGTACTTGAGCTATCTATTCCGTTCACAACCACACAAAGAAATTGACTCGGCAACAGCACCTAGAGAACACACTAGGGTAAATCAGGTCTGTACGGAGTTTTCCCTGCTCATATCTGGACAAGAAGGAAAATTCAATAATCGTAATACGAAACCATTCATCATTATTTAACGCAACAGACTTCTCATTCATTTGACACACACATGGAGAACAACATCCTTTACACTTACTTGAGGTATACATGCGGGTAAGGTCCGTATACCCCTACATTCATCATATATCATATACACTTACCACCAACTAATTTCGAACGCTAAATCACATAGTCATCTCTGCAACTCTGTTATCTCGGCAACAGCACTGAACTTATACCGAATCATAGACTTCATTGAGCATTGGTTTTTTAATCATTCTTTTCCCGGAAATTTGGGTTTTAAACACAGCCATCACGAGCACCCTGAATGGACCTTTCTGTGGCTGCCGGTTCTCGTGGTTCCAGATTATTTGGTTCTCTAGATCGACTCTATGTCAAATCATTCCAAGCAAAGGTCGAGGATACATTTGATCTTCACCAGTTTATAGTACTAGAGTAGAGATACTAGTAGAACCTCTTTTTTCCGAGATAGCAATCACACCAAGATGGTGTCTTTCATCAAGGTAACATTGTCTCTGGGGGAACAACAACAAATGTAACAAATGCAAAGCACGAAGTGAAAACATTGAATTAATATGAAATAAGATCCAACCATTTTGAGAGCATCATTATACCACAGTTCTCTAAATTAATTGGACGATTTTAATAAAATTCCTGTAAGTTCTGCATTCAAATTCAAAGGAGAATTTTTTTGTAGACATCTGTAATTATATCGCTTGGATATAAGTACACATTGACCTAGTAATCAAATGATTTTATACATTAAGTTCCCTTCTTTGTAGCAATTCATACAACTAAACACTTTTTATTTCTACTCTTTACAAAAATTTCCTCTCAACATGTCCTTAAGTGCCTAGGGACAACATAAAAAATCACAGTTATTAAATTAATAAGCACTAAAATAATTATGAATTGCTTTTAAAATATTCATACCATTTTTTCCATATTTTTTATATGCCTACAATTAGTTTAAATCTAATTTGTGTGATAAAAATTTTTACGATTTTGCATATTAAAAAAAAATAAGATAAAAAGCTTAAGGAATAAAATAGTGAGGAAAGCAATTTCCGTTACAAGCCAACGTATACTCTACTGTTAAACGGAAGTAGTAGCGACAAAATCTCATCATCACACTTCAACCCCAGAACAACTTAAGAAGAAGGCAGATAGATTGACGCGTTGTCGACTTCTTCCTTTTCTTCTACATCTTGTTCTTGTTATTAAATATTGGCACTTAACTGAGTTCGAGAGTTTAGAGAGTGTTTAAAACAAGCTAAAATGTTTCTTTTGTTATATCGCCCTCCTCATCATTTTATCTTTCTTTGGCCCAAGTAGTCACGACAGACATCCTCATCATCAATGACAGACAGGGTTTTTGTTTTTGTCTTTCTTTTCTTAAAGCTTACAACTTTAGCTTCTTTTTGTTTTGACGTAGCTCACTTCAATGCAGTCGTAGAGGCTAAAGCGACAATGATGATTACAAAAGTGATGGCGATGGTGGTGATGATGGTTGAGGCAATGCTGATGGTAATGGAGATGATGACACCCTGCGTAAACGCCTTCATTTTTTATGTTTTGGCATTTTATTTCCTTTTTAAACGTATGAAATTGTTTTCTTTTTTATGAGTTTTTATGTAACGTTTTCTTATCCATACCTTCCACTTTAGTTTGTCACCTTTGTTTTTAGAGCTTTTTTGCATTTTTATAGTTGCAATACACTTTATTTTACTTTGGCACTTAGTAAAAATCTAAAGGTTCTTGTTTTTTTCTGCCTTGTCTGTCATGACATTTCCTATTACCCATGTATATCGCTAAACAGTTTGTCAAGGAGTTTATTTAGATATGAATATGATGAGTTTTATTAATTAGTCATAGAGATTATCAATATATTCAATAACTCCTTTAACCGATGTCTTTTGAATGATTTTTTGCAGCATTATAGAATATAGAACTGGCGCGAAATAGGTTCAGTCCTTAATTGTTATAAGAACTAATTAGGCCGTTATCATGCAATATTTTAATTAAAATAGATTGGAGTGGGATTAAAGTCCCCAATAATAGAGAGAGGTAATAGTGGTATTAGTTTCCAAAGTCGCAATGATAAACCATATATAGCAAAATGTTATATACCAGTAAGTCTATGGTCGTTTTACCGAAAACTTTAATATACATGTCAGTGATATTCAAATTTTAGCCTACACCACAGTAGTGGCTGTGGTTTAATGACCACAGCCAGGATATAGTCCTGCGTGCAACTGGCTACCCGTAGCGCCAGATTATAGTCCCGGCAGACTAGAGGTATTGGTAGAACCTCTTTACCCCGGGATTGCAATACACCATGATGGAGATTTCATTATGGAAACATGATCCCGGGGGGATGTATATATGTATGTACATCGTCCTTTCGAAATAACTAACTAATATAGTCACTTGTGTATGATATCATAAATTCGACCATATCCGACTATACATAAAATTATCTCTGTCTCTCACAAAAAACTGTTTTGACTACCGTGAGATTCCACCATATAGTTTGAGTTTCACTATATATTGTGTAAATTTCGTTGTCATTGTCACATCATTGTAAGGTAATTGTCTGTCAAATTTTATTGTCAGTTATGAGAATTTTATGCATTTGACAATGACATTGTTATCATTAGTTCTATTGTCAATAGTGTGCATTAAAAGAAACATATGTATGCCGAAATAGGATCTGATAGCATTAGTCATCTGACAACATTATAAACTGTCAACTTTTGTTTGCAAAATGTTTTATTGTTCATGTTATTTCTAACAAATTTTCATTGTAAATAAATTGTTTCACTTTGCCCAATCTGACATTATTGTAAGATCTGACAACTTATCTAAAACTTTACTAATATAGTTTTTCTCTAATTAAAATGAAACAATATTTAAAAACAATTAAATAATATAGTTAATTATAAGAATCAATTCTTTATCAACACTGTCTACACGCATACATTTAGCGAAAATAAAAATTGACAAACTTTGAAAGAAAATTTGAAGATGGGGTGGAAAAAAATCAAGGGATTTGTCACTTGTTTTTCTTCTTTTATTGGATTTTTATTTACTTTGTTCGCTTTTGAATTCCCTGCGTTGTCGTTTCTTTAAATTGGAACGATGACATTTTGATGACTGTCATGCAGTTCGTCAAATGCCAAAGGGATGGATTCTTGTTTTTTTTTTTTGCATGTCAAAGCATTTAAAAGTGTCGGTATCTTTTTGTCATTTTCTATAAGGAACAACACGGTTTTTTAATTTACATTTGCTGTGTTGCTGTTGCTGTTGTTTTTGTTGTTTTCTATGTTTGAGTCTGAAGAGCATCCCAAAAAAAGATGTGCAATGCAATGAGTATCATCATCATCTAAAATACAAAGTATACATGAACATACATAGAAAACACTTATAGAAATAAAATGTGTAAGAAAGTGTTATGTCTGACTATACGGATACTCTACGCTTCTTCAATATTTGACTATGTATGGATGCCCTACTCTTTTACACATTATAGATAATGACGTGGTCCGATTAAGCGATTTTTAAAATCTATTCAATCGATGTTCGAAAATTCTGTTTTCTGTAAGTTATTCTTTCTTGGCCAAATGTCCATGAGAAACCACCTTATATAGTATTTACTGAATGTATTGTCTTTCGATGTTCGAAAATTCTGTTTCCTGGAAGTTATTCTTCTGAATTATCCAATAAGTTTTAGTGAAGGATGTTATATTCGGAGTAATTTTAGTCGCAAGAAATTTAAATCTAATTTCGATAAAAGCCTGACAATGATACATAAAGTGCTATAGATTTTCAATGTCCTCTCTTCATGCTCTACAATTTTGTTTAGTTGTAAACTTAATCCACTCAGAATATGCATTATCGTTTTATCCTCCGCCATGTTCATTTTGAAAAAGCTTCTCGTCCTGCTCTCGATAGGGTCACTCCATAGGACCTCTGCTGTTATAAATACTGTTTTAAAAGCTTTGAACTGTTCCTGATCTCGATAGGGCCACCCCATAGGGTCTTTACGGTTAGTAATACTGTTTTAAAGACTTTTTAATGGGTTATTTTGAAAATGATTTGATTGCAAGATTAACGATAACTAACTGGATTCAGGACTAATAACTCTATGCGTTACAGATATCACAACAAACAAATTATACCCTTATTACTGTAGTGCTAAAGATTTTGAAAACGCAACCATGTGTGTGCGTGTCAGTTTGTTTTTGTCAAGTGCATGTATACAAGAAAAGGATGAGTGAGAGCTGCATACTCATACATTTAAAGAATAAAGGATACTTGAATTTCAGTTGGTTTTTCGTTTTTACATTTTGTATCAAAATTTAAGTAAAATGAATGAACGAAACAAAAAAAAAAAGATTCATCATCATCAGTAGCAGCAGTATCACCATTGTCAACATTATTATATTGTCAAAGGATCTGACTAAATATTCACACACATACACAGATGTAGTTAAAAAGAAACATAAAGTCCTTAATATCGTATACGAAATGTAACAAAGGCTAAACATTTTAGCTTAAATACAAAGAAACTTAAAACACATAATTGCAGTTGTACAGCAAAAGAAAATGTTCATAAAACAATGAAGCGCATCCAAACTAAACTGCTGAAAGAAACTGCAGATGCAGTTTATTTTATTTTTTTATTCTTTATTTACATATAAAAGTTTGCATTCATGTCATGCAAATGTAAAAAAAAGAATAAAACATCATGCATTTACGAGTATTTTTTCAGCTTAAGGTTAATTTTAGAACAGTTTTACAAATAGAAATGTAAAAATAGTAATGAATAATAACTGAATATGTGGGTGAGTGAGTGTTTGTATGTACTTGTATTAGAATACCTATTATACACATACATTACATCATTTGTTTTTGTAAATTATACTTAACATCTTGTGAACTGCACTGAAATCCTAAACAATTAACTAAAAACCTTTGTCTGTTCTATTATAGACCATAATTATGAATTCTTTTGCCAGCGTACTCTGTGTACGAGTGTATGCTCTTATTCTTTTATAAAAAAAATCCTTTGATGTATTGCTTAAACAAAGGGCATGTGACCTTTTAATAGCACTTGTATTTAAATTAATATAAAGCATTATTTACAAACAATTAAGTTTGTTTCACTGGTTCTTATGACAAATTGACAGGGGAAATTGTAGTTAATTAATTCATAATTGTAAGCTTATTAAGTTGTACTTTTAGTAAATTTACAATGCACCAAGAATGCAACTATTTACTTTTTTTAGTTTAGTAAAGATAATATTGTTTATATTCATTTTATTAAAAGATAGAAAAGTGGCATCTTTAAAGGTGGATTGTTTGGTTAGGTTGTGAGGAGGATGTATCTGCAACAAATACACCTAAGACACAATCGGATCTTTTTTGCGTTCCTTTTCATAAAAAATCTAACGACTTTTCTAGTAACATATACATATGTTGTCCTGATTGCACGGAAACAGTTTAGTAATCTCATATTAATAATGTGTTATGTAAATACATTCTTTACAATCAGTGTTTGATATATCCGGAATAATATCACTTTATTTGGATATAATTTCGGCGAAATAATTACAATGCAAAGAAGGAGTCCAGAATTTAAAAGTCCTCTACATTCACCTTAATCTGCACGTTTAAGTTTTTTATAGTTTCGACCATCATATTAACCTCAGGCAAACAAAAATATATGAGCTTGGTCAGTGCAAATGGTCGAATGAGACAACCTACAAATAGGCGAGGATCATGTGACCGATATTTAACCCCCAACGATCCTATATATAGAAAACAAGTCTATGCCGGTTTCATGCAAGAAGACTTAACATAGCCCATGAATTCCCCCCGGGGGCATGTCACCTAGGCGAGACCTCCGCCTTGGTGTTATTGCAATCCCGGGGTATAAAGAGGTGGAAAATACCTCCTTTCTGGTCGGGACTGAAAAAATGGTTACAGTCTATTGCTTGGCTTAGTCTTTGCATAGATTGACAGAGGTCAGACCAAAGCATCGCATAATCTGGTACTACGGGTGGCCAGTTGCCGAATCAATAGAGGCCATCCAATGGTCAGAGATTTGATAGCTCGAGTACTCCATCAAAGTACTTGTGCATGTACAAAAATTGCCAACTGAGTTCTTCATTGAAGAACAAAGGGGCTATGGTAGACCGTTCTCAAGTCTACTCAGTCAGGTGCTCACGTTAAAACTCTCTGAATGACTTCTGTAAGAGCTGTCAAGAGGAGGAGGTAGAGGAGAGCATCACTCACCTTCTCTGGTACTGTCCCAGCCTAAGTGTGTCCCCAGTGAAGACATCTTTCGACTATACAATATTAACATCAGACGTGCTCAATTCTCGTCTTGTTTTTAGTCAACCCATACCATTTTTATGGTTCTACCAGTTGTCTTATCTTATAGGATTCTCACCTAAATGGTTTTAAGTTCGTCTGGTAACTGTCTGATTAGCTTGCAATCCATATGATATAATGCTTACCTTTATTCGATAAAAGTTTTTAAAAATTCAATACGGTGTAAGATTTACTATCAACTGATATTCTGCTAATTGTTTTCAGCCTGTAAAGTCTTATACTTAGAATTTTTTACAGATTTCCGTCTTCCCATGAGGAATATAATTCGGCAACTTAACTATTCCAATCATCTATACGTTTGTTATACGTCTTATCTCACTCCAATTATTTCCTGAAGATCTAGTTGCATACCAATACGTCTCTGGCCATGAAGGATCCAATTCTGAGAGTGCCATTTACGATACGGAATTTCGCATGTCAAATGCCTGCCTTGTCTGTAAACGTGCCACCTAGACACAAATAAAGTTACGTATGTATGAAAGGCAAAAGATATCGTCCGCATTGTCCATGCCCTCCAATTATGCCTCTATTGATATA
Source organism: Lucilia cuprina (assembly GCF_022045245.1). Classification (NCBI taxonomy): domain Eukaryota; kingdom Metazoa; phylum Arthropoda; class Insecta; order Diptera; family Calliphoridae; genus Lucilia; species Lucilia cuprina. The sequence continues at coordinate 54,100,678 of NC_060950.1, read as the reverse complement.
GTCGAGAAAAATTCTAAATAGGAGAGGCCCATTTTGTTCTCAAGAAAATTGCATTATCGGACTCATCAGTTATTTTGCTGACCGCTTTATCTAAGTTAGGACGATTTATAATTCAGCAAAAATAAAACGAAGTACTTCTAAACGAACCACTTCAAAAGTAGCGCTAAGTGAATTTGTAAACCTTCCGAAGATGTGATGTTTATTGTCTTCCAAAGAAGTGAAAAGAATTCAATTTTGTTTAAAATTGAAAGTCTTTTTGAATTAAATCCAATTTATTATAGAATTGATTGATAAATGCGTGTATTTATTTATGTTAATATTATTAAATTCAAATTGTCAATAACTTCCAAGAAAGAACATAAAAATTACTTCATGAGAATGACTTCAAATGCAGTGAATTTGAAATCAAATAAAAAGAACAGCCCTCCTATAATAAGCATGTGTTAAAATCATGACTATTTCCGGTCTTTTTCAGTACTTGCATGTAGTAAATTCTACTTCTTTTTCGCTTCTTTGGAAGTTGTTTTGTCTCTGCTAGGTTGATGTAAAAATCGCACGATTTAGAAGGCCTATATTCTATTAAATTCTAAAGTATCCTTTACCATTACCATTTTATTGCATTTATGATAAAGATATCGTTCTAATTACTGAAGTTTTAGATAAATCGGGTTTAAATAAACTGTTCGATCTTACTTTGCACCCTCTGGTCTAGGAGTGTATACAAACTAAGAATACAAATCATTTTGTTCTTTGCTTCAATTCATAGACCAGCTACCGGGTTTGGATAAGCTGAAGACTACTATTTTTAAAAAAGTTTATAACTTTAGCATTTAAACTAATTTGAAGCATTTACCTGCAATTTAAAAACTTTATTCAAAAAAAAAATATTCTGTACAAAAATCTAACAAAGTCCTTATTAAGAACAAAAAAAAACTACTTGAATAAAATTCTACTAGAAATACTACATAAACAATGTAAATACAAATGTAAGAGTTTGTAACTAGAAATGTAAATTTTTTTTCAACTCAAACGAGAACAATACCAATCTACACGCTCTTGTATAAAGGAACCCCTTTTGTATGTTTTGAAATAATAAAATTCCGTTGACATAAATTTGCAAAAATACAATCAGTAGAAAAATTTATATTTGTAAATATGCAAATGTAAATGTGTGTGTATGTGTGAGTGTGTGAGTGTGAAGTCTAAATAAAAATTCTTGAATAAATATAATAGAATAATACAGAGAACAAGTCTTTAAAAATAAAACTTGTTATGGATGTCATTGTCATACAGCCAGAGCAATACAGACGCACAGACACAAGGACTTACTGGCAGACAGATATCCTACGCGTATGTTGTATTTTAAATATGCGGGCTTAAAGGGGTGCTGTTACTCATGAACAGACACACACATACACTTATTTCTATTAGATATCCTTTCAACATTATTTAAAGTGTTGTTTTTTATACACACATACTAACATAGTTTCCCTTTCAGAATAAAAATTTAAACAATTTATCATTGTGCTAAAAAAACAAAAAATATTATATTAAACACATAAATATACATATGTGTGTGCTTCTTGTAATAGATGATTTTAAAAAAAGGCGTCTAAAATGATTTTTGATTAGATTTGGTTTTATATTTGGCGTATGTTAATGAGGTCAAATGAGGGGTGCGCAACTTAATTAAATATTTATTGTTTTGTCGCGATTCTATCAGGAAGTACAACCTTTTATAATATAATTTTTCTCTCATTTCGATTGTACAGCTATTTCTTATAAAAAATGTGACATGAATGCTGAGCTACTTTATTTAAAATCTATATGGTGTATTAGTCATTTTATCTTATATCGATTCTCTCGAAAGGAATATAATATTGGAACTATGCTGAACTAATAAAATTTGAAATATCTAGAAGAGATTTTTTACAACTTCTCTTGGGATATTCAACAGTAACCAACTCTTTAGATTTAAAATCTAGGTTATGATTACGTTAGTTGATTATTATTGAAGCTATAGAACTCTATTTTGACAAGATTACTTCATTCGTCGGACGTATCGTAGTTTCTGCAAGTGTGTTAATAGGTCTATCAGGTGACAGTGGCAGATATCTCATTAGATCTATTAGTATGGAACTTGATAATTCAGGGAGGATAAAATGTGTTTGTTAAGTAAGTTACATCTCTTGACAGATTCTTCCATGGGCATGTAATCTTGATGAAAGACCCCATCTTAGTGTTATTGCTATCATGGGTAAAAGAAGTACTTTTAGTCTGCCATGACTATAAATTGGTGATATTTAAAAATAACGCCAGCCTTCCCCTGGAAGATTATGTGCAACCAGAGAACCACATAATCTAGTACCACGGGAACCGCCAGCCAGCAGAGAAAAGTTTTGGATTTTGCCTGGTTTTGCCAGTTATTGAAGATTGCCTTCTGTTAAAATACTTATGTACGGTGATGTTTATAATTCACGAAAATCACGGTGTTGTTGTCAAGACAATTGATACCCCACAAGGGAGTGACTGTAGGAATAAGTTGATATAACGTATGTGCGGATGTTGTTCTCTATGGGTGTATCGAATGAAAGATAAGTGTGCTGGGTTAAATGGTGTTGGATGAGACGCATTTGTAATAACAAAGTCCTCGGCTTATGTGACGGATTTGTTTTTCGACCTACCGAATAACTCTGTACGTGCTGTTGATGATTCAACAGAGCTCTTTCCATCTGCGTGGTTGTAAACGGGAACTTGAGCAAAGTGATCTTATATAGGCCGGCATATAAGAATCACAAAGTGGCGGTGGTAAATCGGCTATTTAATGGTGGTAAAAGAGTGACACCTTAAAATAAGTCCAACAAGGCAGGTGATCACGTAAATCACTTCAACTTCTTCTCTTTCTTTAAAAACTTAATATTCTATCAAATTCGAATATAGAGAAAGGTCAGTGTTAGTATATACTTCAACCCGAATTAACTATAGAATCGAATCCGAGCGGATATTCATCTCAGATATATCCATTAAATAAGGCATTGACATAGAAAGTGAGTGTTGATGTACAACCTTTACAGAATTTATTTCATTACATTTATTCTTGCATGAGGCCCAAATGACCAGTGATCAGGTACTAATAATGTTTTAAGGAGCTTAGTTTGTTCACAAGGTCGTTGAGTTTATGAAGAATCGTGCGTTTGCAGCTTGCTCTCTTTTGCTAGTGAGTATCCTCGTTTTACAAGGGAGTCCTCCTTGGTATTTCCAGGCATCTGTTATTACTGCCATACGAGGACGAAGTTTAATGTTGTGGAAACTTCACTTATGGACTCTATGGTGAGTTAGCTATCATTGTTCTTCAATAGAAGCTTTTTTGAAGCCCGTTTAATTTCTAATAGTAAAGCCTGAAGAACGCTACATTGACCAGGAAGTTTGAAGAAGAAATCTTCAAAGCCTTCTCTTCACCATTTGAAAATTAGACCTAAGTGAATTTTAGTTGCCTTCTGTAGAAGTGATGTTTATTTACTTCCAAAGAATCAAAAAGAATAAAATTTTGTTTAAAATAGAAGCTCTTTTGTACTGAATTTTTTGAATAAAACTTATTTTAGAGTTGTGATTATTTAAGTAAAATTATTTGTATTCTATAATACTACAATTTCACATACTAATAACTTCCAAAAGAACATAAAAATGACTTCTTGAGAATGACTTCTGATGTGGTGAATTTGAAATCAAATGAAAAGAACATCCTTTCTATGACAAGCCTGTGTTAAAATCATTACTTGTTCAGGTATTTTTCAGTACTTCCATGGTGTAAATTCAACTTCTTCTTCACTTCTTTGGAAATTCTTGTTTGCGGGTTATAATATAAGATCAATCTATATAAATTATTGATAATTAGGTATCAAGATAATGATCACCTTACTTGTAGAATAATGTGAGGAAAAAGAGCATTAGGCCCGTATTCAGAAAGAAGAATGTAAAACAATATTTGAATTTTTTTATGAAAAACACTAACAAAAACTGAGTAGTTTTCATACAAAACTTTAAAAATAGTTTTCTTATCTTCTTTCAGAATTTGGGCATTAATAACAACTTGATCGACCAGTCAAGAATGAGAACTTTTTGTATTTAACGGTAAAGACATTTCCGGTTGAAATTGAAACGTAGAGTAAAATAAAATTAAATTATCACATCTTAGTTCAACATAAAATATTTAAGTTTTGATGTATTTTTTCACTAGTTTAGTGAGTTTTATATTTGGAGCGTAAGGCTTATTGGCACCTAATGAACACCCTTGGAACACTTTCGAGTCTATTGTTAGGATATGCATATATCACATACATACTTGAAGACCCCAAGGGTTCGATGTAAAAAGCTTTAATTTTTATCACAAGCTGATTTAATTATGAAAGACACTCATAAATGTTAAGGATTTTTAAGTATTTTCTTGTTTGCCTTACTTTCCCTAAAATAAACTCAGAAACAATTATAATCACAAACAACTTGATAGTGTGTTAACAACACAACAATGTACACATAACCAGGCCAAGGTTGGCAACATCTGACTATTTCTTGTAAAACATTAAAGTGTCTACAAATGAGACATAGAAACAGAAATCCGTGGTGAATGTCTGTCTTCACTTGATGACTTTATTTTTTCGCAATTACAGATTGAGGTCATGAAGAGTATGAAAATGAATGTGGCTGAAAGTCATAAACAGAAAACAAAATACTTAAAGTCGTATGTAAATTCTTTGTTATTTATCTTTATTCTATGCTATTCGTCCTTTTTTTAAGACTTTAAAGCACCATAATTTATGATGTTTTATTGTTTTAAGCGGAATTTATTTGCAATTTATCCTTAATCCTTTCGGTTGGCTAAATTGCCGCAACTAGAACAAGAACAAATAGAAAACTTTAATTTGTTACCCCATTTAAAGGAAAGTTTTTTTTTGTGAGTATGTGTGAGTTTTTTTTAAGAGACAGAGAATAGAAAAACTTTAACCAACATATTGTAGTCGTAAAGTTAACAAAATACCCACTCGTCTATAAGCCATTTTTCAACATTGTATCTTGTATGAACACTTTTTTTTGGCAATTTCTTCTTTTTGTTGTAGTTACTTTTTTTTGGATTTTTTCTATACTTTGCACCACAATTCTTGTATCATTCTTTTTATGACCATCATTAAATGAAAAGTAAAGGGAATATAAAATTTGTCATTTCGTTTGTAACATAGCAAAACAAAGATCATTTGTAGATCCCATAATATACATTCTTCAATCCCAGATACAGGATATTATCAGCAATATTTGGTTTTAGAAATTATTAAAATCCATCAATCAGGAAAAAGCTTAGAACAAGATGTAAGACGTTAAAAAATTTCTAAAACTAGTCTAAGGCCTGATCGTATTGATCTTAAAATCTTGACAGATATACATACATATATATGTATAAATATCCATATTATATATACTCCTATTTTGGGCAACCAAGTGGGTAAAAATAATTCAGAGCAACCGAATGTAATGTTCTACTCGTAAACACAATATTTTTTCTTCTTTTACCATTTTTACAATCACAAGACAATGAGGTCAGCATTTATCGCAAATCAAATACAGAAAACATGTGCCATTAGAATGAAAAACACACATACATACATACACACATATGCAGATACTAAACTACTAAAACATTTTTTCACATACTGATCCTTATGCTTTCTCTTCTTGCGCTGTCCCCTTGTGCACTGTATCTTTCTATGTTTTGTTTTTTATTCCTGCTGCTTTAACTCCTCGGGCAGTTGTTAACAAGAGTAAAATACCAACTGACAATACCAAAATATTTATATTCATGGTGTCAGAGAAAGCAAACAATAAAAACAACTTTCTTTTTTTTCATCTTTATTTTTTGTTTTTTGGCTTTTTCATGTGTTTCTTGGTCGATATACATATGAACCCAACATGAAGAAAGATGAAAATGCAGGGGAAAAAAACTGAAAGTGAAAAATTGAAAAAGGACACGTTGCACAGTGGTATAGGAAAAAAAAAAGAGGGAAATAATTCGGTAACTCCTAAACGGTTAATCCGATTTTAATGAAATTTGGTACGCACAAAGAGGAGGTGTTGTCGAGTTTAGGTTTTGAATTTGGACCTTATAGGCCAACCAGGGGCCCGGCGGGGGGTCCTCAAATTAGGACACCTCGGCTATGTTAAATTTTTAAAACGATCTTATTTCTTCATTTGAGTTCCGATTTAAAAAAAATTTCGTATATAGAATCTTCTCATCGAGCACTATAAAAAATGTCGTCGTAGCAGTAAATTATCTCTTATAGTTTAGGAGATATTCGCATTTGAAAATTAAAATTTTAAAATTTTTACCGTCCTTACTTTAGTTTTTTGATAATAGCGGGTCCAAATATTCCCGATTTTCGCCATTTTTTTTTTATTCGCTTAACAACAAGTCTATATATCAAGCAGTGAAAGAATTATGTAAAAATCATGACTGAGTCCAAAGTTATAGGCATTTTAATTTAAAAAATTAAAAAAGGCGATTTTTTTGCCATTTTTTGGGGAAAAAAGTATCTTTTTCTTTTTAAGTTATCTAAAAAGTTTCTAAGAAGATGTATATAGAATTTATACTTTTTGAAAAGCTGACTTTACATAAAATACGATAAATGAAACAAAACCTAAAAATTTTTGATACCGAGGGGACCAGATCCATCCAAAAAAAACCTATTTTTTATATAAAATTCAATTTTGAGCAAAAATTCTCAAATCGCATAGTCGATATCAAATTATAGTGACCTGTTTTATATGACCCAATATGTTCTTAATCATTTTGTAACGGGTTTCGATAACCCCGCCCCTGGTATGGATATAATAGGCAAAAAACCAAAAAATCCCAATTTTGGGATTTTTTAAAACTTTTTTGGGAATTCCGGGATTTCTAATAAGAAAATTCGAACTTTTTATTTAATTTTAGATTTTGAGTAAAAAAATCTACCTAACTGTAAAATTTCATCAAAAAATATTCATAAATAAAATTTTTATTGCAATTTGAAAAATTTGTATCTTCGCAAAAACTGAATAAAAAACATTTTTTAATTTTTTTTAAAAAAAGTATTCCGCGAATTTTTTAATTTTCAAAAATTATATACAGTTTTGAAAAATAGACAAAATTACCTTTCCATTGATATATAACATGCCTACCTAATGTTTTTTAAGTGACAAATTAATTAGGGAAAACTCAACATCTTTTGGAAAATTTACCTAGCACTATTATTTTCATCCATAAAAAATTTTCAGGTATTATTTTTTAAACTGTAATGATTTTTACCCCTATAGGTCACTTTAATAGGTAGCTTATTAAAGTGACCTATTGAGGAAAAATTCATTACATAAGGATACGTTAGACATATTAGGTAGAATATCATAACCCTTTAAAAAATAATTTAATTTAAGTACCTGTAATTAATATATAAGACAGGTTTATATCTGTTTGTAATTATTTGTAATTTTCTAACCATGGCGATCGTACTAAAAAAAAATGATTTGTGCTCCATTTTATTTGAACACTCTTCAGCTCCTTTTCAAGATAAAGTGAACTTCTTATTGAAATATATTGAAACTGCACATAAAAATAAAGTGGATAAAACTGATATATGTAAAATTGAAATTTTTATAAAATCAGTTGATATAAAACTGAAGAGTGTTCGGTATTCCATTGCTAAATTTCGATCGAAATTTTCTGATTGGCTGGATGAATGTGTAGAAGTTGCTATTTGCGTATCAACTGTTGGTGCTCCCTGTAAGCAGTATGAGGATTTGAGCTCAAAATCTAAGAGGAAAAGGTTATCAACTTCACTAGAAACCTTATCTAACGAAGAAGTTTCGGACACTTTTAAAGCAATGTTAAGAAAAGAAAAACAGCCTTTGGATGCCATAAAAATTGCAAATATTCTTCCAACCGCATCACCAAGACGACTGAAAAGAATTGTAAAGAGTATACCCACACCATCATCTGATACAACGTTCACTGAGGAAGAAGCTATTGCGCTTATGTTGCAGCTGGGATTAAGTCGTGATAACTACATAACGTTAAGAAAGGCGCTATCTGAAAAAGGAGTGGATGTTTTTACCATCATATGACAAAATAAATGAAAAGAAGAAAAGCATTATACCACCTCCTATTGAAATAACTGATCGGAAGGCTGTTATTGGACTCGGCGCTCTACTCGAAAATACTGCTTTAAGGATTGCTTCTGACTTTTCTTCAGACCAACTAAAAAAAATAAATTCTTGTGATCTTCAACTCATTTGTAAGTGGGGATGTGATGGATTATCAGCACTCTCGGAATATAAACAAATCAACACAAGTGAATCATCTTCCGAGTATAAAAGTGTATTTATGGCATCGCTAGTTCCATTAAGAATTCGAAAGTATGCTGACAGCGATTCTCCATCAACCAGTTTCGATGATATTTGGAAGAATTCGACTCCAGGATCCAAAGCTTTTTGTAGGCCAATAAGCTTTGAGTATATAAAGGAATCCAAAACAACAACGCAAGATTTGATAAATCGTATTGAAGCAGAAATTAAAAACTTGGAACCTATAACAATCGAAATAGAAAATTATTCGTTTAACATGTCCTATGATTTAAAACTTACAATGATTGATGGGAAAGTTGGAAATGCCATTACAGGAACATCATCTACTGGTACTGCTACATATGTGGTGATAAAAAATCAGAATTTTCGAATATTTCCAAGCAAAGATCAATAAATGAGGAAACATTACAATTTGGAATATCCCCCCTACATGCTCGCATACGATTTCTGGAACATTTTCTACATTTAGCATATGATTTAAAGTACAGAAGCATACCGGAAAATGCAAACAAAAGTGCAAATAACAATAAGGAGTTAATGAAAATGAGAGCCAGTGAGAAACGAAGAATTCAAGAGGAATTTAAAAAGCGGATGGGATTAAATATTGATAAACCACTCACAGGATATGGAAGCACAAACGATGGTAATACCGCTAGACGTTTTTTTAAACATTTTGAAACTACTTCCGAAATAACCGGAATTAGTATGGATTTACTGCAAAAGGTCAATATTATTCTAATGGCGATAAATAGCAAGCATAAAGTGAACGCAACAAAATTTGGAGAGTATTCTACAAAAGTTTCTAAATTACTTTTGGAATTATATCCCTGGAAAGAAATGACACCTTCAGTTCACAAGATATTATGTCATGGAAAGGTCATCATAGAACATAATATTCTGCCTTTAGGAGAGCTTACAGAAGAACCCCAAGAATCGAGGAATAGAGACTTTAAGCATATTCATCAGTTTAGCTCAATGAAGTGTTCTAGGCAGTCTCAAAATGAAGATATTTTTAATAATCTGATTCTATCTTCTGATCCTGTTTTATCTACTATAAGGAAACGTTGGATTTGCTACAAAACGTTAGCATTTGAAAATATTCAAGAATTTAAAGATTTACTTTATCTTTTAGATATGGACTACTGTGATACCGATTATTTTACAAAATTATATTAATTTATAAAAAAAAAAATAAAGACTATTTTTATATAAAATAAATACTTGTTAATTTTTTTAGGGATAAAGAATAAAAGATTAATCGTAAAAAGTGGCTGTAAAAATTTAGGTAGTAAAACATGCCTAACAAATGTATGGATGAAAATAATAGTACTAGGTAAATTCTCTAAAAGATGTTGAGTTTTCCCTAATTAATTTGTCACTTAAAAAACATTAGGTAGGCATGTTATATATCAATGGAAAGGTAATTTTGTATATTTTTCAAAACTGTATATAATTTTTGAAAATTAAAAAATTCGCGGAATACTTTTTTAAAAAATATTAAAAAATGTTTTTTATTCAGTTTTTGCGAAGATACAAATTTTTCAAATTGCAATAAAAATTTTATTTATGAATATTTTTTGATGAAATTTTACAGTTAGGTAAATTTTTTTACTCAAAATCCAAAATTAAATAAAAATTTCGAATTTTCTTATTAGAAATCCCGGAATTCCCAAAAAAGTTTTAAAAAATCCCAAAAATGGGATTTTTTGGTTTTTTGCCTATTATATCCATACCAGGGGCGGGGTTATCGAAACCCGTTACAAAATGATTAAGAACATATTGGGTCATATAAAACAGGTCACTATAATTTGATATCGACTATGCGATTTGAGAATTTTTGCTCAAAATTGAATTTTATATAAAAAATAGGGTTTTTTTGGATGGATCTGGTCCCCTCGGTATCAAAAATTTTTAGGTTTTGTTTCATTTATCGTATTTTATGTAAAGTCAGCTTTTCAAAAAGTATAAATTCTATATACATCTTCTTAGAAACTTTTTAGATAACTTAAAAAGAAAAAGATACTTTTTTCCCCAAAAAATGGCAAAAAATCGCCTTTTTTTAATTTTTTAAATTAAAATGCCTATAACTTTGGACTCAGTCATGATTTTTACATAATTCTTTCACTGCTTGATATATAGACTTGTTGTTAAGCGAATAAAAAAAAATGGCGAAAATCGGGAATATTTGGACCCGCTATTATCAAAAAACTAAAGTAAGGACGGTAAAAATTTTAAAATTTTAATTTTCAAATGCGAATATCTCCTAAACTATAAGAGATAATTTACTGCTACGACGACATTTTTTATAGTGCTCGATGAGAAGATTCTATATACGAAATTTTTTTTAAATCGGAACTCAAATGAAGAAATAAGATCGTTTTAAAAATTTAACATAGCCGAGGTGTCCTAATTTGAGGACCCCCCGCCGGGCCCCTGGTTGGCCTATAAGGTCCAAATTCAAAACCTAAGCTCGACAACACCTCCTTTTTCTGCATACCAAATTTCATTAAAATCGGATTAACCGTTTAGAAGTTACCGAATTATTTCCCTCTTTTTTTTTTCCTATACCACTGTGCGTTGGTCACAAACATTAACTAGTACAACAGCAGCAAAGTAACAGCAGTATCACAGTTTGGTACAGTGTGTGGTTAAAATATTATGGCCATTGAAAAGTTATAAAGAACATGTGCAGATTCACTTTTCTATCAGAAAAAAAGATCTAAAATAATGGTTTTAAAGTACACAGTGTGAAAACCTAAAAAACAAAGTACACTTTTCTAAAGTAGTCCAAATCTGTCATAAGAATTTTCGATTACATCTGGGTTTTTAGATATTATGTCATGAAATTTGAAAAAAAAACCTTTTTAGACACTTCTAAGAAGGTCAATTTTGATTGGATATAGTTCCATGATCTTTCAAGCGCTCTGAACACAGTAATGCATATCCTTCCAATTGAATCATATGAAAAATACGGGGCAACACAGTACTGAGCGAAAAAATCTTTCAGATGCAATAAATAAATATGTGAATAAACCATCATACATTAAACAACATATAAAACAAGTAAGATACTGTCAGTTAAAAAATCTTTCAGATGCAATAAATAATTATGTGAATAAACCATCATACATTAAACAACATATAAAACAAGTAAGTAGTTTATAATTCATAACGTGTTTATGTTGAAATGTGTATAAGTGGTCATAGTTTTCTAACTTGTTCATCCGATCAAGTTATAATACTTGTGTACCGATTCTTACACAATGTGTAGTAATAAAAAAATGCAGACTGTAAAAACGCCCGATTCTTCTTACATACGTAACTAACTTGTGTAGTATTTAAGATTGTAGTCGAATCGTGAAGTATTTGCGATTATATTCTTAATAAAACTAACAAAACTCCGAATACTTCTTGACTTTGTGTAGTATTTGCGATTGTATTCTTAATCATACTTAAAAACTTCCGAATAATTCTTGACATCGCATAGTATTTGCAAACTTAAGAACCTCATAGTGTTTCCTTATTTCGTGTAGTATTTGGGATTGTATTCATAATTGTACTTAAGAACCTCCGAATACTTTTTGACTTCGCGTAGTATTTTCTATTGTATTTTTAGCGGAGATCAAGGACCGTGTAGTTTGTGTGTTGGGATATCGAACATAGATACATGATATTGTGCAAGCGGAATTTTAGATCCAACCCAAGCGAGAATCTGGGAAAATTCCAATATTTACTTCCATCTTTGTAATCACAATGCCGGCTTCAATTACGAAATGATGCATTCAACTGGGTTTAACATATTAGAGCGATATCAGCTAATTAGATTAGAGAGGTAAATTCTGCCTCCTATCCACACCATTTGAATTACAAAGTAGCTTGAGATAGTAATTCAAAGATTGGAAATCCGTTCGCTGAAAAACCACTAAAACTCAATCTGGTATCCCTAAGGAGGACGAATTGTCAGTGCTTTATGTGAAGACCTGCCTTGACCGCCTTATTAGACGGTGGTATTTTTTATCCACTGTGTAGACCTGAGAACGGTCTTCCATGCACCCCTGAATCTTTCAATAAAGACCTCAGGTGGTAATTTTTGTGCATGGATGAGCCGGTCCATGTACAAACACTTTGTTGAAGTACTCGAGCTATCTAAACTCTTGCCATAGTAACCCTATCGAAAAATGACAGGCAGCATAGGCTCACTGTTCTAAAGTAAATAGAAGGGGAGACAAACCCCAACATCAAGTAAAATTAATCTTCCGGATATAAAAGGTGGTGACCCTTATGACACCATGATATATTACATTTCATGGTTTCACGCATTAGGGTGCATTCCTTAACCTTTTTAAGCTTGCGCAACCACACTACTGAGATGACATTGTTGTTTCGGCAACATCACCTAGAGGCATATTTGGTGTTCTTTAATACCTAACAAAATGGATCAAGATCCTTCTTTTAGAAAGTCAATTGAAACCAATAATTGCCAAGACAATTAGTCTCTATCCTGTTGAGTTGGCAACAGTACCGAAGCTTAAAAAGGCATATTAAATCAGTACTAATCTCCTATATATGAAGACTTTTCCGATCATTCACCAATTTTCGCTTCAGTTCCATTTCCACGATCATAAAGACCACTCTACGGAATGACGGCGTCCACCACACAGTAGATCCCGAAGGAACCTTTACCAACTGACAGGCAGGAGATGTTCTGCTGGCAACGCGCCACCCGTAGTACCAGATTATCTGGTGCTATAGCTAGACCCCATGTCAAATCATTCCAAGGCGAAGCCGAAGATACATTTAGCATCACCAGTTTACAGTCCCGCAAACTAGATGTACTGATATTGCAATTACACCAATGTAACATGCCTTAGAATACCTGGTTGGTTTAAACATCACATGATGCATTAGCTTACTCAAATTATGGGAGATCCGTTGAATGTATACTTTTTTGGAAGTTTAAGTTAAATCGATCAAGTCTTAGTTATGTTTTAAATAGATATATAATGTAAGTCCCTTGGCAGCTTTCCCTTTTAATTTTCGCCCAATATATTTCGCTTCTAGTGTAAATGAAAGCTGAAAAATAATCTAAATTTTATAGAAAATAGGTGAAATCAAAGTATGTCTGTGTGAGTAAATGATTGTGTGTATATTTATATATCTATGTCCATAGTGTGTATAAAAACAAATTTTAAATTTTTTCGTTATTTGTTTTTGAAGGGATAAAACAATTTTTGGTTTTTCTTTCACTCCTAAGCTCTTGCTGCAAGTTATACTGTGTATTATTTGCTTGTGACCCTAAGTACACTAAGACCTTGATTTGCATAGCTTTTTGTAAGTTTAGTTGATAAGATTTGTAAAGCATTTTAGCAGGGGAAAAAATGGTTTCAGAGTTTTTCATCAGGAGTTGTTTTTGTTATTTTCTTTTTTTTGTTGTAGCTATTTGCTTCATCTTTATTATTCAAAGGGATTTAAGAGTAAAATATTCATATTACTGGATTATGCATTATAATTGTGATTTATGGTAACTGTAATCACAAGGACTTATGTCATACACTTTTCTATTTACATATACACTTACACACACACACATAAATATTAGGCTGGTGAAAAAAAGTTAAGAAATTTACATTAATAATGGAAATATTTTAAGAAACAAGTTTCTTTCAAATAATTAGAAAAATATTCAAAATCTTGATATTGATTTTTTTGCAAACAATACTTTGCTTACTTTAGCTGCTTCCAAGTAAGTGTATATAATCTTATTACTTTTGGGGTTTAGTCTATTTATGAATTAAATTTTAACTGACCACACACACACTATATATTTCCCCTCATCCTTTCTACTTTTCATCATACCTAGATCTCTATAGTAAGGAGAATTTTGGTCGTTTGTGCTGATGTTAGCAAACCCCAAAAATAATGAATCGGATCAAAGTAAAGAGCATCATTTTAAAATAATTAGAAGAGATTTGAAATGAATACATTCCTCTGTACTAGAGAAATATTTTCATGTTAGATATATATCCAGAAGTCGTCACACATAAATAAATTGTATAATTTTAATATATATATATATACTTGCTATAGGGTATTATATTATCGGCCATATACACATATCCTTCCATACTTCTTTCTACTCTCTCTTTTTTCCTCTTATAAAGCTCCTTAAATAGCCTGATTATTTTATAAAGGTGTGAGTCTATTTAAATACATCTGTAATATTAAAATTCAAAAGACACAAAAGTAAATTCATAAAATAAGCACAAAAAGTGTAACTATAATCCTGATTTATCCTTACACAATACATGTTGGTTTTACACACACACACACTCATAAATACATTTAATTACATTTTGAATAAAAAACAAACAAAAAGTATTTGTACTTGAATATTTTGTATTCATATTTACTTATGTTGGGTGAATGAAAAGCAAAAAAAAAAAAAAAAATCAAAGATTATCGTATAAATACAATTCAATTATCTTTTGTTTGCCAACAATTTTATGTCCTTTTTTTTCTTTTGTGGTACAAGTTGCCAATATTGTTGTGGTTTCAGTATTTATTTGCCCACAATGAATAATTTAGGTCAATGTAATAAGAATTAATATTTGTGGGTGTCTTCATTCTTTTCAATAGATTCAATATACATTTTTGGAATATTCATTTATAAGACTTCTTTATTGGTAATTAGATTTTTAGGAATAATGACTATTTTTTTGGCAATAAATAGTATGATAAATCTATGCTAAGATTTTTTGTAAGAAATGTAATATTTTAGGAAAATTTTTATATTTTTAATGATTTTTCAAGATAATTTCAGATAATAATCATTTAACATTTTTAGAAGTGAGTAAGAGTGTTATATTCGACCATGCCGAATCTTATCTTTCACCAATTTTCGCATCAGTTCTATTCCCATGATAATAAAGATCACTCTACGGAATGACGGCGTCCCACTACATGACCGGTAAGAAATACCGATGGGGTACAGGAATCCAGCTTATGGTGTTATGTATGCAGACATGTTCGAAGAGAGAATTATCCAACAGGTATAGGATATATACACTCACGATTTTGGATATTAATCCACAGCCACTACACAGTGAATCCCGATGGAACCTTAACCAACTGACAGGCAGGACTTATTCTGCTGGCCACTCGTAGTACCAGAGCACCAGGGTTAGACCCCATCCGAAATCATTGTCGAAAAGAATTGCTTTCTCATATTGTTTTTTCGAAAGAAGTTAATTCCATAATTAAGTCCATAATTATACCTATAATTAAGTCCATAATTATACCTATAATTATGGACCTGTACCAATCCTCACAGTAGTTAGTAGACAGATTTGACTCATACAAAACTTGTTTATGCCGAATTTCTTCGCTGTATTCTAATTTCTCAGCCAGTAGTAAGTAACTTCCTGAAAGGTGACCTTTTAAGGGTGGGGGGATGGTCCTTGGTAGGGTCAATAACGGAACGATCCACACAAAAGTTAGTAAAGAGATTTTAACTCATACAAAAATTGTTTATAAAGAATTTCATCGCTGAGCCAGTAAAGAGCCTTAAAGGCATTTTCTTAAGGGCACCTTATATGGGGGATAGGGACAATCCTCCTAAAATTTGGAGATTTATAGAATTACATCATTTTAGTGTTATTCTTGAATCAGTTATCAGACTGTTAAAACTGTTTTCCTGGGAGCCACACTTGTATAGGGGCTATGCGAAAACGTGGACCGATTTTGCTAATTCAATACCAAACAAACCTTACTAATATAGAATATTTATGCTAAAATTTTAACTATTTAGCTTATGTGTGGTCCCTATGGTTTTTTTAACAGGCAGACATTTTAAATTCATAAAAATGTAAGAGTAATAGAATTAATTTCGCTTCTTCTGAAGTCATTGAACATTACTTTCACAGAAGGTAAAAAAATTCATTTAGTGCTTCTTTTGAAATGGTTATAAATGTTATTCTTTTTGAAGTACTTCGTTTTATTTCGGATGATATATAATAAATACACTGTAACTTTTTATGATCACATACTTTGCGAGCTATGTTAATGAATGATACAATTTGGCTCATTGTGCGAGCTTGACTTGTAGAGTTTATAGATTCTGTTAATTAGATGTAGTTTGCATGACGAAAAAGATGTTTATGTTAAAATCAGGTATTGGGCTCTTAGTTTCGCTAATTCATCAATAAGTCAATTGTCCATCAAATCTTTATGTCCCGATACTGTGCCATTAGTCATCATGTAAATATACTTTACCATTATAGCCTTGTGATGTTATTTCTCCATGATAATTTTTCCTTCAATGTAATATATTGGTAATTCGGGAGAGGGAGAATTTAATCTCGTTCGGTCGAAGTAGCGTAAAACTGTTGTATTTCATAGTATAAAGTATAAGCATGATTTTGCCGGAATTTGAGTTTAGTCCATGAAAATCAAATGAAACCCTGATAATGCTACCGCAGGTAACAGCATTGTATTTCAGACTACATTGCGCGGAACTGGTGACAGGGCTTCTTTTTAGATGTGCCCCTATCATACAATCTTTGGATATATGGACCCCCCGGGGACATTGTACCTTGGTGAGGCCTGCACCTTGGTGTTATTGCAGTCCCAGGGAATAGAGGAGTTTTCCAATACCTCTAGTCTGGCCGAAACTAAAAAATTGGTTACAATCTACTGCCTGGCTTTGTCCTTGCGTAGATTAAAAAGAGGTTAAACCAGAGCATCGCATAATCTGGTACTACGGGTGGCCAGTTGCCCGCAGGACTATGTCCTGGCTGGTCAGTAGTTTGAGGTTTCTTTGAGATCCACGTAGTGGCTGTGGTTTAAACCCAAATTCGCGGGAAGAGTAAGTTGCGGTTAGAAGACTGATGTAAGGTAAAGTCAATATTTCGGAATAAGTTCGGTACTGTTGCCGAAACAACAGATACCACACAGAGGAGTGACTGTGGGACTAAGCGTTGGAAATAAGTTGATATTAATTGTATATGGTACGGGATGAATATGAGGTTCGGCCGGCCTCACCCCACCCGTCTATCCATAATGAATGTGTCGTATAAATGAGATGTGTGCTGCGTTGTATGGTGATGGATGAAAGGTATCATATACAAATTATACCATTGAACTTTCCTTCCTTGTCCAGATATGTTCACAATATACTCTGCTCATATCAGAATTACCATAGTGTGTCCCTGTGAGTAAGAACAAAGTCTTCAGTTTATTTGATGGATTCGTACTTCGGTCGACCGGTTATGTCTCCAGGTGCTCTTGCCGAATCAACAGTGGCAATCCCATTTGCGTGGTTGTAAACGGGAGTGATGTTTTACAGCTCGGAAATTAAGCAACGGGGCTGCAATGGTCAGAGATAATATAACTCGAGTACTTCAGCAAAGTGCTTGTATATGCACCGGCCCAATCCATGTACAAAAATTGCCACCTGAGCGATTGTAGATGATAAACTTATAGATCTAAAATCGTTCTTTTGGAAATAAACGTCACCTTACAATTTTTCCATAACACCGGTATGTAAGACCACATAAGATAGACTTGAAATATCTTCCATAGCTAAGGAATGATTGATTTGTGCATTGTGTTGCAAATCAGCAGGGATTATGTCATCCGGGCCCTGTGATGGGTTGTTTCCCTATAATGTTTTTGTACTGGAGATGTAGTTAACCATAATTAAATATTTTTTAAGAAATTAAATACAAAGCCTAGAAGTAGTGAAGTTAATTAAATACATATTATTTTCCTTTTAATTTTTTATTTAACACAATTTCCATAAAAGTTCCTAATAAATGACATAGGTTTACTATTCCTTAGGGATTCATTAATTAAATACATTTTTCCATAATCAATCAAATTATATAAAATAACTACAAACTACCCTAAAATTACGTATGTGAAAAAACTTTCTCGTGAGCCTTTCCATTAAAAAAACCTTTTTCTTTCCCAACTGATGATGTTCAATAAAGTGACAAAATTAATCGATGAATCGCTTAAATGTGACATGAAAAATACGTTTTTATTGGAAACTCATACTTACATATAAGTACTCATACTTTCACACATGTTTAAAAAGGCTTGTAATATTTTTTTTTTCATAGTTCAAATTATTATAATCAAACTAATATTAGTTTCTTTAAAAGAAATTTAAAAAATCATTTGTTATTGCAACTACATATATATTTAAGACCTCTCTAAATTTGTAACTATAAATCACAATTATTTTGAAAGGCAATAAATGAATGAAAAAAGGTTGTGAACTTTATTGGGGAAAAATTTTTGAAAAAAATCCAATTTAATAATGATGGATTTTTTGTTTTATTTACAATATTTTCTTATGTTGTTAAAATATAAAAAGTTTAAAACGTCAAACATGAAACCGTGACTTTCACATGAACCTGGAGGCTACAATGAGTCAAAGTGCATTTTAGCCATGATTAGAGACTGTTAAACAAGCTGACAGACGGACAAACAAACGGAAAGGCAACTAACTAGCTAACGATTCAACTGAATCATAAAAATATCATACGGGATTTAACAGCATAAAAAAGTTATGAAAAAAACATAACTACCCAGCAAAAACCACTACATATCGTTCTGATTACATAGAAGTACTTTAATAACGACTTATTAGTAATGTTTTATATAAATACTCTTAACACATTAGTTATTTACTGCGTGAAGATATAAAAGCTATAAACTTTCTTCACACGATTTAGATTGACTTAATTTTGTTTAATTACTTGTAAGCGATTGTGATAAGTACTTGTCTCCAAAAATAGTAAATTTTAGCACTTTACTCCCTTACCTGGTAATGAATGTTTTTCGCTGGGTACAAAAAAAGCTTGTAGAGAGTTTTTTTTAACTTTTAAAAAATACAGTATGTATGACTTATTGCTAAATTATGAATATAATATAAAGGAAATGAAAACATTTTAATACTTCCGTTATCTTTTATATCTAACATTTAAATATATTAATATGCAAATTTTAGCTGCAGTATGAACCAGATGTACAGGATATAACAGTTGTTATAATTTCTAATATTTTCCTAGTTTAATAAAAACGATTTTAAATTTAAAAATCAATAAATCTCAGTTGATATTAAAAAAATGTTAAACATATCTTTGCTATTTACACGAATGACCAATATTTGTAAATGTTTATATGTTATTACAGCCGATACTTTATATTCCTCTTATATATTGGAATATTCTAATAAATAGTTTTTGACTTTTTTTTGGCAAATGTTCTTTATCGCGCCATTTTTCAAAATTTATGAAAACAAACCTCTTGTCTAGTGTAAATAAATATATTTTTCATGCTAAACCAGCAAAAATCATTTGTATTTATATGGTAAATGTATCATCCAAATTTATATATTTGTATATTTTCAGACAAAATACTCATGCTTACGAACTATCAGATAAACTATTAGTTTTATATTTTACTTATTGAACTGTGAGTACGTAGTGTGATTTATAAATACTTTAAAAAAATCCAAAATTAAACAGGTAGAATTGTTATATTCAGATAATTTAACCAAATTCAGTAATGATACAAAATCGACCAACAACCTCAATAGTGGCACGATAACTACCCATCAAAAACATGCTAATGTCTTGTACTTATATTCAGGAAAACGTTTTTATTACTAAGAAGTAGTCTGGTAATGGCTTACTATCAATCTATTTTGTGAGCATTTACAAAAAGGAAAAATTAACTCTTTTTTTAAATATTAATAATAGATGCAGTGAACGTAGTCTCTTTGGCAATTTCTTCTCAGAAACAAAACTTCTTACTCAACTTCCTATTTGGACGCGACCGTAGTGCTTACCTAAGTTATTCCCATTTGTGAGCGAGCGCCTCCAATGTAACAATGCATATGATAAATGTTTCACCCCTTTTTTTATTTTTTTGCTCGGTATGTACTTAAGTACTTTCCATTGGTAAGTGAGCGTTGTAAGTAGTTGCCTCCAATGTCATCCCCGTGCTACGAAGTACTAACCTAACTATCTACTCTCTAGCAAAGTAGATATTGACTACATACTAAAATTCCAAAATTTAATATTCACTAAGTCCTTACCTTTCAATGATCAATGATCCAACACCACGTCGAATAAAAAAAGTTCAAGTATCAACACTATACCAAATATAAACGTAAGCGATTGTCAATTTACACATCAGCTGGTGGTCCGTTAAGAGTTAGCAAGTTAGTTAGTTAGATAGATAGATAGATAGATAGATAGATAGATAGATAGATAGATAGATAGATAGATAGATAGATTGATAGATGGATAGATAGATAGATAGATAGATAGATAGATAGATAGATAGATAGATAGATAGATAGATAGATAGATAGATAGATAGATAGATAGATAGATATATAGATAGATAGATAGATAGATAGATAGATAGATAGATAGATAGATAGATAGATAGATAGATAGATAGATAGATAGATAGATAGGCAGATAGTTTGTTAGCATCCAGAATTATCATCATAAAATATTTCACTTCACGTCGGAACGCTTAGTCTGGACGTTTTTCTGCCTATGCTTACTTTTAATGAATATGTTGCCTGCCTGTGATAGACTGCATGCTCTCACCTAAAGTGTGTCATGTTTTGATGAAGAAAGAATATATCCTCGCTCTTATGAGGTAAACTAGGTTTTTACATATATGATAGTTGTGTGTTTAATTAGTTTGTCTTACAACAGGTTCCGTCACATAGTATTTCGTTTGCACAATCGCCGCGAGTCTTAATTATTTCCAAGATATTTGGTGTAAAATCATACATAAGCTCAATCAGTGTTCCTACATAACAAAAATTTGTAATTTCTAAAATAAAAAAATCACTAGCCAGTGTTTAAGCACTTTAAGATTTAGCCACCTTTTCCAAAAGAGCAGTTTAATGGTGTCCATTTAAATCCTCCACAAATTGTTTGTAATCATTGAAACAAAATTTGTTATACAACTAATATATTGTTTGATTTTTTTTTCTGTTTTGTAAAAAAACACACAGAAACATATATGTATATACTTTTATATGTGTACATTTACAGACATATTCAAAATGTATGTAAAAAAGGACTAACACATATATAAGTGTAGGTTTTTTAAACATTTTTTCCTCGTAAATCCACATACAAATGAAGTAAATAATAAAAATCAACAAAAAAACTAAAACAAAAACATAAACTAAAATAGACAAAACATAAAAAAATAAACTTTATTTATACATACATGTGTATGTATGTATGAATGTATGTATGTAGTTGTATTTGTTTAGTGCACAAAGTTATGCTGGGCCAGATGTAAATGATGAGCAAGTGTGAGTAAATAACTTAAATAATAAAACACACAGATATTGGCACACAAAATAAATTTACTATATTCACCCACAGTCATAAACAGATAATAAAGAAATGTTGCCATTTGAAATTCGATATGATTCCATTGTTATAGTACGAATACGAATGTTTTATTAACAACAATGGCATTGAATATCAGCAGCTTTAATAAACATATATGTACATAATATGCCAGTGTGGCAGGATATTATGAAACAATTCTGAAAATATGATGCTAAGAGAGAGAGAGAGAAAGAAATCTATAAATGGATTTTCGACTACGCAGCTAAATAGGTAAAATTGATTTAACATACTTAATTAGATCAGTGAAAGATGTTACCTGTAACCAACAATTATTGTTACCAGTTCAAATTAAGCTGTGAAATGTCAGTATTCATAATTAATTCCGAATTTTTGACTTTCCACAAGACATCTTTAAACAACTAATAAGTAAAAAGCTATAGTCGGGCGAGGCCGACCCTACATTTGTATACGAATATAATGTGGTTTAGTTTTCATAACAAAGCATTTAAGTTGAATTGTACCTTGCTTCAGATATACTTAAGCCATTTTTTGTTCAATAAATCTGTGAATTTTTAATTAAAATTTTGGTGGGGACTTTTTATAGGGGCTAGAGTCAAATGAGGCCCTAGTTTATGAGGCTCATCAAGGCTAGTTTAGAACTTGGTTTTGCAGCTATTTGTCCAGATACGAATATATTAAACATAATTATGAATTGAAAAGCGCTATTTGGCGGGTTCAGTTGTATGGGTTCTACGTTAAATAATGGACTGATGGGGGGGGGGGGTCAGTTGTATGGGGGCTAAGTGAAATAATGGACCGATGTTAACCATTTTCAATAAGCTTCGTCCCCTGAAACAATAGAATATCATGTACCAAATTTCACTGAATTATCTTCAAAATTGCGACCTGTAGTTTGATTACAAGGTTTACATGGACGGACAGACAGGCAGACGGACGGACAGACGGACATAGCTAAATCAACACAGAAAATGATTTAAAGCCGAACACTAAAGTGTTGTAGGGTATAATAAATATAGCCCAGTCGTGAGCAGTTCACGTAGTAGTTGCTAAGTCAGTTTCGTTTTAAATTCACACCGTCCTTAGAGACGATTGCTCAGTTTTTCGAGTAATTTGGCTAAAATTAAGTAATTTTATTAGTATGAAGGTCTAAAGAGATCTTGTAATTTCATCACAATTTAGAACTTTACGTATGATTTTCCGATAAGTTTTGGTTCGAAGTTTCATGAAAATACAACGAAGCATTGGCTTGCTTCTAATCTATTGCTTGCTTGCTTACTTACTTACTTACTTACTTACTTACTTACTTACTTACTTACTTACTTACTTCCTTCCTTACTTACTTACATACTTACTTACTTACTTACTTACTTACTTACTTACTTACTTACTTACTTACTTACTTACTTACTTACTTACTTACTTACTTACTTACTTACTTACTTACTTACTTACTTACTTACTTACTTACTTACTTACTTACTTACTTACTTTACTTACTTACTTACTTTACTTACTTACTTACTTACTTACTTACTTACTTACTTACTTAACTTACTACTACCTTACTTACTTTACTTACTTACTTACTTACTTACTTACTTACTTACTTACTTAACTTACTTACTTACTTACTTACTTACTTACTTACTTACTTACTTACTTACTTACTTACTTACTTACTTACTTACTTTACTTACTTACTTACTTACTTACTTACTTACTTACATACTTACTTACTTACTTATTACTTACTTACTTACTTACTTACTTACTTACTTACTTACTTACTTACTTACTTACTTACTTACTTACTTACTTACTTACTTACTTACTTACTTACTTACTTACTTACTTACTTACTTACTTACTTACTTACTTACTTACTTACTTACTTACTTACTTACTTACTTACTTACTTACTTACTTACTTACTTACTTACTTACTTACTTACTTACTTACTTACTTACTTACTTACTTACTTACTTACTTACTTACTTACTTACAATTATGATATAGTGGCTAGGACCACAAAGGTTCCAAAGTGTTATAAAAACAAGTAAGAGTTCTATATTCGGCTGTGCCGAATCTTATGTACCCTTCACCATGATGTGTTTAAAGCCTTTTGTACCTTTTGAAGAACGAAAAAGTACCAAAAAGTCCCCATCTATGGGGCCATACAAACTTAATTACATGTTCCTAGGTTCAATATTGTAGAAATTGTAAAAAGTACCTTTTGAAGAACGAAAAAGTACCTAGAAGTCCCCTTTTACTGGTTCTCACTTAATCCGGGATATACGAACTTAATAACATGTTTCTAGGTTCAATATTATAGAAATTTCAAAAAGTACCTTTTGAAGAATGAAAAAGTACCAAAAAGTACCCTTTCATGGGTCCTCACTTAATCCTGGCCATACATACTTAATTACATGTTTCTAGGTTTAATATCGTAGAAATTGCAAAAAGTACATTTTGAAAAACGAAAAAGTACCAATAAGTCCCCTTTTATGGGTCCTTACTTAATCCGGGCCATACATACATAATTACATGTTTCTAGGTTTAATATCGTAGAAATTGCAAAAAGTATATTTTGAAAAACGAAAAAGTACCAAAAAGTCCCCTTGTATGGGTCCTCACTTAATCCGTGCCATACATACTTAATTACATGTTTCTAGGTTCAATATTGTAGAAATTGCAAAAAGTACCTTTTGAACAACGAAAAAGTCCCCTTTTATGGGTCCTCACTTAATCCGGGCCATACATACTTAATTATATGTTTCTAGGTTCAATATTGTAGAAATTGCAAAAAGTACCTTTTGAACAACGAAAAAGTCCCCTTTTATGGGTCCTCACTTAATCCGGGCCATACATACTTAATTACATGTTTCTAGGTTCAATATTGTAGAAATTGCAAAAAGTACCTTTTGAAAAACGAAAAGTAACCAAAAACTCCCCTTGTTTGGGTCCTCACTTAATCCGGGCCATGCATACTTAATTTCATGTTTCTAGGTTCAATATTATAGAAATTTCAAAAAATACCTTTTGAAGAACGAAAAAGTACCAGAAAGTCCCCTTTTATAGGTTCTCACTTAATCCTGGCCATACATACTTAATTACATGTTTCTAGGTTTAAATTATCGTAGAAATTGCAAAAAGTACCTTTTGAAAAACGAAAAAGTACCAATAAGTCCCTTTTATGGGTCCTTACTTAATCCGGGCCCATACATAAAATTACATGTTTCTAGGTTTAATATCGTAGAAATTCCAAAAAGTACCTTTTGAAAAACGAAAAAGTACCAAAAAGTCCCCTTGTATGGGTCCTCACTTAATCCGGGCCATACATACTTAATTACATGTTTCTAGGTTCAATATTGTAGAAATTGCAAAAAGTACCTTTTGAAGAACGAAAAAGTACAAAGAAGTCCCCTTTTATGGGTCCTCACTTAATCCGGGCCATACATACTTAATTACATGTTTCTAGGTTCAATATTGTAGAAATTGCAAAAAGTACCTTTTGAACAACGAAAAAGTCCCCTTTTATGGGTCCTCACTTAATCCGGGCCATACATACTTAATTACATGTTTCTAGGTTCAATATTGTAGAAATTGCAAAAAGTACCTTTTAAAAAACGAAAAAGTACCAAAAACTCCCCTTGTTTGGGTCCTCACTTAATCCGGGCCATGCATACTTAATTTCATGTTTCTAGGTTCAATATTATAGAAATTTCAAAAAATACCTTTTGAAGAACGAAAAAGTACCAGAAAGTCCCCCTTTTATAGGTTCTCACTTAATCCAGGCTGTACATACTTAATTTCATATTTCTAGCCAATAACAAAACATTAGTGCTGCTCTCTCGCTCTGCTACTCTTGCTCTGCAGCTCTTGCTCTGCTTTTATAAACCAAATTACAATAACAATATTTACCGTATTGTTATGTATTTTGTTTTGTTTTTTGCAGTTTCTGTCTGAGCATGAATAAAAAATCTAAATTTTATATGAAATTTTCAGAGGTTGTCTCGGTTTTTTGCTCATATCTCCGTTATTTATTGACCGATTTTGCTGATTTTAAATAGCGTTCTTGCCGGTCGTATGTCTGATAGAATTATGGAAGATTCGGATCTCGCAGATATCTGGGGTCTTCTAAAAACTGATTTCAACAAACATACAGACAGACAGACAGACGGACAGACAGACGGACATGGCTTAATCATCTCCGCTACCTATAAGGATCCAGAATATATATACTTTATAGGGTCGGAAAATTATATTATAGAAATTACAAACGGAATGACAAACTTATATATACCCTTCTCACGAAGGTGAAGGGTATAACAAGAGAAGAATACGACTGATGTTAGTATGATGGTACTGAATCTAAGAAAATTTGTCAGGAACCATCGTTAAACATTTGTTATGAAATATTTATACTTTGTATCCATTTGAATGCATCATGCCGGGTGAGTTTATACAAGCAGAGAAAAAACATGGTTAGCACAACTATACTATGTTCATTTCGTAAACAAATATTTGTTACTTTATATTGATTTTAACAATATTAAAGTTACTGCAAACATATATAAGTATGTTCATTACAGCTATAGATTTAAATATGGTTCACATAAACATAAATATTTTTACGACAACTTAATTGTGATAACTACGCAACCATTTAGACTTCCAAATAAACTAATTTTGCTTTGTTACTGAATTTCTTTATGTAGTAGCTATTATGTAAACTTCTGAATACAACTTGATTGTATGAATTATTATTTTTCACACTTTTCTTGAATCTATGTCCGTGTATCTCTTGCGAGTATATTGATTTTATCCTAATGTTGAGGATAAATGAACAAATAACTTTTTTATTTCGGTACTATGTTTTTGTTCAATTTGTTGTTGTAATATCGTTATTGTAGTTTTATATATTTTTTTCATCTTCTTGTTGTATATGTATGGATGTAAGTGTTGCTGCTTTTTTTGCTGCTTCTATTTTCCAGCAACATTCTATCAGTAAAAATAACTACAACAACAGAAAATAGAAAGAATCATATGGAAGTTTTTCCATCAAAATGACATGTGAACATGAAGTAATTTATCAATCAGAGGATAGTAAAAAAACTTTTGTGGGATAAGCTCAAGGATTTTTCTTTGTTTCTTCTATTATTTTCATTTTTTTCTAAATTATTACCCAGCAGTTTTAGAAAGTATCAATCTATCTTACACTTCATCCATTTTTTGGTTATACAAAGTAGTGTAAATTATATATATTTTGAACTGCAGGGTATTGCGTTGGTCTGTGTGGGTGTATGTATAACGATTATTTCAATGTGGTAAAAACTATTGCAGCATTTATGTGTCACGTGTTTTACATGTTTGTTTTATTTAGAGACAAATACAGGATTTATTACGACTTAAGAGTTGTTCTCTGGAATCTATTTACATAAAAATGTTGTACATTGAGAAATGGTTTCAGTTGCTTTTTATATTATTTTTGTATTTTAAATTATGTTCTGTTTAAGATGAAAATTGTTATTTTATCTTGCGACAACAATGGTTAGAGTTTCTAAGAAGATTTTAAATAGTGTCGCTATTTATAATAATTATAAGCTGTTTATGTTTTATGCTGGGTTTTGTATTCTTACATTACACCCATTGAAGCACATACATACAAAGCCGAACGACTTTTAATTTTAGACCAAAGATGGATATATACTCTATACTTTAGAAGTCTATAGACAATCATCGGTCGTATCCGATTGCATTCCAGACACGTAGTACAATGTCGGAAACTTTGTACAGTAAGTACAAGTAGGAATCCGCTGTTACACGAATGGCGATTAATTTGGGGCACAAGGCGGTGAAGACCCAGAAACATTTTGGCAAAGGTCCAAGCAATACTGGAATTGGATTAGAATTAATATGGAGCCATTAAGATAATATCAGGTAGAGATAAAGATAAGTATAATATCGTATTGAATTGTAAGAAAACTACTCGCCCACAGGCATGGTGGGCAAAAATAAAAGTATGGGTAAGAGAATCCCACAAGGTCACTTGCAATAATGAAACGGTGGGTAGAACCACAAAGGTCCTATGGGATGACCCAAAAGATAGCAGAACAAGAAGGTTGCTTAAAATTACCAAGTTTGACGTTAGCATTCTGAGCTTGAACAAAAATAAACAAACAGATTTAGATGATTTGAAACCTCTCTTCATGAGAATAGTGACACTCTGAAGCACTTTCTTTACCATTGTCAGACTATCGTCGAATTTAGATCTAAATGTGATATCATTCCGACGCTAACGAATGCTAATTGAACAAGTTTTAGGAATTACTTACAAAAAAACTGAGTTTCTGAACATCGGACGATAATACATTTAGAGTCTGTTTGATATGTAAGTTTTTTTTGTTTGTACTAGCAAACATTTTTAATGAAAAGGAGCGCAGAACATATATCTTCCTTAAAATTCTAAAAATAAAAACAAATATTCACAAAATATATTGAGCTTTGGTAGGGTAGATGGTAGTGCGCTAGTCTGTTACAACCTGTAGGGGTTGTGGGTTTGATTCCCACCGGAGACTCTGCTCTGTTTCACTACAAGGGGCGTATGGTCATCATCACCCTGTTCGTCAAATAAGATTAGAATATAATTTGTAATTGTATTGTAACGGATAAATAAATATATGATATAACAAATATGAATGTATAGTCGGGCAAATCCGACCGTATGATACCCTACACCAGAGACCTTCAAGTCATTTTGTGAAGGAGATTTTGTATGCGGCCTAGGGGTAAATGATGCCAGATGGACGGACATAGCTTAATCGACTTAGAAAACCGATTGTATAGTAAGGATTTCAGAAATCAAGCTTAAGGTAAGTAAGATCGTTCAGTTATATGTATTAATCAGAGCCGTTGAGTCTATGGTAGGTATCATGAAACTGAGCATTGATTAGGAACCATGCCGGTCATTTGAGTTATGCCAGTATAACTGTAGTTTTCCTTCTCAGGTTTTCCCCAAAAGGCGATGGGCTACCTTATGTGGTTGATGGCAATTATATGAATGTCATACAAGGCTAACACCTTATAATTTCCTCGTATAGAAGAAGGTCAGTCTGATCACGCCCCGGGAGTGTATCGAACTGAGTGTTAAAGTTAGAATGTATCTTCAAAACTTCAAAAACTTGACCTTGGTTTTCTTGATTGGGAGGACCTTTGTGGTATGTGGTATGTGATATAGTATTTAGGACAACATTTAAATTTTTCTCCACTCTTGTATTACAATGAACTTGTTTTCAACAATAGTTCGTTTGTGATGCACTGTCGGAATTTGGGAAACCAAAAGTTGGATTCACTTTCTTCACTTCTGCTCAGGTATGTAGATGCATCAGTTGATGTATTTAGTTCTTTATGTGTTACTTTGTACTATTACTGATCTTAGCAATAAAAAACTAACGATATTAGTTTTTTAATTCTATTCTCAACCTTTCCAAGCTCAGCTATTTAATTTATTTAAAATTCCAAATTATTTTCATCAAAAATGGATTTAAAGTAAAGCCCAAAAACATGCTCTGGCAAAAAAATGTTATTTCCTGCAGTGAACAATAAATTTAAATTATTTATTTTGAAAAGAATCATGGAAAAACTGTTTTATATGTGAATGTCGTCGTTTAACATATTTACTTTTACTTTTGGCCATTTTGATAAATGTTTTAAAATGACAACTGACTGGCTAAAATCTAACAAAAATAAAACAAATTTTCTAAAAAACACTCACTCACACACACACACATTCCTACATAAATTTTTGAAAAAACAAACTAATACCTATACATATACTATATATTTTATCCTGATAGTATGTGACTAAAATATTCCAATACTTTCGCATGATACTATGTGGAGAAGGAGGAGGAGAGGGGGTATTTGTTTTAAGTTTCATTGTTTTTAACCTACATTTCTATGAGATTTAAATGGCTAAAATACGACAGATATAAAACTAACAAAAGAACCAACGAACAACAGCAACCAAACAGATACATACTACTACCAACAACATCAATAAAATCTCATATAGTTTTGTATCATGGATGTTCTACAAAAATAATTTTGGTTCTAGAAACAAAAAAAAAAAACAAGATTTTAAGAGAATTGAAATTCTTCTTTTATTGTTTTTTTGTCACATCAACAATTTGCCGAGATTTAAAGTCAATTGTTATTGACATAGATAAATTGGCCAAGAAGAGAAAAACACATTTAAATGTTGTTACCAAATTCCAACGTCAGCATCATCAACAGCAAGCAGCAATAGTGTAACATGAAAAGCTCTTAGCAAGTTCTAAGATTTTTATATTGAAATTCGAAAGGAAGGAATTTTGTTATTGTATTTTTTTTTTTTGTAATCTTCTGTTGATAATAATTTTTAAAGATTTGTGCGAAACGATACACAAGTGCCGTTTTGTTGCAAATTTCTTTTCTTAATTCTTTTTGTAAAACTAATCATTTATGATTTATTAGAACTGCAGTGGCATATCAAAAAATAAAATGAACATTTTTATAAAGCATAAAAAACTATATATTTACTATTATTTAATATGAAATATTATTGTGTTTATCCTTAGATATAATCGTTATATACACTTAGAGAAATATCGGTGGTAAAATACGTAACTTCACACAGAATAACACAAACGTATTTATAAATTTTTAATAACATCCGTTGTCAAAGTACATACGTACGACAACACTCGTTGTTTAATTTTAAATTTTATACACATTCGTTGGCTCATTCTTAACTGAAGTGGTAACTTCACTATTGACTTACAACTCGGTTGTAATTATAACACTTTGATGTCAATTTGTTGCCAGGCCTGTATAATTTTTTATCCCTCTGTGTAGGTAACTATGTTGATAGTTTCAACACTTTCCAAAAGAACGCACCAACACTGCAGGAGTTCTAATAAAAGCGAATGGCAACTTAGAAACCCTGAGACCAAGTTATACGTTTATAAAGAGCGCCGCTAAAACCGAATCTTACCTCAAATTTTCTTCATCACATCAGGAATTTCAGATATCATGTCTTGAAATTTTAGCACATTTTGACATGTTATAACAGCGCCTAGACATTTTTATTTGTAAACAAGTATGAATGTATATTCGGGCATGGCCGATCATATGATACCCTCCACCAGTCAGGATGATAAAAATGTGGGTTATAAAGCATTTTATTTGTTTTTTAACGTTATTACGGAATACATTAACTTATTGTTGCCAAAAAAGGAGATTTTCTACAAGAGGGCTCATAGGTAAGTAGGGGTAAATGTGGGCCTATCCTTAAAAATGTAGATAGAAGAATTTACGTCTACTTCAAAGTCATTTAAGTAGAATTTAATCGTTTATAAGCGAATTTTGACCTTCAAGTCATTTTCAGAAGAAGAGTTTGTATGGGGGCTAGAGCCAAATGAAGCCCGATCATTACATCGCCCGATCGTAAGTGTCATTTAAAGTTTTATAAAACTAAGTTTTACCGATTTTTGTTGGCAAAATAGAACATTAACCGTAATTATGAGCCCACAGGACCTATTTGGGGGGTACGGTTGTATGGGAGCTAGGCGAAATAAGGGACCGATTTCAACCATTGTTTATATCGTCCGACCTGTAGCGTGCACATGGACTCACAGACAGGCGGATTATGGTGGCTGTATTATCAATATTTTTGGGTGTTACAAACATCATCACAAACGCAGGATACCCTACCATAGTGGTGTAGGATATAAATATCGTATGCCATCTGAAAGACTATTCTATCGGCTTCTGTTCTAGGAATCTCTATCTAATCTCTAACATATATATCCTTTCTTCTTTCCTAAATAAAGTTGTCTTCGGCAATTTATAACGTTTCAAAAAGTGACAAAAATTGTTTTTAAACTTAAGAACACGATATCCGTGATGGAATAACTCTTAAACCATATTCGAATTCAGTAAGGCTCATGTGTTTAGAAAAAGTAAACATATAAAGGTAGTTCTTAGAATGGGTTAATATATGATTGGTTCTAAAAAAGGTACTCCCGTGGGTATGATACCGAAAAGAGAATTGCTATCAATACCTCTAGTCTGCGGGAACAATAAATTGGTGATGATTAACAGTATCCTCAGTCTTTTCTTAGAGTGATGCGACAAGAGGTCGAACTAGAGAACCACACAATCTGGTACCACGGGAACCTATTGTGCACAGTGCCACCTAGAATGAGCCCGCTAAACTCGTGAGAAGTTGGGTGTATGTTTCTTATTGAGTGTGTCGTATGAAATGGGTTGGGTTAAATGTTCAAAGATGTGTTTTATATAGATATTATAATTGAATTTGACTACCTTGTCCGGGTATGTTGAGGATTTACATTTAACACAGTGTTTTTTTCTATCAGTATGAACAATACCTAGGCTTATTTGATGGATTAGTACTTCAGTCTATTGAACACATCTCTAGGTACTTTTGCCGAATCAACATAGGTTATCCCACATGCGTGGTTGTAAATTGAAGTG
>NC_060950.1:53940835-54063335 GCF_022045245.1 Lucilia cuprina | reverse complement strand
GGACACTATAACATGCCACCAGAATGTATGTTACATTAAAACGAAGAAGTACACCAAGTCCTTCATCGGGTCTTTATCAGTGTTTATAGACTAGAACACTAACCCACCGAAAGTACACAATTCCAAAGTTTTAGTTTCATTTTTCATGACCTTACCATCTATTCTGCTTGTCTGCTTAAATTACAGAACAAGCCTTTATTAGGTCAAAATGATTGTTACCAATTCGGGTCCAGTAATTGTTCTCTTCTGCTTGTCTGCTGAAACTGCGAGCAAGCTTTGTTATAATGGGTTCAGCGATTGATATCTGCAACTTCAGACGTGTTGAAGGTAATGCCGAGACAAATGTTAACAAAATGTCCCTTCGGTTTATTTTTCAACATCTGGGGAAGTGTGTCATTGTCTGCTTAAATTACGATGTACAGAACAAGCCATTATTAGGCCTAAAGGATTGTCACCCATTCGGGTCCAGATATTGATGTCTTCTGCAGGTCTGCTGAAACTACGATACACTGAGCAAGCTTTGCTGTAATGGGTCCAGCGATTGATAAGTAATTGCAACTTCAGACGTGTTGAAGGTAATGCCGACACCAATGTTAACAAAATGTCCCTTAGGCTTATCTTTCACCATCTGGGGAAATGTGTCCATTATGTGCTCATTATTAGGTCACAAAGGTTTTAAACTTTAGCCGACAACATATTAATTATATATATTGAAGCAAGCATTAGGTAACTAGGGATTGGTATATAGGGTTCAAGTCTCGCAAACCTATGCTGGAAAGTTAGTCGAAACATTGGTATACAAATAAGGGTTAGAGTGTGATAAAGGTCGCGAAATTGCAACTCTGTTTAGAGTATGCTGATAGAATCTGGAATATGTATGTTTTACATAAATAAAAATTTCGTCAGGTTTCGAAATTTTTATGCCAGGACTCAGAATGTTTATGGATTCAGCACAGTATCTTATATTATGTTCGAAGGAGGACAATGGAAGATCTATTGAAAGGTAGGTAGTTGGGATGCTAATCTCCCAGTCTATATTGGAAACTTTAGTCGTTATATGGATAACAGTCTCATGGAATATCTCATCGTAATGTGTATTCTTGCATGCACCAAGGAGATGTGGACACGGATATTATTATGTCAATGGTTGATGAATTACCTAAAGGGTAAACGGTTCTTCCCATATGAAGAATTATATATCGAAATATGTTTTACTAAAGCTTAAGATCAATAGTTACAAAAGCTTTCTTGCATTATCGTTTGTTCTCTAGGGACCTAGTAGATCATCTATATTGTTGCGGACCTCATTTGAAAACGGTTACTGTAGGTTCCACATTATTCGTGTTAACCAAACTGCAACAATTTTAAACAAGTTATTTTTTCTGTTTATGGCATTATTGCCATTTTTGTATCCTAGTAATTTTTTCTAGGTTCCTTTTTTATTCCTTTTCCTAGTTTATGCACACACTCAACTACATGCAAATATATGTATAATACTCTATGTGTGTATGTGATATACGAATAAAAAAACCCAACAACATCACAGATTTTCTGGTGATGACAACTGAAATTCAATTTTTGAAATCTCGTAATTGGTTCCCAATTTTTTCCACTTTTTTACTTATTGTTGTTGTTGTATGTATTTGGAAATTATTCTTCTATTTCATTTGTAAAATTTTGTATACGTTTGTCTGCTGGTTGTTTGTTGGTTTGTTTGTTTTATAGTGCGATATGTATGGATGTATGTATGTATTTGTGTGGGTTTTTAAATTTTAGGATTTATTTTCAATATCATAAAAATCCACAAGAAAATTACGACTATTTCATAAAAAAAGAGTCCAATCAAATTGAATCAAAATGACTGCACATAAAAATTGATGTTTTGTGGATGTGTAATACTTTTTATTTTTAACAAAATGTTATAGAGGAAAAAAATCACACATAAAACTATTTATATGTTCATTTAAATGTATCCAGATGTATAGTATTTATATCAATATACAATATAATTTTTATTTTTAGTTAAATATTAATGAATTTTTGTCGATTATGCACATTTTTTTGTTGTTGTAAGTGATATTCTTATTTTTATTTTGAATTTTTTGTGCAAAAAGCATTAAGGCTCAAAGAAAATTTCAAATTTAATATTGAATATTGTCTAAATTTCATTTATGCTCAAAGCAATAAATTATTAAAAAAAAACGATTTTTAAACTGTGTTTATCTTGTAATACGTGAATAAAAAAGTATTTATAAATTTTTAAATCAAATTTTAATTTTAATAATTATAATGTTATATATATCCCAGCAAAAATTTCGTAATTTTTTCGAAATGTAACCACTTACCTTTTTAACATTCTATTCAGATTACATATACATATGTGGTCTAATAACAGGCGTTTCTCCTTCCTCAGATTTCGTAAGATGTACAATACCACCACAACCCTACAGGGGGTATATTATCTTGATGAATGACAATGATCTTGGTGTTATTGCAAACCCGCGGAAAAGAGGTGCTATAAGTACCTCTAATCTGCCGGGACTATAAACTGATGATGTCACTTTACTCCTCGGACATTCCTTAAAAATATTTGACATGGGGCCGAACCAGAGAACTACATAATCTGATACTAGTGGCCAGTTTCCCGCAGAACTATATCTTGGTTGGTCAGTTAGTGCCAGCCCGGGGGTATAAAGAGTTGGCCAATACCTCCAATCTGACGTGGATTGAAAAATTGGTTACAGTCGGGATAAGTTCGTGCTGTTACCGAGAACAACAGACACCCCGCAGTCGAGTGACTGTGGGACTAAGCGTTGGAAACGAGTTGGTATTAATTATATATGGTACGGGATGAATGTGAGGTTCGGCGGGCCTTAGCCCACCTAACTAATGAATGTGTCGTATGAATGAAATTGTGCTGGGTTGAATGATAATAGATGAAAGGTATCATATACATTTGATACCATTGAATTTTCCTTCCTTGTGCAGATACGTTCAGGGTTTACTCTGTTCATATCAGAATTACCACAGTGTGTCCCTGTGATTAAGAACAAAGTCTACGGCTTATTGATGATCGTACTTCGGTCTACCGGTTACGTCTCTAGGTGCTGTTGCCGAATCAACAGAGGCCATCCAATGGTCAAGAGATTAGATAGCTCGAGTACTCCAGCAAAGTACTTGTGCATGGGCCGGTCAGAACCAATGTACAAAAATTGCCACCGGCGTTCTTCATTGAAGAACAAAGGGGCGATGGTAGACCGTTCTCAAGTCTACCCAGTGGATGAAAAAGACCAGCGTGAGATAAGGCCGTCAAGGCAGGTGCTCACGTTAAAACTCTCGACAGTCATGACCAACAATAACCCAAAGATTAAAAGTGTACGTTTTAAGCTGTAACAACAACATCGGTGTTCCAGAAAAGTACCTTAGCGCACTCTTTTATGCTGTTTAGTAGTTTCAAAATATAATTCAAATCTCCGACTGCGCTTCGATCCACTTAACTATGCATAATATAGGTAGTATTATTTCGTATTATGGGTCATCTTAGAGGCACGTCCATAAACCTAATGAAAGCAAATCACCCATCATCGAATACCTAGAGAATATGGTAACACAACTTTACTTCAACTTAAGTGTGTCGTGCCTCAGACAGATACAAATTTACAAATTAGCGTCTATCAAAGGTAAGATTCATGTTAATTCTTCATTGCCTCAAAACTTCACTTATCATAATCCCTTTAAGCATAACCTTAATTAATATGTAGTTATTAAACTATTTAATTGAAAACTTTAAATGATTTAGCATATATTTCCCAGTAGTTTAACTTTAATAATCTATATTCATGGATTGTTTTTTTCACATTATTTTCGCTTTTTAAATCTATACACTTAACTGGTATAAAATTATATAGAAATAAAAATAAAATGCGACTTTAACATCAACTCACCCACATTACTAAATACACACATATATATAAAGGAAAGTTTATGTACATATATAGTTATAAATATAATATTAAATGAATCTGTTCCATTTACTTTCTAATGTGGAAATTTTCTACTCTAGTTTCTATTTTCATTTTATTTTTACTTAAAATACTAACTCTTATAGTAGTTTCATGCACATAAACCAATTGCACACCAAACAACGCGAAACTGTAGAAATTATTTATACCAAAACTCACTTTTATATCCCAAGTGGTTTTACTCGACTCGCAAGTCAACAACAGGAGCAGAGAAAGGAATGCAAGCTGCTGCCAGTCAACCAGCCACCCAGGCAGACAGAGGCAATGTTTATAGGTAAGTAAGTATGTAACAGAACAGGAACTAGTAAATATTACTGCATACTTTACTAGTAGTAGCATTAGATGAATGATAATAATGCATACAACTTTTATATGTTCACTACATAACTTTACTCTACTTGTACAATGTAGAAATTTAAAGAAAAAAGGGATTAAAAAGAATTGTATTATCCTTAAAGTTAAGTTTTTAATTTTATATTACAGGAAGAAAATATATATACATACATAGTTTTGATTTTCTCTTAAGTATTTTTGTTTGAGATTTCTATTAAGTCCACGTATTTAGCTCTTAAGTCTCTATGGAAATATTCATTCTCCTTCAAAAAAATATCTTGCTTTGACTGCTGTCCCCAATATCTTTATGTTCAATAACGCAAATATTGCTTAACTATAAAGTTCTCTTATCTTTAGGAAAGGTCTCCATTCTAGAGCAGTTTGCTTTGAGTGCGTTTCGAATGCTTTATTAAAGTAATAATTTTGTCTTGTATCAGACTATTGTAGTCTGACCAATGTCTTAGTTCGATTTAGTTTATTTTTAAAGTTTTGCCTACAAATAGTTGACAACATTTGCGTTTTGGCACATGGATACCAAATTAGCACTGAATGAAACGGTGGTAGAACCACAAAGATTGTATGGGATGACCCTGATGAGAGCAAGACGAGAAATCTCCTCAAAATGAGCAAGTCTGAGGTTAGTATGATGGTACGTATTCTGAGTGGACACAGAGGATTACGTGCACATCTATACAAAATTGGACGTGCGGATTTAGGCGAATGTAGAGCATGTGGAGAGGACAGTGAAACTCTGGAGCACTTTCTTTGCCACTGTCAGGTATTCGTCGATGTTAGATCCAAGTATTTTGGAAGTGATATTATTCCGGAAATAACATTCTTAACAAACACTGATTGGAAATTCTTAGGAATTACGTCCAAGAAACTGAGTTTCTAAACATGGAAAAATATTTTTTTTCATGAATTGGAGCGCACAACAGGCCCGATAGTGGCCCAGGTGTATTTCTTCGGATTTGATGTAATATACATCCTCCTTTCAACCTAACCTAACCTAACACTGAATGCATTTAAAGTCATGTCCCTTAATACAGCAATTAGTGTTCTTCAGAATTTTAACAGGGCTAAACCGTCGCGTGAAGTTGTCAGTCCTCTCATAGGACTTGTCTCAGGTGGCGAGTAGGAGGAGCGCATTCTGAACACATTGACAATTCGATACGAGTATGAGCGAAGTCAGATATATACGATACATTTTTTTACAAATGGAGTAATATCCTTGCCGGTTAGTGAGTGGTTAGTGTTCTAGTCTGGTAGACCGGAGGTGGTGGGTTCGATTCCCACCTGTAGCACTGGTTAAGGAGCGCACAACAGACCCGATAGAGGCCTAGGTGTATTTCTTCGAATTTGATGTATATATGTACATCCTCCTTTCAAACTAACTAATTAACTATGTCGATATCATTTAGACAAATGCTTACATAGATGTTGGTTATGAATGGAGAGGTGGAATTACAATGGATGATATATTTTAAGGAAATAGTCAGCAAATTTGTTTCATAACGTTCTCTTCTTTGATGAAAATAGTATAATCCATCTCCTACTTCCTTCATCATAAACAGTCTCTTCTTTCTGCCATTAAATGTCCTTCACTTGCGGTGGATGGTAGTTGTGTCGAGAATCTGAATGGCTAGTGAATGGTTAAAGAAAGACAGGTCGCTAAGAACTGCCCTCTGATGACAGGGCACTAATCGGTTGTAATCCTAGCCTAGCTCATGGACGCCGTCCCTGCACAGCCCCTTATGAGACACTCGTGGGAATCATATGGTGGTAGTCCGACTGAAAGCAGTGAGGTTGGCATGGATATTATACCAAGTACCTTAGAAACTGCTTAAGTCTCTGGTGGTACAACAGCGCAACTAACTAACAACTGTAGGAAATCGGATGGGTAAACCTAAGTTAGCGGATTGCAAACATTCTACTTTTTAACCTTCTGGTGGAAATTCGACTGGTAGCAGTGAGGTTACAATGGATGTACCTCAGCAACTGCTTAAGGTGATACAACAGCAAATATCATTTACTTTAATATCAAAGATTTCTCAATGACATATTTGGATCTAATTCGGAAGATGTGATTGCTAAAAATCCTGCTTAGATTTGGTTAATGTGCTTTAAGCTGAATCAGAGGAATTTATCCTTCCATCAACCTTAGATGTAGCTGACCAAACCGCATCATCTGCAGGGACTAAGCAGCAGCAGTCGATAGAGTATCATTTTCATTAACAACCACACAACCGAACATTACACTTTCAAATTATTAAAACCGTATGTATCAAATCTCCAAAAATCCACTTTTTTGCACCATCGCCATTGTTAACTGGAGATGGTGCAAATCTTCGAGGAGCTACACTACGGCATTTACAGGGAAGACGATATGAGATAAGCGACGAGAACTTTCTATTCTAACGAATTCCAATTTTCAACCTTTTACGTTTTATTTTGTCAGTTACCCGAATTTATAAAATAACTCTTTGCAAGATCTGCATCTTACCTTAGTGTAATTGGGAATCTACTGCATCAGACCCATCCCCTGTACACTAGGGTATACATATAAGTGAAGCAGTATATTCATTCATATATGTACATACAACCTATGTCATTTCTAAGTGCACCTTTAAAAGACTATACGGAAGATGTACGGTTTCCAAAACATTATTATTCCTTGCTGTACAATAGTACGAGTACAAGCAGCCAACTTGGAAACATCAACAAATATACAAAGATAACTTTTTGGAATTTAACTGCATTTTGTTGAGCAATACATCTGTTTCATTTTCATTATTCTAGTATGTAGCTAAATATTTGATTGCAATGGTTGGAATGTGTTGGTGGTTACTAAAATAGTTGGTAGATACTGTCATTGAGTTAGTGTAAATACATGAATCCTTATATGAATTCCTTGTAAATATGTACATACGTGCATGCATTTATATACATAAGTGTTGTGTAAATGTAAGTAATATAGATTTCAGTGAATGACTTTATATAGATATGTATGTGGATATGTGTGTACTACTTAGTATATGAGCTTATCACCTGTATCGTGTTGATGCTAACACTTAAGGTGTAAGTTTCTGTTATACGAATAAATTTTGCCCAACAGTTTTACAAGAGGTAAAAATATTTATACGTATACATATACATATGTATCATATGTTATTGTTTTTTAAATTAGTGGGTCTAATCAAATTATAGATAATTAATTTAAAATTTTTATTTTCCTTTTGGATGTTAAAAATTAGTTTAGTTATTGGAAGCATAAAATAATTTAAACGCAATTACGCTTATAAAGTCATATACGTTAAAATTCCTAATCTGAACTGCAGGGCAAAATGTGGTATGTCTTAAATTGCGTGTATATTTTTACTGCGTTCAAAAGGAGCTGAAAAATACACACATATGTGTATTTCTAAGCAACATTTAATATTTTACAATATGAAATTTAATCGGATTAAAATTGCGTATTTACATTTGTACGTGGCATTGAAGCTAACAGATAGCGTGTACAGTTTTTACATGTGTTTAGATACATAAGTATGTGTGAAAGTGTTTACAAAAAATACGAGTGTGGTGTCCGGAATATGTATATGTTAGACTAGACACAATTCCAGAAGGTAGATTCTGTAATAGAAGGTTTGATTTTCACTTGGTACTAGTTAAGGAGCACATAAGAGCCCGATAGAGGCCTAGGTGTATATATTAGGACTTGATATACATATTCTAACTAACTAATTAACTAAGTAACTAACTAACTAACTAAGTAACTAACTAACTAACTAAGCAACTAAC
Organism: Lucilia cuprina; assembly: GCF_022045245.1. Classification (NCBI taxonomy): domain Eukaryota; kingdom Metazoa; phylum Arthropoda; class Insecta; order Diptera; family Calliphoridae; genus Lucilia; species Lucilia cuprina. The sequence continues at coordinate 54,055,179 of NC_060950.1, read as the reverse complement.
TAACTAACTACCTAACTAACTAGCTAACTAACTAACTAACTAACTAACTAACTTTTTTTAACTTTAACTTTTTTATTTTATTTTATTTTATTTGCATTTTTAAAAATTTCATTTACAAATTTCTTATAACTTACATTAATATAATCCCGCGAAGCCATTAGGCTTATCTGCAGGATATGATAACTTATTATAATACATGACATTTGTTTATAAATTCATTGCGAGTTCAAAAAATAACATTTCAGTAACTTTTTTCTTTTGTGAAAATTTGGAGTATTTAATATATTTGTGGGAATTTTGTTATATATTGTTGGTAGTGCGACATCTAGGCTGTTTTTCCCATAATTGTTTCGGAAGTGTTCAACCTTATATCTTCCTTCTTTTCGGCGCCTGGTGTTATAAGTGTGGTCAATTGGTGAGAGAAATCTATTGTCGTTGTGGAATTCGTTGACCATTGCGTTGTAGTATAGATTTCTGACGTTTAAAACTTTCAGCTTTGAGATAAGACTGGTGGTATTCATATTTAAGTTGGAGTTTGTGTTGACATTTATTGTGTTGCGTAGGTTTGTGTTGTTGTTTGTAGCAATGTTGACATGTGGGTTTAGACATGCGTTTCTATTGGTTGTAGTCATGTTGTTGTTTGTGTTATCTTCGTCAACTATATTTGTGTTGATGAAAATGGTATTTGTGCTCGTGGTGTTTAAGTTTGTGTTTGTACTGTTTCTTTCAATGTGTCTGTAATGCTCGACGACCGGGTTGTTCACGGGTATTTGGGGCTGGTATTGGTGCTGGTGATTTTTTAAGAGGATTCTTAGACTACGGTTTTGTGTTTGTTGTATACTGTTGCAGTATGGGGAGCTACCCCAGGCTGTAATCCCGTGTCGTATATAGGATTCTACTAACGAAAAGTAAGCTTGTTTCAGGACAGTAAAAGTTTTACAATTACTTAGATGGAAAAGACTGTAAGAAGATTTCCTGAGCTTTTTGCATAGGTCTTGTATGTGTGGAAGCCATTTGAATTTATCATCAACGTAAACACCTAGGTACTTATATGTTTTAACTTGTTCTATAATTGTTGTGCATTTGTCTGCTGAAGAAGATGTGGGGTTGTGTAGGCACTGGTTGTTGTGAAATTTAAGTATAATTTCTTTATTTGGAAGATGGTTTGGTTTGATGTGCATGAGCTTTGTTTTAGATGCATTACTAACTAACTAACTAACTAACTAACTAACTAACTAACTAACTAACTAACTAACTTACTAACTACCTAACTAACTAACTAACTAACTAACTAACTAACTAACTAACTAACTAACTAACTAACTAACTAACTAACAAACTAACAAACTAACAAACTAACAAACTAACAAACTAACAAACTAACAAACTAACAAACTAACAAACTAACAAACTAACAAACTAACAAACTAACAAACTAACAAACTAACAAACTAACAAACTAACAAACTAACAAACTAACAAACTAACAAACTAACAAACTAACAAACTAACAAACTAACAAACTAACAAACTAACAAACTAACAAACTAACAAACTAACAAACTAACAAACTAACAAACTAACAAACTAACAAACTAACAAACTAACAAACTAACAAACTAACTAACTAACAAACTAACAAACTAACAAACTAACAAACTAACAAACTAACAAACTAACAAACTAAAAAACTAAAAAACTAAAAAACTAAAAAACTAACAAACTAACAAACTAACAAACTAACAAACAAACTAACAAACTAACTAACTAACGAACTAACTAACCAACTAACTAACTTACTTACTAACTAACTAACTAACTAACTAACTAACTAACTAACTAACTAACTAACTAACTTACTAACTAACTAACTAACTAACTAACTAACTAACTAACTAACTAACTAAATAACTTACTAACTAAATAACTTACTAACTAACTAACTAACTAACTAACTAATTATTTAATTAACTAATTAACAAACTAACTAACCAACTAACTAAGTAGTCTAGACTTTAGTACAGACTTTTGACTAGAAAATAATAAAGACATAACTCACTTTTTCGCGTCATATGCCCCATTGTGATACCGTTTATTTCCGCACCAACTTATACCTAATTTAATTAGATTAACTTTAGCTTCGAGCGTATTCGTTGCTGTCTGGAAATTTGGTAATGTCTGCTTTCGATGTCCAAAACCATAGTTCATTCAAATAAGGACAACTATAAATAAGATGTTCATTCCCTTTACAAGGGGTACACCGATTTTTTAGTGAATTTTGCTAATATTTAAAGAAGTGGTAGCTAATACGTTTGATCTTTGGTAGACATGTATGTTAACATGATAGGGAACATGCGTTGAGTTGGAATGCCTTACTATCTCTTCAAGAGACACACGGAATTTTAAAACAATTTTAGAGGTGATATACAGTTAGCTATAATGACACTAAACTATTGTCATTATAGCTAACTTCATTCCAGTCTATATATAGCAGATGAAACTCCAGAATATAGAGAATACTTTTATCTAATATATATTCAAATGTCTCGACTTAACTTCAGACTATATTAAAGTAAAGAGACTAGACTCTTTGCTCCCTGTATATAAACGGCAATATTGGAGGAGTAATCATAAGATTATGATATTTGGTATGCTAGTATCTGATAATCAAATGCTCCCGAAATTTCGGTGCAATGACACGCACCGAAACATAACAACGACTTCGCATCTATATTTATCATCAGAATACAATATAAATTAGATAGTAAGTCCGAATCTATATTTTCTGAACAAAATATATTACTTATGGGTAAAAACTTCGCTGAACGTACATTTTTGTTTAAAATGATTCAAATCATTGAAAATCTTGTAAACATTTCAAATAAATGCTGAAGGATTACTATATACATTACTGTAACTGTTAACAATTGTAAAAGTTATGACCATACTTAACAACCCTCGTACTACTGAGTGTAAAATAAGTTGTCAAACATTTAGTTTATAAATATTTGTTGTATTTATTTACCACATAATAATACAACCTGTTTTATTAAAAAAATAAAATTATTTGTTTAATATCCTTAAGAAAACTTTAAAGTTTATGTTTATTTATGTAAACTTGTTGTGTACACATGTATGTGGTTAATTTAGTGTATGTACATAAGGTTTTAAAATGTATGTATATGTAAACAATTCATACATACATAATTAAATAGGTAAATATAATCATATTTTCTAATAATTTTCTTTCCGTAAACAATTGTGGTCGATTGTAAAGATTTATGCACTTCTTGAAATTTAAATTCAATTTATGCATGTCTTGGGATTTAATTAATCAATAATTGTCATTGACATGATTTGTTGAGTTTACCGTTTAGAATTTATGGAAAATAATTTCTTTATTTAGTAATTAGTTATAGGAAAAATGTAATTTATTACTCAATTCCTTAGAGTAAAGGAATGTTATGGAAAATTGTGGAAATTATTTTATTAAATAAGTTTTAAGTTGTTTAAATTTAAATAAATAAATTTAAAAATTCTTAATACTTAAAGTTTTTATTTATAAAATCTCTTTTCGCAAATAACATCTTATGCTCAGTGACCTATATTATAGGAAATGGCAGGACGAGAAGAATGGTATAAAAATCCTTTATAACATTTTATACTTTACAGAAGAAACAAAAACTCAATTTGAAGCTTAACAACATGTTTTATTTTAACTTTTATATACATACATACGTAAATACATATATTCATGTATAGTATGTATATAGATTAGGGTACTAGTTTTATAAAAAAATTGTTTAAACTCTAAATATTTCAGTCGATTCTGATAGCCAACTACAACCGAGTCCTTAATTCCTCAAAATCTTTTAAATTTTTCAAAAATAATATAACTTCTCTGTGAGTCTGTCTAATACACAGATATGCACATATGTATGCTTGTACCTGTACATTTATATGTTTTAAATAAAACGTACTACTATTAATTTAAAACTTTAATTAAATAAAATTACAACACTAGACAGGTAAGTATAGGGGTGTGAGTATACCGTTTTCTAGTCGATAGATAAACAAACTTTGAATTAAGAAAAAAAAAAACTTATACTAGAAAACATAGAAATAGATATACATATACATACAAGAAATAAGCTCGTAGTCGTTTTTATTTATATATTTTCAGCGAACTTTTTATATTACCCAGCAAAAAATACATTTTAATTTAAATAGGCGAATTGTCAAAAGCCTATTATCGGACACGATGTTGCATATTGATTTAATGGTTACATACAAACAATAGACGTGGTCGATCGCATAACAGATACATAAATTATTGGGAAATACATATAAGACAACACCGATATCTGAGGAGATAATTGATGCTATTGCGCGTTTAAATTTCGCTAAAACTTCAGTCCCTAATGGAATTCCACCCGAAATTCTAGAAACATACATATGTAACCTTAGCAACCAAGATACTCTACTACTATTACTCTACTAATTCTTAAGTTTTGGCTGTACTAAAAATTGCATGTGAGCTCAGAAAAGTCCTAACTATAAAGCTTCCGAAAAAGGGAAACTTGCATAATTGCTAATGTATTGCATAAGCGACCACTATAGAATCACATATATGACGTAAGGAAGCAAGTTTTAGACCGAACAGTTCATGTATTGATCAATCGGTGGAATGGCAATATAACCAAGTTAATGCGTAAAAAATTCACGAAAAACGTACAGTTCCAGCTCGCGGAGCAAACTATTTCACGTAGTTGATACACTTTCGAAGGTGGGCATATAGAATAGATTGATCTTTTAGTACACTATTCTACCTATTTTGCGATCTTAACGAAAAGCAAATTAAACTCCAATGTACTTTATATGGTTGCGAAACATATCCCGTCAAGGGGTAAGCATGTCTTTGTTATACGGTGCCTCAGACGTATTCACAGAACTTTTAATGTCTTAAATCTGGTACGGATCAAGCTCCGATTTATATGTGCATATGCTCTCATAAATTAGATTGCTTAAATCCAAGTACTGACCCCTTCCGAAAAGCCGTCAGATTCAACCCCCTTTTATTTAAAAGTTCTGGCAAACCTGCAAATAATTAAATACGTACGATAGAAAACGAGTTGCAGGAATTGGATTTTCATGCATCAAGATAAAGATAATGTGTTGTGATAAATCAAACTGTAAAATATTTGTTGCGGTCCAATGTTCCACTGGGTATTAAAGGACTAAATATATACATAGAGAGATTAAAAAACAATCGAAATCCATCCCAAAATCTTTTGTAAAGCTATTGGTTCGGATTTCATTGACTTATTGTACTCGAGACCTATTCTCCCAGCATGATTGCCAATAGCTCAGTATCCAGTACGTATCTGCACCCTCGAAAATAGGCAGGATAATTTGAATCTTTTCATACAGTTCCGTCGATTTATGTAGTCGTCGATTTCAACATCACTGTTCAACGACCATTTCTGTTAAGTTATGCAGTTTTCTTGACGGTAGTTATGTTCATGAACTCATATTTGCGTAATACCGCTATCTTATTCAGAGATAGTAGCTATTCGTCGGTTAATTTTGATTTTCGATCGCGGCCGTATACATATGTATATCCCCCGATTAGAGAAAATACCTGAATTTTACGCTCTTGCCATTCATTGCCTGATCACAGCTTTTTTTGTCCGTACACATATGTATATCCACCGATTAGAGATAATACATAGGTTTCTGTGTATTACATAGGTTTCTATGTATCAATTATTTATTCCTAAAAGAAGACCTGATTCCAAATCATTCATTCTTCCACTCCTCTTTAAGCCATCAGTGTAAACATTTGTTACACAATTGGTTGAATGAGACTCAGATACAGAATTTATCTTTGGAAAAAGCTTTTAGTCAAAGGTTCGAAGTGTTTTATCTGCAGTTAGATCAATTGCAATCAATCAATCAATCAATCAATTAAGGAAAAGTTAAATCGGTTTAGAAAAGTTTAATCGAATTAGTTCATAACCAGTTTAGTATCCTTCGTAGGTAGCGTCTTCCTAGCACCGGGGTGAGACTTACAATGTTTCATATGGTGCGTTCAATTGCAGCTAGAAGCACTTTGTACTTCCTGACACCACACTATAACACCATAACAAATTCTTTGATTGGCAAATTTGTTGCTGGGTTGTGTTAAAAGAACATGTTGGCAAACAAATCCTACCGTAAATAAACAACCAAAAAGTCAAAAACTCATCAAGGAAACGGAAACATTATGTCGATGCTTCTACTCCTACTACCACTTTACTTATTTCTTTCTTTTACAATCTACTCATCTACTTTTGCTGTCATTGTTGTTGTTTTTCTTGTATTATCGAAAGAAGGAAGTATAACAAAGAAAACAGGGAACAGTAAGGATGTCAAAGGTCTATATGACAAACTTTAATTTAATATGAAACGTGTGTTAAGAGAATCATGTCATGGAGATAAGCTTAACGTTGCTGAACTATATGAGAAAAACATCTGGGAAGTAGTGTTTACTAATATTTTCATGGATTAACATGAGTAAGTATGGGTTTCTATGTACATATGTAAATTGTAAATTACTACTTTATTGTCAATAAGTATCCGGTTGTTATTTAGACTTGTAGTTTACTCATGCATACATGTGCATTAAAAGTTTGTATGAATCATTGCCCAATTGTTTTATGATCCAATTTAAACAATTTGGAATAAAGTTTTACATGCATGTATGACTTCTTATAAAAAGTTGTTTAGACGATAAAGAAGAATCGGTGCATCTTCAATTTTTGAACTGTTCTGCTCTCCCAGAGCAAATACTAAGGTATGAATTAAAGGATTTATCATGATCTAGTCTAAAAGTTTCAATAACAAATCAAATATATTTCATTGCGATACTTCTATCGGTTGGTTTTCTCAAGAATCTGAATATTTATTACATCTAATATTGGGAAGTGATTCGTGTTTAGTATTTCGTGGAATATAAGCCGATCATTTCTGAGACCAAAACTGAACATGTGCTCTTTCAGTGCCAATGTAATTTCTATAAAAGTATGGGAGTTTGAAAGCTGATGAATGCTAAACAGTTTGATGAAACAGGGACAGAACTAAAAATATGGGCTAATTTCAATTGAAATAATGGACCAAACAGAACAGGATGTAAAGTACGAGATTTGTGTATTCTTTGCGAAAACCTCTATTTCTTCCAAGATTTCTCTTTAATTCAATATTAAATTTGAACACCATTTCGCTGTCTTTTATTACCATGTGATTACCAAACTGATGACGAAAAACATAAATTTATTGAATCAATTAAATGTTTAACCCTGAACTTTTATTACACTTTTATGAGTTTATGTCTATAAGCTGGTTGTACTTTTAAACTTTCCTTAGAGGGTAATAAAATTTCTTTATGTGGCACAAAAAAAAAAAAAAAAAGAAACAAAATATTGAAAAATTTATATTACCATAATAATTGCTACACTGGAGGCTCATTTTCCAAAACACACACATACAGATAGACATCAATACAAAACCATATGTAAAATTCAATACCAACGAGAGCAAAAAAAAGGGATAACGACACTTAAGTTTTATGGCTTAAAATACAAAAAATATTGTGGCAACAAGCTTGTACTGTTATATACAACAACAAATGTGGTTAAATACATATGTCAATAACGATTTAAAGCGATTTAAATTGAATTCATATTAAAATAAATGTAATATTTCTTAAACGTTTCCAGCAACAAATTTTTGTATTTCTTTAAATTTAGCCAAACACCTTAAACAAATTGTTCACTGTTAATTGTAGGAAAAAATTTGTTTAAAAACTTACTAAAGTATTTAACACTCTTTTATATGAAATGTCTGTACTGACTTTTAATCTGACTTCAGATTGTTGCGTAGTTTTCCACTTATCACTTGTTTTGTATGAGTAAATGTTTATGAGCGACAACAACTTTTTGCGGTTAAATGGCCAATAGGCAGAGCAATAAGTCAACTCGTGTGTGCAACCAACAAATTCATGTTTTTCCTCTTTTTGTTTGAATTGCAATAAATTGCACAAAATAAGAACATTGTTTGAAAGCTCTCATACACCAATACATGCAAATGTACTATTTATATTCAAACATTCACAAATACGTATATTTACAGTAAAAATCGATAGCATTGAAAGTAACTATGAGTTTACACGAAAATAGTTACATATATACAGTAGAGGATGTAGATATAGTTATTAGTAAATTTTGACAATTGTAAGTCATATGGACTCATGTATAAGATATTTTTTCTATTTCATCTATAAGAGCATAAATATTTTAGCGTTCAGAGCATATTTTATGTTTTTAGTGCATATTGCATATGATTTCACGCATAAAACTAAAGGGCTGAACTTTTTATGAAACTTCACCGTTCACTTTATTTTGACGTACTTCGATCATTTTTAAAGAAAAATGGAAAAAGTGTTTTCGAAAGATATCGCAGGATATTATCCTTTTGAGCATGTTGTGACATAAAATTCTGAAAAACATTTTTTTTGCTTGGGATACCGGTGTCCCGTGTGATCTCAAATAGGTATTTAGGTACTCATAATTCTGGCCCTACTAGTGGCCGTAAGAGATCCCACACCCATGTTTTTAATTCAACCCTCGTGGCACCGATCAGTTTTGCTTTCGTTAGGTTAACTTCGTCGAATTTCCTTTCCCTTACAGCAAGAAAATTGTTCAATATCGGTAGCCTGATATTTTTGCAGATGATACAAAGTGTAAGTCTGGAAGTATCCGATAAAGTCTTGTACGATTATAGATTTCGAAATTATCGCCTGATATCGCCATAATTGTCCTCTAGCATCATGCTTATTGTAATCCAGGTTACACCGTATATCCCAAGCACTATATTTGCTGAAGTAGTAGTTTGATATTAAACTTTTTAACCAAAAAAGTCCACCAGCCTTTTATTCGTAAAGTCGGTGCATGACGAAACGAAGATGCTTTCAGTCATGGAGAACAACATCATGCTGTCAAAGCAGTACCTGATGGGATGTCATTGGAGGGACCACCCGAACCACCATCTAACAGAGTTGGAAGCCCCTCCCCCCAAGGGAAAGTTAGGAAAGATCTTTGTCCGTATGAGAGCAATATCCAAGAACAGCTAGATAACATAGATGATAAGATCTCATATAGGACAGCTTTAAATACTATCATCCAGGAGGCGGTGAAAGACACCATCATTTCCCTCCGTTATAGTAAAATACTGGGAGGTCGTCCCTTACCCATTGCAAATGAGGAACGTCGTTGATCGGGACGGTGTACATCATTTAAAATCGAACTCAATTGGAACCTGAATCCCTTTGGACCTAGTCGTTAGATGCGACTCGTGTACTGGGTTTAAATCTAACTGATTTGGATAACCAGAGCGGCGAAGAAGAAGAGTAGGGAATAATTTTTAACTATATATACGTGTAATTTTAGGTGTCGGTGCTACAACAACAACCAGATTTTTAAAGCATAAGTTGGAATTGGTCAAATCGTATATCATATTAGGAATAATATTCCGTTTCGTGCCTGTGGTTCTTCTATCCGCTATACATTTAGTATATCCATTTCAGTTTTAGATCAAGAATTGCACCTTACTCTGCCGGGAACCATTATCTACTTGTCTAGGAAACATGGTTTAACAAACCTTGAAATGGTTTCTTGTGCTCAGTTTTCTCTGGGTTAAGCTCAGTTTAATATCATATTTTGAGCCTTCTGAGTCTTTCTACGCAAGTAATTTGGATAATTTGGATAATTAGAAATATAAGAGCATCACAGAGCATGCAGGTCTAAGTCCTTTCTTAATTAGGGACCTTAGCATTAATCGTTAGCTATTAATCGTTGTTACCTAGAGTATAATGTTTTTTCTCAGTTGATATATCATATATGTCGCAGCTTATTCATAGTTGTAGTTGATACTGTTGCAGAGCTTTCGAAGGATATTCACCTATTTATATAGAGGATGACTTAATCCAATGCGGTTTCCAACGATCTTTACTTTACATAAGCATTATTTAAAGTCTTTGTCTGCTTTCAATCATGATATCCACTATCCGTTACAAGGTCCCGCCCTGTAGCTTTGCGACTTCACTTCTTATTTTCCCTATATTACAGGTGGGGAATGGGCTTATTAAAGTATTCGGAAAGTTGGTTGCGTTTGTCTCCAATGGAGAATTTTGGATGAGCACAATCGAGTCCCTCTGTTAAACTGTCCTCTTGCGAGTTGATCAATTTCTCGCTCTTAGGATTTCACTTGTTCAGGTAACTTGTAGTGGTAAATCATGATGTGTGTATTGTTGTTGGTTATATAGTATCCTTATCATGGCTAGTGATAAAAGTTCTTCCAATGGGTGATTTCTCAAGACAGAGTAAATGTCTCCGTTACCTGTTCGCTGTGGACACCATCATAGGTAATCCGTCGTCCTTGTCGTGAATACTGTTAGCAGTTCTTCCAATCTGATATCATGACAAATAACGATCTCTATAAAATTTTGATCTCTGCTGTTCCATCTGATTTTTGTTTAAATGTTGACATTTTTCCAACGATATTGTGACTTTGTGTGTGCATGTGTATAAATGTTTGTGTATGGGTTCATTTATTAAGCAAAAGCGGAAAAACCACAGTCATTTGCAGCCACATTTACATGTAGCTTGCGGCTTATTGCATGTGATCGATTTGTCGTTATTCACGCCTATTTTACCGTTCAGCGATTTTCAATTGTGGTCGTGGTAGCAAAAATGCTGTTTAAAGAAAAATCAACAAAAATTGTAAAAACATTAACAATCGAACAATATAAGAACTCTGCATGATGATGTACCATTGTTAATATGTTTTAAAAGATTTTTCCCTGAACATCATAAATAAAAACTTGATGGTTTTGAAAGTATTTAGTTTCAACATATGCTACCAGTTTATAATTTAAATAAGCGAATAAGTTTTTTTTGAAAAATATTAAAACAAAAGAATATAAAAGGATGATATTGCACGAATTAAAAGACTATAATTTCAAAAAGATACAGAAATCGAGGAGAACGTTAATGAAATTTAAATTCTTCAAGTCATTACTTAATGAATGAACTGTCGGTGATTCCTAAGAAATTTCCAATCAGTGTTCGGGAGGGATATTATATTAGCAATAATATCAATAAATATCACCGGCCTCTGATAGGTTAGTGGTTTGTGTTCTAGTCTGGTTGATTGGAGGTGGTGGGTTCGATTCCCACCTGATACACTGGTCAAGGAGCGCACAACAGGCCCTATAGAGGCTTAGGTGTATTTCTTCGGATTTGATGTATATACATCCTACTTTTAAACTAACTAACTAATTAACTAACAAACTAAATATCACTAGATATTTTGTTGTAATTTTGGCGAAAGTCTGAAAATGAGAAAGAAAGTGCTTATAGTTTTACTACCTTCTCTATATGCTCATATTCGTCTGAATCCGCACGTCCAAAAGCTGTATTGCTGCGCTCGTAATCCTGTGTGTCCACTAACCTCAGTCTTTCTCATTTTAGGAAGGTCTAACTCTTTGGGGTTTTACCCAGAGTTTCATTATTTCAAGAGACCTTGAGGGATTCTATCAACCATATTTAACATGCTGCCCTCATTGCGTCGAATGGTTTTGCGTTCGTCAGTTTAACATCCTCGAGCAAACTTTCTTTTAAAGCTTATATCTTCGCTCTATCGTTTTCGACTTCTCCCGAGTGTCCATATGGAGTAAAACTTTACATCAGGTAGAATATTTACAATCCAATGAGAACTCTCCGTTGAGTCCAGTTCAAGGATGTATTCAGGACCTTTTTAGGTGTTTTATATAAGTAATTTGGATACTTTCCCCGTTTGCAATATATTATATATATACAATATTATAGTTCTAAGTCCTTGCTTCATTAGCATCATGGTTAACAAGAGCAAAGGTGATACCCTATGTTGTACCGTGAAATATAATTTTTCTGATTTTTTCCCGCGATCGTGCCTTAACGTAAGCTTGCTACTTATATATAAGATATATGTCTGGTATTCTGCTTTTAACCATGCTATTGAATATCATTTGATCATTAGATTCACCAGTCGATAGAATTTAGGTGTTGCCGAGTAGTTGTTTCCGAGTATAAATATTACCCTTGTATTCTGCCATTTAATTAGGGTATACATATGCCAAGTTTAGACATGCAGTGAAAATCTTTGATGTATCGAGACTCTGAAACACCATCTTCAAAAGCGCCGGGAAAATGTCATTCAGACCTGCAGCTTTATAGGATGCAAAGCTCTTGATTGTCGCATTACCATGGATGAACTTCGGTTCATCTATAGTATTGGATATATCAAGTGAGAAATGAGAGTCTATTGGGAGTTTCATTGTCTCTTCCATATCTTTGAGCCTTATGCCAGTGTTCTTGATCATAGAACTTCGGTTCATCTATAGTATTGGATATATCAAGTGAGAAATGAGAGTCTATTAGTTTCATAGTCTCCTCTATATTTTAGAGCCTTCTGCTCGTGACTTTAATAATAGAACTCGATTGGAAATGAATTTTGTTAAATAATTTGCTAAGAGTTTTGTCACGGTTCCACATTTCCCCAGTTACTCAGGGATTTTAACTAAGAACGTTTCTATTTTGGCGCATACATCCTTCAGTAATATTCAGAACCTTTCCCAATTAATTTTAGAAATATTCCGAAACTTAATTGGCTTTGGTAGTAGTTATAGTATGTTGAATCTAATGTGCCAATGCTCTGAAAAGGATCCATATGGATTTGGCACTTGGGATTGGTGTTTCTGCAAGCCAATCCTGTTGAAAGCATACATAAGTTCTCGTGCGAAACCCTTGAACATTTCCTAGAAACTTTGTTTCAAAAGAACATAAACGACGAATGGGCAACAGAAGAAATCTCAAGAGGTTCTCTAAAAAACATCACTTATCATATTAAATTTCCAATGGATAAGCTTGTTCAGATTCCAACTGGTCAAACACATTAAAATTTTTTTTGCAGTCTGCCTTAATTTTCAACTATTAACACAAAGTTGGATAAGTATTTTCTTTTACTTAACTTTTTATTGTACAATGTACACGTAATATTTACCAGAACAAACCTATTTTTTATGCAAAACTAAAACACAAGAAACGAAATTCCTTTTATAGCCCTCTTTGTTTTAATGTTCAAAATAATCAGGTGTTTTAAAGGTTTTTCTTGTTATGTATATTTCATTTCTTTAGCATCTAAGTTTTACGAACTTCAACTTGTACCAGACTAAACTTTTTATGCCAAAAATAAAGCACAACATAAAACCAAAGTCGAAATCAAATCAGTATTCGCTCAAGAAAAAAGGTTAGAGGTCAAACTAATACAAAGCAATAAGTTGTTTGGGTTTTTTCTATTTATTATTCTAACAACGATTAATTAGGCATAGATTTCAAGTCGTTTTTTATGGCATCCAAAACTTTTCTATTCACTAATTAAAAACGTTAAATGTCACACTTTTTCTTGTTCAATTAAATATTCATTAGTAAATATTTTCAACAATTTGTTGTTCAACATGCCACACTTAAGTAAGTATTTGTTTTTCTTTTATTTCCTTTATTTGACAAATATTATTCTATTAGTGTAGACTAACACGGACACTTGTGTGTTCATAAAATAAAAGAAATAATGTTCAGTACTTTTCTTCTCTTGTTTCGTGTTGTTTTGGGTTTTTTTCGCCATAATTTATTTTTTTTTGCTGTTTCCATTATAAACAACTATGTAAACTTTTATTGCGTTTTAAAAGTTTATTTCCGCTTCAGTTCTTCAAATAAGCCAAAAGAACACTTCAAGTCTCTTAGAAAAATAATTCAGACACTCACACACAAATAAAAATAAATTCGCACACGATGAGAATTGAAATAACCCAATAGGTTTATAAGGTTTGGGTGTCTCCCCAGGCTAGTTAGTATTATAGAAGTTTTAAAGCCTCTGATATATTTCAGTTCTTCTCTTTATCACACTTCCTTTCACTTCTTCACTTTTCTCTCTGAATTAAATTGGATGTGTAATATGAAATAAGGATATCAGCCCCCACTTTAGTGTCCATAAGTAATCTAAAGAGAAACCATTTTAAAACTTGTTTTGCAACGTAACTTATTATGCAGTTATTTAATCCACCATAAGTAATCCATAGCAGAGTCTTGAATTTCTAAGTGCATAACGTGAACATCTGACTTGACGGTTTATTTCACTGTTGTATACCACACGCCCCTGAATCCTTCTATGAAGTACTCAGGTGGCAATCTTTATACATGGCTGTAACGGTCCATGTACAATCACTTTGCTGAAGTAATCTCTTGACATAGCAGCTCCGTAGCCGAATGAAAGGCAGGATGGGATCAATACCAACCCCGATAAGAAAAAAACTAATTTAAAGTCAATAGTAGATGCGACTCCAACATCTGTATATACCGGAAGGTGACAACCCTTTTGATGCCATAAATGATTGCATTCTCAATAATGTAGCCCCATCACTGACCTATTCTAGTGCATCTCTTAACCTCTTAAAGTCCGCGCAACCAGAATACTGAGATGGGTCTATTGCTATATGCATTCAAAATGAAGAGTGACATCTATCAGTCGTGAAAAAAAACAATTTAAAGTCAATAGCAGATGTGACTTCAACATCAGATGAAATAAATCTTCTGGATATACCCTTTTAATGCCAAGAAAGATTGAATTCTCAAGAATGTAGTTCCCATCAATGACCTATTCTAAAGCATCCCTTAACCTCTTAAAACCAGACTACTGAGATGGATCTATTGCTATAGCAGATTTAATTATCCATATGCATTCAAAATGAAAAGCGACATTTATCAGTCGTGGCTCAATTGACATTCTCTTGCTATAGTAGCCCCGTTGCTAAATGACAGGCAGGATGGGATCAATACCAACCTTAATAAGGAAAAAAAAGCAATTTCAAGTCAATAGCAGATGCGACTCCAACATCAGATGAAATTAATCTTCTGGATATACCGGAAGGTGGCCACCCTTTTGATGCCATGAAAGATTGCATTCTCAATGACCTATTCTAGTGCATCTCTTAACCTCTTAAAGTCCGCGCAACGACACTACTTAAAGCCGTGATACACGCTTGTCAGATCTTACAACGTTGTCAGTAAAATATTAACAACAAACGTATGAAATTACAATTTTTCTTTTGCAACGTTATCAGAAAAATCAATTCAAAACAAAATTTGTAAGTTGGCAGTGTTATTAGACATTTTTTGCAGATATTACTGCCTACGTTATAAGATCTAACAACATAGCATTAGATGACTCAAAATGAAAAGTGACATTTATCTGTTCTTTTCCTCTATAAACAGAGGTAACGCTAACGCAACCACTAAGAACTGCAGGATAAGTTCAAAAAGTACTTCGAAATACTTTAGCAGACTGTCTCGTTGACTTTGGTTCATATTTTCAATGTTAAAAGTCATCAGTTCATACAAGTATATAAATCCATATAGCTAAGTCGTACAATCATACATTCGAATCCATATGAAATTTAGCAAAAAACACATAAAAATTTGTCTAGTTGAGTAATGTAAGGAAATGATGTCTTCATTTGTAAGTTTTTAATGTGGATTTGATTCAACGTGGATCAATTTAGAATTATTGTTAAATCAGTATATAAATTATCGTATCGAACGTTTACATGTTTTATAATACTTAATGATTATTATTTTATAGTTATATATCCCTCTTTCGTAAAATAAATGAACACGTGATAGTTGTGGGTGATCGCAAATTGCAGTTAGAGAATGTTGGGTTAAAGATTGATGAAATATTAATTTAACATGTTTGTTTCTCTGGAGAAGTTGGGTGAAGATTCCGAAAAGAGGATACGGATCTTAGTAATCGGAATTGGTTGATAGATAGTGGACACACAGGATTACGAGCACATCTATGCAAATTTGGACGTGCCAATTCAGTCGTATGTAGAGCATGTGAAGAGGACAGTGAAACTCTGGAGCACTTTCTTTGCCACTGCCAGGTATTCTTCGAAGTTAGATCCAAGTATCTTGGAAGTGATGTTATTCCGGAAATAACTTGTGGCCTCCGGTTGGTTAGTTGTTAGTGTTCTAGTCTGGTAAACCGGATGTGGTGAGTTCGATTACCACCTGTTGCATTGGGTTAAGGAGCGCACAATATGCCCGATAGAGGTCTAGGTGTTTTTTTCTTCGGATTTGATGTGTATACATCCTCCATTCAAAGTAAGAACTTTGGCTTATTTTGTCAATTCGTTTATTATTAAGTCTCTAGGTGATGTGAACGAATCAAAAAAACATGGTTGTAAATGAAAGCCATGCTTTTGAAGGATGTTAAAAGCTATGCAACAGGAGAGCGATGGTCAGACATCAGACAGATCTAGTACTTGAGAAAAGTGTTTGTATATATATTACCAATCGAAAATTGCTACCAACAATTTCCTTAGCAATCACAAGGGTTGGATCTTGTTTAGCTCAGCCTGTGGTTGAAATGTAATGCCGTGGATCTATTGATTTAGTTAATAGATGATGTTGATAAATCAATAGAGGATGATTGTAAATGAAAGCCATGCTTTTGAAGGATGTCGGAAGCTATCCAACAAGCCTGGGATGGTTAGATAGCTTTAGATCTTGAGAAAAATGTTTGTTTAAACATGGTTCGGTATTACAAATCGAAAATTGCTACCAACAGGTTCCTTAGTAATCACAAGGGAACGTGGTTGGATCTTCTTTAACTCAGCTTGTGATTGAAATGGAATGCTTTCGATCTACCGATTTAGTCAATGGTTGTAAATGAAAGCCATGCTTTTGAAGGATGTCAGAAGCTATGCAATGCCATTATTAAAAAATTGCTACCAGAAGACACGATAGAGACTTAACTAATCTTCGTATCCATAAACCTTGATAGACATTTGATATGAAGTCTTATAAGTATATTTAGTGGATGCTGAGATGCTGTATGATCGGATACTGGTCATTTTAGCTGACGACGCAATGAAGAATAGTTGTATCAACTAAAAGCCTTTTACAATAGACTAGGGTTCTTTTTAATTTGTGTTCTTTTAATATAAAACTTTCACTGTATGGTTTAGTTTCAACTCCTCTGGGGTTTGAATTTAGTATTTTGTTTGATTTCCAATTAATTTACAAACCAGCCAACTTTTCAACAAAACAAACTTAAACAGAATAACAGACATAAAACTGAAAAACATTATCCCACGCGACACTCTTCAAAAAACTTTTTCTCAAACTAAGAATCAATTTCCGCTTGGGGACAATGATTATGTGTGTGTGTAAGAGTTTCAAACGCACAAACTCACAAAGCAAGATTATAGTCCGGTATGCAAGACCATATGATAACCTACAGCAGATGCTCCAAAATGAAGCTCTAATAACGCCAAAGTCATAAAAACTGTTTATATTTATTGTATGATTTGTAATCAATGGAGTGAGTTTCGGGATTTAGATCGTCAGCTTTGAATAAAACTATAGAGGATATCATAGAATAATTTGGACTATTGGACAACATGTTCCGATTTCTGGTTATTACAATTATCAAACTTTACAATAAAGTGATGTAGGGTGTGTAAGTAAAATATGTTTGTATCTGTGTAATTATACATACATATGTATGTATGTGTGAATTAACAACCACAGGAATATCACAATATGAATGTTTTAGAAACACCAACATTGCGTGTACAACTTGTACTTGCCACTATTTGTGGCAAAACCCTACTCTACAGCCTGTCTGCTGTTGTACAAAAGTTTTGATTTAAAATGAACTTGAATGTGTGATTAAAAACCCTGATCCCACACTAAACAACAACAGCAACAGCAAAACATTAATGTTCATGTGTCATTTATGAACTTAAGACCAAAGAGAAAAAAAAACAACACCAACAAATTAAAGAAAACCGAACTAAAAGATGAATTAGTTTTGTTTCTGGTTCAGTTTGTTTTTTTACATATTTTGCTAACTTTTATCTTGATTTTTCAATACGCCGTAGAGATTGCGTGATTGATGATTGGTTAAAGTAACAACAACAACATGAACAACATTTGGTGTAACTTTTTACTCTACAACACACTTGACTGCAACGATTAAATGCTTCCTTGATTTTTGTTCTGCTTTTGCAATTTATGTTGAAAACACTCTTCAAGTAGTTGAAAGTTGAGTTCAGTTCGGTTTGAAGTTTGTTGAAAAGATTAAATCAATTATGTGCACTTATTGTCTTTAACATAACCACACGTTAAAGAACATAAACACTTAAACTCCAATGCAAACTGATGGTAGCACAGACTTTGCAAATTGTTGCATGAGAGATAAGACAACAATCTTTTGCATTATGTTTCCTTGAGTTCTATTTTGTTTTTGCTTCTGTATTTCATCAGTTTTTTGTTATGTAAGTTCGTTTGATGCAAAATTGATGAATGAATGCACGTTAATCAAGTTAAACAACGATTCAATGATTTTTAAAACTTTAAGCAAATACAAAACAAAAAACTTGTTAAACCGTGTGCATTTTAATATAACGATCAAGTTTAAGTTTTTTGTAAATCCTGTTAATATTTTATACTCTTTAATAAACAAATAAGATACATATAATATTTAGCAAAGTTAGTAATAAATATTATTGTAATTAAGTTAAATTATAGAATGTTGCAATGGATAGTACTTTTTTGTTATAAGGAACAAGAGTTCATTACGACCGATTTCGAACGTTACACATAATTCAACCTTGTTCATAAAAGAGAGGGATCCAAAAGATTGATTACGGAGGGACCTTGTTGCAAATGATCTAAACCTGGGTAGCTCCTACAATCTGACATTAATTCAATTAAGTGGTACCTGCCCTTACGAATATCAATCAACATTGCTTATATATGAAGAGGGATCCGAAAGATTGAGGTATATGGTTCCTCCATTTATTATTAAGTATGGATATTAGTCAAAGGTTAGGAAGGCCTAGATTATAAAGAGAACCCAATATATCCTATTAAGATACCCTTAATAACTCCTTGAAATTTTCATTTCCCTCGAAAGCAAAATTGCTATCGTAAACTTGTTGTGAACAAATCATTCACAATAGTTGATATTGTATAGAACAGCTGTTCAATGTTTATAAAATTCCATCAACAAATTTCACAATAAGGTAATTTTCTTCACGACAAAACGTTAGTGAACGAAAAAAAGCGAAAAATGGAACATATTTCACGTGAAATGATGATGGGCGATAGGTGTGGATATGTTCGCTCTAATTCTGAGTCATGTTGATTCACTAAGAATTAATTTAAGCATAAAATATATTAGTAGTGTACCTTGTTACAAAATATCTTACAATCTGAGATTAATGCAATTATATAGTACTCATCTTAAAGAATTTTTGTAAAGAAAAGGGAACAACATAGAATTTTTATACCCTTCACCTTCGTGAGAAGGGTATATATAAGTTTGTCATTCCGTTTGTAATTTCTATAATATAATTTTCCGACCCTATAAAGTATATATATTCTGGATCCTTATAGATAGCGGAGTCGATTAAGCCATGTCCGTCTGTCTGTCTGTCCGTCTGTCTGTCTGTCTGTCTGACTGTCTGTTGAAATCAGTTTTTAGAGGACCCCAGATATCGGCGAAATCCGAATCTTCAATAATTCTATTAGACATGCTTTCGAGAAGATCGCTATTTAAAATCAGCAAAATCGGTCGGTAAATAACGGAGATATGAACAAAAATCCGAGACAACCTCTGAAAATTTCATCAAAAAATTGTTATAAAAGCAACAACAACACTGAATATAGAAAAAGATTTACATGTGTGTGTGTAGATGTATTTGGTTTTATTCAGCTGTGTATTTTTTTGTTTTGTTTGGAATCCAAACATACAAAAAATACACAGCAAAAAAATATGATTTGCATTTTTTGTTCAAATAAAATAATATTCCCTTTTGTATTGCAAATATATTTTTTAATGAATAGAAAAAAGTATTTAAAACGTTTTCAATTATATGAGAGTAGATTGTGAGTTATTGTACAATAATTTTTATGCGAATAATGTAAGTTTGAAATTTAAAACTAACACAAATTTTTCCCAAGTGCTTTTGAAAACAATTTTTTTTACGATAAACAAAAACAAAATCTACGTCTCGTCAATGTTTACCAGCAATGAATCAGAGGTCGAAGTCGACCGGCTTCTAGTCGGAGCTTAGCCGCCGCCGAACTATATTTAGTTGCTTGAGCCGCCGCCGAAACATTCGGCTTAAATCGACTCAAATTTTTTTAATGTTTTTATTAACAAGACTGTAAGATCAATTATGTTTAAAATACACTATGGAGAAGGGTATATAAGATTCGGCACAGCCGAATATAGCACTCTTACTTGTTGATATTCAATTGGTACCAGTGGACTTGAGGTCTAATTGTTCCCTTGATCGTGTTCAATATCTCGACTAAGACATATAAAATATAAACATTATTTTAAATGTCATTTCTTCTAATGCTTCGTTAATTGCATACTGTTTTGTGGTTTAATTTCCCGAATACGGTCATACTTTAAACTCTCCAGAGTGCTGTTAGAGTTGTACTCGGAAGTAAATAATATTTTAAAGACATTTCAACCTTTTTTCATTCATTTTGAAAAATTTAATAGAAATATATAAAAATTATCGTCTTATTGAGATTTACTGCTAGTATTCTGACTAGTAACAGAGCAAGAATCGGACAGCCGCCTAATGGAATACGCGCTTATCATAGAAACTTCACAGAACAGTTATTAAACTTTCCTCTTATCATCGTGTCTTCCGATCTCTCAAAATTTGTTTAACTTTGTCGAATAGTGCTTGAGAATATCAGTCAGCTCAAGCATTTAATTAAATCCAGTATTGCCTTCAGTCTTATCAGGAGTTGATAGCTCAATATCAAGGCAAACCAGTCTTTGAACCTGATATTGTATACATAAATAAAAGAATCATAGATCAGAATTCGTGTTATGCTAGCTACTTAAAGAGAGAGAGAGAGAGTACAATTAAGGGCTTAAGACCCATTTCTTACTTCCTCTAGTCTATTCTCTTCCCATAACATTTCCTCAAGAGAGCCATTTTAAAGGACTCGCTTATAACATTATTTGTTTTCTGAACATCGCTGCCTTTTTGCGCAACTTCTGAGATATAAAACATCAATTGCTTTTGCAAAAACATAAGTAGATGGAATCGTCTGTGTTGATTCGCTAACATCACCATGAGACGTAATCGGTAGATTGAAATATGAATCCATTAAATTGCCCAATTACAAGTTCTAACTCATAGAAAATACACAATGGTTTAACGGTATATATTTATATATCCTAACAAAGAAGGGAAATTCATAGTGTCATCGGAATAAGATACCTTACATCCATCGTCATTACATTATATAGGTACCAGGTCACTCGGGAGTAGTCGGTAACGAAAACACAAATGTTTAAGCTTTAAAGAAAATAAAGCTTTAGTCAGTTAACTGACGAGCACAAGCCATTAGACATATCGAAAAATATGGGTGAGAGAACTACATAAGGCCTCTTGGAATAATGAACATGAACGGGGTGACCACGATGAGAGCAAGACGAGAAATCTCCTAATATATAGAACAAATATTATTTTAGTTTTTTTAGTAAAGGTGCCCCTTATATCTTTCCATTTATTACACATTCACTCATTGGAGGGGTTCCTATTGAACACTGAACTTATCCCGAAATATAGATTTCGTCATAAATTGCTGCAACATTATCCTTCCGTCTTTTAGTTCGACTTTAGCTACCATATGCAACAGAGCGGTTAATTCTTATATCCGACACTATATAAAGTATAGAAATTGGCAGCCCTAAGATATAAGATAGGTTTGCTATTTTGATCCAATTAAAATGATTTCACGGAAGTACTGAGGATTCAATACTAGTTAATAGTTTATGTAAAACATCTTTTACTCCAAGTTTGCAAAACAGAATCTGGGGGAATCTGCATATAGATAATATGCCCTGAGGGAATTCCAGTGTGTCGTATGAATAAGATAACTTACATCCATCGCCATTTAATCCAGCACACATTCCATATATCATACATATATTATTCTAGTTTTATTGGTCCCTTATATATTTTTATATGATTCTACGGAAGTGCTGATATTCAAAACTAAATTCGTTTACTCTTTAACGAAAGCATATTTTATAAATTATCCTCATCCTAGATGGGTGGTAGGTCATCTCTATAAAGCCTAGTTCCAAGTTGGTTTTAAATGAGTAGTCTTGCAAGTTGGTTTAAATGATTGTGCTCTCTGTATAACTGGCTGTACCCTATTAAAAGGGTTTAATACAGTTTTATACAAGATGACTTTATTGTCAAGACTTAATTTCGTTTAATGGTTTATTAACCAGTGCATACTGGAGGCTTTAACTTCATACAAAGTTTATTGGTTTCAATATGTCGAAGCCTTCGATCTAAATGAATTGAAAGTGAATTCAAGATGATTTTATAAAATGATATACATGTTTTGCTAATTGTGCTGATTTTTCAAAATATAATCAAAGATACAAAACTAGTGTTATAGTTACAACCATTAAATAAACATTTAATTTACTTCATAAATATTTACACAAAAAACTTAAAAAAATGCAATTGGTATTTGTTCTTAAATCGACATCAACAATTCGATTTGAATATGAAATACTTGAAACACAAATTAATATGAAGAGCAAAATATCGACAGAGAAAAATCCAATCCAATTGATTGTCTAATATAATCTTTCTACAATATTGCAGACAAACTATAATTTTGTATGAAAAAAGATGGTAAGAAGTATAACAAATATTGTGAACTTTCAATTTATTTTTAAATTATTATAGTATTTTAGAAAATTGTATATCAAGTGTTCTATTTACAAAACCAACATCAGCACTCTAGAGTACTCGCTCGTTTATACCCAAAGGAATTGTTTCTTGCCACTTCCTTTTTTTTTTGGTTTTCTTGTGCAAACATCATATTTGCTTCATTTTCATTCTTAACTATTTTCAATTCTTTTATTTTATTTTTGGATTATATTTCTTTTTTTTGCCCAAGTTTTTTTTTCTTCTTTCATTTGGTCCTGAAGAAGCAAAGGACACAGCATCACATTTTACTCTTGATTTAATTTTGAGATTTTTTTCATTTGCTGTTGTTGCTGTGTCTCCCTTAACTCCACATGTATTAGGATGCATGTATAAAGTTAAGGAATATCCTTTTCTAGGATGTTTTAAAGAAACATATACATTTTAAATGCTTTACCAACTGGTAAAAATGTTAAAGATCCTGTGGAAAGGGAGAAAAAAACTTTTGATTTCGCTTGATTTTCAATGTTTGTCTATTCATCTCTTTGATTTTTTTTTACACTAAAAACCTACTGGGAAAAAGTGGATATATAAAGGATATTGTTAAGTTTAATACAGTTTCGTAGATAAGGAATTATTTCAGTTTTAATATTTTGAAATCCCCGTCAAATTAATGGTTGTGATTAAAACTGAAAGTTAGACTTTATTAACTATGCAAACTGAGACCTTAAGTTCACTCTTTAGAACAAATCTTCAGAAATTTCTTATTTTAATTTTAAACCTAGAACAGAGTTACTGTAGGGTATTTCAAAGTTGTCTATGCCAAGAACAACATTTACTTTCAACTATTTAAGTCTTATGATTGTTTATAGGCATGAGTGTGTTTGTATTTCTGAGATTTTTTTCCAATTTTCCTGCTTTTTGATTCATCTAGAGCTGCTTATTCTATTCTATCTACCTTCACACTGACAGACAGACTGCTTGACTGACTGGCTGAATGAGTATTTATTTGATTTTGGCCATGTTTACTTTGTTCCCTATTTGTTTTTATTGGTTTTAAATTATACTTGTAATCCAATTTTAAAGAAATGAAATCAAAAAAATCTTGTAGTTTTGATTGAGTCCCTCTAGAGTAGCTGCTTTTGGTTAGATGAGCTGCTGGTTACAACGTCACTCATACATATATATACGTACGTACATACACTTACATACATACAATTGATTCCGAAATAAAATTTGAAGAAAACAAGTAAATAATGAAATCAAGTATAAAATAAAATATTAAATGAAGATGATTAGAAAAGGTAGATAGAACTTCACATTTCTATTTTTTGTTATTTATTCTATAAAGTTGATAAGAAATTTGTTCAAATAGAGCTACTAACTCCTAGTTCTGTTGTTAGTAGTTTTATTTTAAGGAAATGTAATTTTATTTAGTTTCACAATGAATTTGATTATAACAACAATAACACAAATTATATGAATTGAACATTTGTGAAATTAAATTTAAAAACAAAAAACAAGTGGGAGTTTAAAATTTATTTTTTTATTTTCTTTACAATTTTACAGTTTTTCTGTTACCGACTACATCTATAGAGAAATGTCTAGAATGCTACTTTCGCCAAAGTGAAGTTCTTTTTTGTTGAAGCTGCTTTTACAATGCAAAGTGATATAATGTTTTAAAATGGTTCTTAAGTTGACAATATTTAGTCCGATTCTGCTTGATCATAAAGCTAAGAAAACAAACCACATACCGTACACAACTGCAATAGGGATGGTATTATGCTTTTGTGCAAATATTTTAGCACCCAAAAATATTGGTTCTACACCCACCTTAAATTATACTAATCGGCTCGGAATCAGTTTCATTAGCTATACCTGGCTGTCCGTTCTTTTGAAAATGGTTGAAATCGATCCATTATTTCACACAGCCCCCATACAAACGTACCCCTGCAATGGGCTCATAATTACGTTAAATATTCTATTATGTCAACAAAAGCGGGCAAAACTTAGTTTTATAGAACCTTAAATGGCACTACCGATTTTTGTTATGATCAAGCCTCATTTGAAAATAGCCCCATATGGTGACAGTGATCGACTACACATTCATACGAGTTTTAACTCTATTATGTGTTATTAAAAAGGTAACAAACGAATTTCGAAAAGGGTAATGCTAATGTTTATAAACATTCCTAAGATTTTACGGACTCCAATTACCGGCGGGGTATTATTATGCTGCTATACGTTGGTAATAAAGTAATGGCAAGAATAATTGCCAAGAGGATTTAGCACAATGTAACACCAAGGTTTAGACATGAACAGCCTGGATTCAGACCACAAAAGTCGATCATCGATCATATTGATTGAGTGGCATTCACCATTGTATGTTTCATAAATTACGATAAATTAAAACCCGAAGTGATTTGGAATTCACTGGAATATAGGAGAATTCCCTACAGACATATACGCCTCATAAAGAGTTGTATAGGTGTCCTTTCATCACATCTATTTAAGATAGTTCTGGACACGATCCTTGGTGAAGTCCTCGATAATAGAAGAGTGGTAATGTGTAGATTGGATGGTCCCTTTAACAATCTTGATTACGCTGACGATATCTATCTGCTGTCAAAATATTACGCGCTAATGCAGCCATTCTAGATCTATTTGTAATTGGTAAAGATGAGATAGAGGATGTTAGTCAATTCTGCTATTTAGGGAGCATCAACGTAGGTACGAGCGAGGATATCGATAACAGATTGCAAAGAGTTCGTCAAGCATTTTACATTTGGAAATCATCCTCTCTATCTTCTACTCTGCGCTTCTGTACGGTTGTACGGGAACGCTGACCAGTTCTACGCTCTGGCGTAAGTAATAAATAATAACCTAAACCCTATTTATTGAAATTAGGCGACAAAAATGGCGAAGATTGAACACACTCTAAGATTGAACAGACTAATGGCATCACCAGAATTGCAATTCACTGGAATCACCTTCTTCTGGGAACAGAAGAAGGGGACGTCCAACTCATTTGTGGAGGAGACAAATTGAGGCCGAAATAAACCAAAGGTGTTGACACAAAATAGAGCTACGTTCAAAAATTTCTTTGAGAAACTCCTTGTTGGAACGACTTGAACTTATATAATGTTAAGGAAGAAACAGGCTGGTTTCTGACTCTACAAGATGGAGTGGTGCTCACCACTGTATCTATAATTAGTAGTCATGAAGAAGAAGGCTACAAGTCATATTTATCATGAATGCGTACAAGATAAACCAAATCACGAAGTGACTTGGACTACATAGAAACATAGGAGAATCCCTCATAAACTTATATGCCTTATAAAGAGCCTATACCGTAACGCTTCTTGCAGTGAGGTTAAGATAGGTATACGTCATAGATGTATTCTATCACCACTTATATTTAATAAAGTTTTGAGTCCTCAATAACGGCAGGGAAATGCTGTGAGGATTGCTGGGTCGCCTAAACGATCTTGAGTACGCTAACGATATCTATCTATTGGCTTATAGCTACATACATAGTTTTTGCGACGGAATCATTAGATTTGATGATTCCATCGATATTTGCAATTAATCAAGATGTTACAGTTCTGTTTCTATCAAGGCTGTCGACTTGTAATAAAGTTCAATTTCAAGCTCAGACGATACATAGTAGCTGAAAACGTAGCGTAGAGCATGAAAGTATTTGGGAAATTGAACTGCTAATGAATTCAAAACTAACAGGTTGTCCTTTAGTTGAAAATGCTCCGCAAAGGATATTTCATGACTGAAAACTTCGTATATAAAAATTGAGATCAACCTTAAAAAGAGCTCATATTGTAAAATCGATTTTAGTTAAAGCTTCACCACAAAGCTTCCGGATTATTTGCAAAACTATTGACAATTACTAAAGAAATCAAATAAAAAGACTTTAACACAGAAAATTGTTCTCTTAATTGCTCACATAAAACAAAAGCTTAAAATCTGCACACTCAAAGGATTTTACGATTTTTTAAACATTTTACTACATTTAGAATATGAGAAAAAAAGAAATGTATGTCTAATTCCATTAAAGGAAACGTTTTTCCTACTGATCCTTTTGAAAGAATATTTTGCTTGATAAAACGTTTTATTTACACAGCTACAAAGTTAATTTTTATTTTCTTTTTAAATAATCGGAAATAAATTTTATGAAAAATACACAGTTACATAGACACACACATAAAGACTTTTATCTCTGTCAAAGAAATAAAAGAACATTTTTAGCACACAATTTAAAACAATTTAACTTTGTGCAAGTTTCTTCTTTTTTTTCGTACACTCCTTCATTATTCTGCTGTTTTGTTTCTTTTATTTAATTTTTTCGTTCAGAGTTGTATTGTATACTATTTGTTGATGCTACTAACTTATAAAAAACAGAACTACATATATATCTCTATATATGTGTATATGTATATAGGTATGTTTATATGTTTTTAACAAATTACTTTGCCACAGAATGCAAACCAACTGCAATCATTTCCGACAACAACCAACAACTACAAACTACTATTTGCTACTCTACGCTTCGTGTTCAAAACCAAAATATTTTATATGCAAAATGTGGAACATACACTAATAGACATGTAAAAGAATTGATTCTTTTAACAATATTTTGTGCTCATATACTGATGTACTCTAGTTGTCTTTTTTTCCTGAAGAATGATGTTAAACGTGATTCAAGTCTCATTTCAAAATAAATAATGGAGACAAAAGAATCACATGCTAAGTAAAAGTGATATTCGAGAAAATATTATAGATCTTAAATGGATCACCCATCACCCACAGAAAAGCAGGCCTGACTGCTTTTCTTTGGGTGATACAACAAGTTAAAAGATGGTCCATCCCCCTAGACTATGTTATTTTGATTTATAAAAGTAATTCTACACCGTCGGAACTATAAATTGGTGAAGTCATAGGACTTGCAGTGTAGCTAAGTTTTCGGACTTAGTCTTGGTTAAAACTCAACATTTCGATATGAACTCTTGGTGCTGTTGTCGAGACAACAGGCTATGGTCTAATAAAAAACAGTCAGGCCTTTTAAAATATTACTTATATACAACAAGTTAAAAGGTGATCCACCTGTGACATGTTATCATGATTTATTGAGGTTTTAGTATACTGTCGGCACTACAATGTGGTGAAGTTATAGGATGTGCAGTATAGTTAGGTATTTCGGGAACCGGTGACCTGAGGGACAGTATTTTGGATTCTGACTTGGTTAGAACTCAACATTTAGTTATAAGTTCCCGGTGTTGTTGTCGTGACAACGGGCTGCGGCATAAGTTACAGAAACCGGTAAACTGCTGGGAAGTTTTTTGGGTTCAGTCTTGGTTAAATCAATTCAGTATAATTCCCCGATGTTGTCGAGACAAATCGCTACCACAGAGGAATGACTATAGACCAAATGTTAGGAAAAAGTGTGAAGACCTCAATCTACCCGCGCACACGACGTGAATGTATCGAGTAGAGGAGTAATAGTTTATTTTCAAGAGTATGTTTCTTGGTTTACTCTCTTTATATCTGATCTGATCTGATAGCGGAACATTTTCCAATTGTACGAATCAAAGACTGGAAAACTCGAGGACTTTAAAAATTTTTTGAAAAAGTTCATAGATTATATGTCTGTTGTACTGTGAAGCGGGCTATCACATAAGATTTTATGTTGGGTATATTGGAATTAGGTTAATGGGTTTAACGCATAGAATTAAAGGTTCTATAACACCCTCAAGTATACCATCTATTTTTGAGTTGATAAAGTCATATTTCTCTGTTTGTCCATTTAAACCTTCTGGAGTGTGAGCACACATAGTTTGCTCTCATTATATCTGATCTACGGCAGTGTATCTCTGTTTGTATGAATCAAGTCTTGGTTTAATAATGGAGATCGTACTCCGGAATATTAAAGAGAATCCCAAAAAGCCTCTTAGAATAACGAACAGTGGGCAGAACTACGAAGATCCTATGGGTTGACCCTGACTAGAGCAAGACGAAAAATGTTCTCAAAATGAGCAATTCTGAAGTTAATATGATGGTACGTATTCTAAGTGGACACACAGGATTACGACTACATCAATGCAAAATTCGACGTGCGGATTCAGACAAATGTGGAGCATGAAATGCATCCACCAAATTTTGTTAGGAACAGTTCCCATCTCCCCATGCATATCCATATACCTCAAACCTTTTTCCATCTTAGTATCTCTTGAACCATAGATGTCAAGGTAACCCAAAACATTGTCGATTCTATCCTAAAAGTCAAAGTTTGCGCTCCGAGTACTAAATACTTATTCGATTTCGATTTTCTTACTATATGTAATGTTCTAAAAGATATCACTCATTAAGCATCTGTCTACAATTCTAGCACAGTTTAATGAATGTCTGTTATGTAGATGTATTTATGTATTTTACTGAATATGTATATATTTTATAGTGTGTGCGTGTGTGCATGAATCTCCATTTATGTATATGTGTTGTTGCATTCTAAAGATTCATAGTGACTACCACTGCAATATGTAGGACCAACATAATTCATTGTTGCTCTATCGCAAACTATAGCAACAACTACAAGATGAGTTGTAATGAAAGAATAAATAATAAATAAAAATACTAGTAACAAGAATGTAAGAATGGTCGGGAAATGCTTAACCCTATAGCAGCTAGGCTCGGAAAAGGTTTTGTATAGAATCTTGTGTCCACAGAATTTAATAAGGTAGTTTATAAGTGAGCCTTGAATGTTGAATCCTTCCCACTATATTGGTGTAGGGTATAAAATCGTAAAAAATATTTCAAGAGTAAATAGAGAAAAACACCAACATTCACGCCATTTCTATATATGTATACAAATCATTTTATAGTGTAATTTATACACTTTCATACAGACATAAACACATACAAAGAAGAATTATGTTTTCTTTTGCAGAAAATAAAATGTTTATATGAGGATGTGTTTTTGATTTTGGCCCAAAAAAAAAATAAATAAAAGAATCGTATACCAGCAACGTATATGGTAAGTAAGTACGTAAACATGTATCTAATATATGTATGTACGAATATTCATATTTCTTAACATTTTATATTTTACATTTATATTATTTAAAGTTGTAAAAAGCGAGCATTATAAACATTTACAGGAAAAACACATATACAGTTATGGACAGACACAGTGGATAACAATAGGAGTAAATCAAATTTTTTACATATAAGTAGCTAACAAGATTTTTTATCCAAACCTCAAGTGTTCCGACCCATTGGCGTTATTTTATGTTTGTAAAAGAAATCGCCGATAAATTAAAGACAGGGCAGTAAAGACTATACATCATCTCACTCCGTTTTGCCAAAACTCTGTTCAGCACATTTGTTCCAACCATCACTGCATTCGTCATTTATATCCGACTAACCTCGGTTGCATTATGAGCTCAAATCCAACATATTATTAATACACAGTCGTTCTGTTGTTTGTGGTTTGTTCCTCTTCTAGAATCTAGGAACGGTGACAGAAACCTATCCCGAAAATTTATATTTCACCGTGTATCAATATTTCAACCAAGCAACTCCTTCAGCTAGTTTAAGTTCAAACTGCAGACACTCCGTGCATTCCGAAGGATCCTCAAGTAAAAGGAGTAAAGTAAAATCACCAGTTTATAATCCCGGCTGACTAAAGGTACCGGTAGCAACTTTTTTCCCCGGAATTGCAATGCGCCAAGATGCGGGTCGTATATCAAGGAAAAATGTCCGGCAGAGCCTTTGAGACCGATGACATTTGGTAGAAGGGTTATTGGTAAGGGTTGGGGTGGCCTTACCCCACCCGTCTACATAATTAATGTGTCGTATGTTTTTCACTTATGAATGTGTCGTATAAATGAGATGTGTGCTGGGTTGAATGATGATGAATGAAAGTTATCATATACATTTGATACCATTGAATTTTCCTTCCTTGTCCAGATATGTTCAGGGTTTACTCTGTTCATATCAGAATTACCACAGTGTGTCCCTGTGAGTAAGAACAATGTCTACGGCTTATTGATGATCGTACTTCAGTCTACCGGTTACGTCTCTAGGTGCTGTTGCCGAATCAACAGAGGCCATCCAATGATCAAGAGAATAGATAGCTCGAGTACTCCAGCGAAGTACTTGTGCATGGGCCGGTCAGAACCAATGTACAAAAATTGCACTTGCGTTCTTCATTGAAGAACAAAGGGGCGATGGTAGACCGTTCTTAAGTCTACCCAGTGGTTGAACAGACCACCGTAAGATAAGGCCGTCAGGGCAAGTGCTCACGTTAAAACTCTCGACATTCCCCGCTCTTCAAAATGTTTTATCATCATCAACAATTTTTACGCTCCACAGTAATATTACAAATACAGATAGGTAAATAACCGTAGGTATACATGCCTTACACGTTATTCTTACAACACAGTTACAAATGTTGCATGGCTTAAAAGGTAAATAAGTTGCCAGTTATTTTATCTGCAACATTTCTAAAAAAAATGAAAGACCAAAAAGAAAAGAAACAAAAAACAAAAATAATTTACACCATAAAATGGTAAATGTACTTAACAACATCTACAATTACATATAAACATGTAACATACATAAATGTAAATGTATGTAGGTATATACACAAATTACATACATCACACATTTGCATACAAACATGAAAGATAGCTAACTAACAAGAGTAACAACAAGATAAATTCATATTTTAGGTTAAAAGTTATAATGGAAAAATTTTAAATGTCATGTTACTTTTCACATCTAATGTACGTTCCAGACCATGTATTAGAAAGAACTCTTGTCCAATCATACCATTCACATATACAAACTTATAAAGATACTATTTAGTAAAGTTTATTTTTAACAAAATTATATGTATAAAACTTGACCAGGATGTGTATGAAATTTTTAGTTTAAAGTTTTACAAGTACAATTGTAATTAAGAAAATATTCTTACTTTTACAACAATTTATTTATTACTAACAAAGTTTTTGTAAGATCTTTTTTTCATATTCAATGAAAATTGAATTGTTTAAAACCATTTGTAATTCAAAACATCTTTCTTTATGACTCAGATAATTGTAGAATTAAACCAAAACTAACAAAATATTAATTTTAAAAAACAAAATTTTTTTGTTAAATTTTTTACCCTACACCACTTGAGTGGGGAAGGTATATCGTCCTATACGCACCTTAAAATATATAAATCGACTTAGAATCGTTATCTGAGTCGATTGAGCTATGTCCGTTCGTCTGGCTGTCCATGTAAACTTTGTGCGCAAGGTACAGGTCGCAATTTTGAAGACAATTGGATGAAATTTGGCACACACTCTTTTTTGGCCCCAGGACGAAGACTATTGAAAATGAACAAAATCGGTCCATTATTTAGCATAGCCGCCATACAACCGTACCCCCTCCCCCCAAATAGGGCCTCTGTGCTCATAATTAAGTCTATTATGTTCTATTATGTCAACAAATGTCGAAAAAACTTCAGTTTAATAGAACTTTTAATGACATTACCGATTTTTGTTATGATCGGACCTTATTTGACCCTAGCCTCCATGCAAACTCCCTTCGGAAAATGACTTAATGGTCAAAATTCACCTATAAATACTAAAAAAATTTTTTAAATTCTACATAAATAACTTTGAAGTAGACGTGAATCCCTCTACCAACATTTATAAGGATATGGCCATATTTTTCCTTACTCCCCTTTGAGCCCTCTTGTAAAAGAACTCTTTTTTGACAAAAATAAGTTAAAATATTTCGGAATAAAGTTTAAAAACAAATCAAATGCTTTTTTTTTAAAATAATTCTCATTTTTAACATATTGACTGGTGTAGGGTATCATATGGTCGACTAAGCCCGACTATACATTCATACTTGTTAAACTGTGAACGTATGAGTAAGGAGACCTTACCGCTACTCACAAAATTTTGTACATAGATTCTGTTTTGTATATAACTTGTTTATGTCAAATTTCATCGCTATACTGATATTGTTAAATAAAGAAAACCAAAGCTCTTTCCTGAGGGGAACCTTTTAGTTATGCTGAGGTCAGTTATAGATCAGTCGTCATTAAATTTTGAATGAAGAATTATGTTCCTAAGTCGATTTTCATCGCTGTACTAGCAATTTTCTGAATCCTCTTAGTCAAATTTTCAAAGGAGGACCTTAGATCGATTTTGGTTTAAATAAAATTTGTTTACATTGAATATCATCTCAGTACTCTCATTTTTATACCAGTTATTTGCGTTAATGTAATTTTATGAAGGGGACCTTATATGGGAGGTAGGGTCAATTATGGACTCATCCATATACAATTTGGTAGAAAAATTTTTGCTCACAAGAAACTCAGGGACATGAATCTTTTTCATGTCGAATTTCATCGCTATACTCGTATTTCTAAAACTGTGAAGATCGTGAAAATTGTTTTTTGGGGGTTCACTTTTATGCGGGTTATACGAAAACGTGGACCGATTTTGCCCATTTTCAATACCAAACAAACCTTCGCAATAGAGAATATTTATGTAACATTTTAATTGTCTAGCTCCTCCCTCTCGTGATTTCAACAGACAGACGGATATGGCTAGATCGTCCTAGAATTTAATATGGATCCAGAATATATGTATATACATGAGGGTCTTTGACCAATATTTCGATGTGTTACAAACGTAATGATAAAATTAATATACCACCCATCTTTTTTGATGGTGTATATAAGAGCATAATTACGCCATCGATATATTTTTGCTAGCTACCTCAATGGCTGTTATTCAGAAAAAGATCGACAAATAGATCGTCTGCGAGTACATATACTTACTTGGTAGCGCTATAACCCGTCATTGCGGTAAATTCTTCTCATTGTCCCGGTATATACAATCAAAGAGTGACTTAAGTCCTAATAGACCTTTTACCTTATAACCAGAGGATCCAAGAAGGACTCCTTATGCATTCTAAAAAATATCTTACTAAAATGTCCCACGAATTCGGATATGCTGACACACTCGTATGTGGAAATAAAACATTATGGATCTAGAAGCTTTTTGCGCAAGCTGTCTAGCTATTTTATATCTTCCTAAAGTAGTCAGCTTGCGGAATGGGCTTTATTATGATCCGAATATTCCACAAAAGTCTCATACTTTCCACTTCATTTAAATAAATATTTGATGTAACTTTAAAAAATGGCACATTAAACTTACAGAAAGAAAACTATTAATACATTTTAACATTTTATGCCAATTTTAATTAGAAAGGGAAGGAAAACCGCAGACAAATGTGGTTTTCGTTTCATTATCATCAGACATCCTCTTAAAGGTATAAGTATAATTGTTCATTTCAATGCCTTCATTCTAGTGGCTAAGACTTTTTAATTGTTTAAATTAAAAAACAGTTATTTTTTCTTTGAATGCAGATAAAGGATTCTTTAAAAAGGTTGGTAAAAAATTTATACTTTCTAGCAGGCGTCTCTTGAGGTATGTATGTATTACATGTGCTATTGGTAACACAAGTCTGCAGAGTCTAGAAACTTAAAAAGTCCAAAAACTCACATTTTGACCTGAACTCTTATCTCATCTAGTATATATATCGAAAGTCAGTGGGCAACTGAATTCGTCCTGATGATTCACGTCTTTGCGGGGTTCGCGTAGTGATTCTGGTAGAAAGTGTACTTGGTTAACAGTGGTTTCGGTTCTATTGCCAACCCATCTTACAATTGGATGGTCTTGGTCTTCATTTCTTTGTACAGATTTACTCAGTTCATAAGTTGACGAAGTATTTATACACTCTAGCATACGCCTCCTGGGTATGTTGCTTTGCTGATCCGCCCTCCACTTCATATTATTGGTATCCTTTAGATTTCCAAACAGTATCTCTAGTCTGTGGGGAGCGGAAACTCAAGAAATCAAATGATGACTCATCAGGGTTATTAGTTAAACAGCTAATCAGAACGCTTATCCTATTATCTAGTTCTGCGCAAGTCAGTGATCAACGGAATTCATTCTGTTGTTCATGACTAAAGTTAGTACTTCGGTCTAACAAATATTATATTCCCGGTATTACGCAACTCTATGTGCTGGAGCCAAATCAGCAAATATTGTAACTTTAATTACCAGAGTTTAATTTGTTATATTCCCGGTATTACGCAACCTGATCATGTACTATGCGTTTTGTTTGCAGGTTACAAATTGAAGATCGTGAAATGTCTCTAGCTCTCCCTGTGGCTGAAATAGACCACCGTCAGGGATACTGAAGTAAATTACTTTAGAAACTTTAGTATTTCCCAGACATGTTGTTTTTCCGGAGTCAATTTT
Organism: Lucilia cuprina; assembly: GCF_022045245.1. NCBI lineage: Eukaryota > Metazoa > Arthropoda > Insecta > Diptera > Calliphoridae > Lucilia > Lucilia cuprina. Next base: position 54,019,932 of record NC_060950.1, on the reverse strand, counting down.
GTGTAGCATGATTGTTATTATCATTTAGTGCAAAAGTTGCTCTCATAATCAATGATAACTCGTTGCTCTTGCTTTTATAAAGATAAATTATATGATTTTATGTGAGCTTACATCAGTTGGAAACATTAAATCCAACACAAAACCCATGACAGTGAACAAACATTTGATGTTAACACAATTAGAATGAACATTAAACAACAACACCAAACGTGTTACATCTGCCAAAGATGAACTCAAATACAAACACATTTCCGACAACAAGTCCACAATCAAATACAACAATAAATTGAATCATTAGAACGAGAGTGCAAGTTAAATAGTATTTGAAAATGAAATAGAAAACACCTTCTGCGGGCACAACAGCACAAATAATAGGAATAGAATGAATACAATAAAATTGCTTACAAAGCATATTATTTAAACTACACGTTCTTCTAATGTTGAAAAAGTTAATAAACATCAATGAAAAAGAACATCTCTACATTTATCCTTTAAACTCAGGTGCAATTTTATTGCCATTTTTATTTTAATTTTATATAGATACTAAAGATTGTAACTACTCGTAGTTTAATGACAGTTACGTTGCAGTTAAATAGTCTTAAATTGTCTCTACGTTAGATATATTTAATTTTCAATTAGTGTTGAAGTGAAATGAACATTCGTTTAGTTTTATTTTTATATGGACTGTAGAAGGTTTAATTGCATTTAGTATCTTCATCTCAACGTTGAATAGCCATTGGAGTCTTTGATATGTATATAATAATACTTAATGTTATGATTTAGAAGAAATCGCGTGGGTCTTAATATTATTCGTATTATATCATAATAAAATATATTGTAAAAATGGATAACTATGTATTGTATACCCTTACACTACCAACAATCCTAGTCTCAAGCGCAAACGATTGATTGAAAGCAGCCTCTATAACAATCATGTAATTGAGGGCACAGTAACATAACATCAAGTCATCTTTAATGTTTCGTCGACTGTGAATGCTTAGTGAAGTGTCAGTGTTTACATATTAGCTAAACTTAAAAAAAGAAATCGCAAGTGATTTGGATAGGAATGCATGTTCAGGTCTGTAAAGAGATGGACTTTGCTTTTGTAGGAGAAAATAAATCTTCCAGATTTGAATTAAACAAGACTGGTAAAATATCGAAAACAACCAGACATTGATTCATCCCATGGCAAAAATAAGAAAAGAACTGAAAAGTCTGTATCTAAATAGGAGTTAAGTAATAATTGATAACATACCATATGGTATGCAAAATAGTTACCAGATATTGAAATTAAATTGTGGTACTTATTATTTTTTGCAACGACATGAAAGCATATCTTGGATAACGTGGCCCAGCAAATGCAGAATTTGTACCGAAAAATATAAATTGATGAACATTTTAAAGTTTTACATTTAAAACTTTAGTTGAGTGAAATGAATAAGACATGTGTTTTCTGGTCTTCCATTAAAAGTGTTCGGGTGTAACCTCAAATACTTATAAACCAAATACTTATAAATACTTATAAACCATTTTACACTCAACGAGTTGCTCTCATTGAGATATAATCGAATTGGACATACATAGCTCCATACTACATTCCACAGAAAATAATAATTGTCAAATTAGAATATCCATAAGAGAATACTAACATGGGATGAAGTGATCCTTCGATACAATGATTTGATCTCAGCTTAATATCAACAGTGCCGATTGTTATTATCAAACAAGGCCTCCATACTTCTAGATAAAAAGGTCGAAATTGAATGAAACTGTTTCGCAAAGGGATACTTATCTGCACTACTTGAGTGACCTCCCGCAGGTCTTGTAATATGGTAAAACGGAAGACGTGGTTTCGATTCTTACATGAAGTCCGATAGAGACCACGGTGTATTACTAAGGGCTAACTAACTATATAGCTATCTCACTCCATTTATCTATCTATCTATCTATCTATCTATCTATCTATCTATCTATCTATCTATCTATCTATCTATCTATCTATCTATCTATCTATCTAACTAACTAACCTCCCTGGGATCACCTTAACCCACAACAATTTACGTTTTATTCTTTCCAAAGATGGAAGATGGATGAGATTTCCTTGCTTTCTTTCACAATTTTTTTTTTTCATCAAGTTTGCTTTTATTCACATAAATTGATATTAAATGCCTCTTTAATTTGACATCATGCCGCGAAATGCAGCAACATATAAAAAATTCAACACACACTAAACGATTTGTACAAGTATCTACTTGTATTGTCTTCGAGTGCTTTTAATTTAATTTTATCATGAGAAAAATTTCAGTTTTAATTTATTTAGTTTAAGAAGGTTGAAGAAGATTTAATTAAACAAAGAAATGACCGACCGTATTTATGTAGTTATTTCAAGTGGATGTGTATAGTTTGTTATAGCAGCTCTTCAACTGAAAGTCACTGTAAAAAAAATTTTGTCAATTTAATATTATGGCAATTTTTCTTTATTTTATCTATATTCTTCTATTTCCTGTTCTTTTTTACTTTTTTCATTCTTCAGTGGGGGTTAATTAATGGCGAAAGTAGAATTCATGTTGTTGACCATGAGTATGATAATGATTTCAACTCAATACCATAAACAACTTCAATCCCCTGTTCAAAAATTAGAATATAATATTTGCATTTTAGAATATTTTTTTGATAAACAAATTTTTTTTAAAATAAATGCAACCTTGTTCAGTTATTTGAGTGTCAATCTTGTTTAAAATCATAAAAATAAAAAAAAATTTAACACAGATAAAAAATTGTGAGATGAAAGTATATAAAAAATATGGATGTATAAAAAAGTTTATTAAGTGTTGAATATCATTACGAATATAAATTTTTGCATAAAATTTTGTTTACTTTTTATTTCGTTTTTATTTGTGCATATTACGAGTGCTCTGTTGTGTAGTTAACTTTTAGGGACTCGAATGTAGCTTCGAATTCAGGGTTACTTTTATATTATTTTCTTTTTTGTTTATATATTTTTTTATTTGTTTTGTTAACAGATTTGCATGTAAATGACAACAAAAATTAACAGGAATTGTAAATAAGGAAAATGCGACGAAAATTACTCTGTGCGATACAACTTAATGCAAAATTTCAAACGAGAGATCATAATGCAAAACAGGTTAAAGCTTTAATCCAACAACAGGGTACAGCAGCTCTGTGGTTAAATTTTTCTGATATATGATTTTACAAAAATATGAATTTTGAACTAAGACAATGATTGCAATGGATAGAAATATCATGTGTGTTAACATTTAGACAACGGATGTGTATAATTTGACAATGCATCGTTGTCATTTTGAAAATAATCGTTGTTACTTCGACAAGGAATCGATATCATTTCAACAATGCAAATTTACGTTTTACAACATAACGTTGTTGATTTGATAACGTCATGTATCTTTTACATTTTTGTTGTTGATTTGAGTACTATCCGTACATACTTTGAAAACGGATGTTTGTGAAATTTTATAATCGCTTTAGCCCGTTTTTCTGAGATCAACTGAAGTTGGTTGTGTCCATACTTAAGGATACCTTATGAGGAGCGAAGTTGTCGTAGGGATTCTAAAGTCATCAATACCAAGTTCCTTATTCTGACTCTTAATAAGTGTTAGTATGGATTTGTCCTCCAGAATAGGAGGAACCCACACTCTCACCGTCGTACGAAAAGGTACTTGGTCCAATTGGACGATTTAAATATTTGCGTTGGGCCAGGGTTTGTCAACTCTTCGGATGTATTTTTTGAGAAAGCCTAGGGCTTTCTTATTACCACAACCGATGACGTTGACAACCTTTGACCATTTGATGGTTTCAACCGTTTACCCTCAGCATGGCTTCATACTTCTGTACTCACTGTCGACCGACGTCACTCTGTCCTATCTGGTCAAAAACTTGTCCATTTTCGACTACTAGACCTGGGGTACTTGTCCGTTTCATCGAAATTACAATAGGTCCAGTGGCACTCAGACCTGTAGCATCCACCTGAGTACTCACGTTACCCTTTGGAGATTTCAGCACCCTCGACCAAGGACATTGGGCCGTCTTAATTTTCTGAAGAGGATGCAAAGAATTTGATTAAAAATGGATTTCAATCCATGATATCCTACTACTAGTTGCTGATTTAAATAAGAAAATTGGTGCCGATAATTCATGAATGATAACTGATATCGCTTTATAGCAATGTCTCAAGCTTTCAATTTCATTATTGGACGGTCGCTAGATCACATCTGTTTATGTCAACAACAAAAGGAGGTATTTCACTAAACGCAACAAAGACATAGCTGGCTATCATAGTAGTTTACGTAAGATTGAAACTGAAGCTAACGAGGCAGAAAACAAAAATCATACCAGAATATTGATAATTTGTCGAGTTTCTCTCTAACAACAAAGAATAATGACGGTAGAATACTGACTAAGACATAAACAGCTATCTCCGTTCTTAGAGGATATTATAGCTGTCATTGTAACAGTATAGTGGACAAATCACCTGGAGAAGATGGAATTTCTGGAAATCAAACCTCTAGCTTCAAAGGATTTTATACTACATTTTATGATGGAGGTATGGTACCAGGAATGGAACTCAAATAAAAGGACAAAAGGGACAAAACTCCCAAAAATGGTGATACGATAGAGTGTACTAATTGGAGGGTCATCAAACTTTTGAATACAGTCTAGTTGGCACAGTGCAGAAGCATTCATGGAATTCGTGGACGTAATTTCTAAGAATCAGTGTTCTTGAGGAATGTTTTTTCCGGAAAAATATCACTCCGAAAATACTTGGATCCAACTTCGAGGAATGCCAGACAATGGCAAAGAAAGTGGTCCATAATTCCACTGTCCTCCCCACATGCTCTACATCCGTCTAAATTACTTTATTGTGTAGCTGTGCCCGTAATCCTGTGTGTACACTCAGATCTAACTTTTGACTTGCTCATATTGAGATTTTTCATCTTGCTCTTATCAGGGTTACTCCATAGGATCTTTGAGGTTCTACCCACCGGTTCATAATTTCAAGTGGCCTCAGATTAACTACATCGAGCTTCCTTCCATATAAAGCTAATACATTCTATATGATATAAATCTTTTCTGTGGGAAAGTATTCCGTTCAAGCTTTCTTACAATCCAATACGATTTAAGATTTGACTTAATCACTTGATATCGCCCTAATAGTGTTATGATTAGGTAAACAGTTTGCAATATAGAACCCAAGGCACACTTTGCCCCTCATCCATCCATGTAGCAATGGATTCATACAGGTATTTGTTTCAATGCTCTGCTTGACTAAGACATTCTGTCTGGGATCAGCGTTTTAAAATATCTGATGTATACTGTGTCTACATTGATTACGTGTCCGATAACCGACTTTGGCCAGCTTGTTTAAAGTTAAGAGGTGGTCATATATTAAACATGTTTAAAACGGGTGTAATATGTAACATGGTTTCCAGAGTCAGTATTTGTACTCTGAACTCTTTGTAGATATGAGCGAAACAAATATAATAAAAACAAGTAATATTTCTATATTCGGCTGTGCCGAATCGATATACCCTTCACCAAGTACTTATGTTTTAAAAAACAGTTTTTATTTATTTTGTATCTCTGCACACATGTCACACATTACATACACACAAACAAATATAAACTGTAGCAGAAAGAAATATTAACGGTTGTACTGTAATACCACCGTCAAACTGCATTACCACCCTCAAACAAATATGAGATGTATAGCCAACATATTACTGCTTTATCTCCTTGTTCTTGTTATACCCACTTACCTTCGTGAGAACAGGACAGAACAGCATCCAAACATACAAAAAAATACACAGCTGAATAAAACCAAATACATCTCCATACGCACATGTACATCTTTATCCAATTCACAGTGCTGTTGTTGCTTTTTTAACAAAGCATGAAAAAATGTGGCTTTTTTAATGAAATATTCAGAGGTTGTCTCGGATTTTTGCTCATATCACCGTTATTTATAGACCGATATTGCTGATTTTAAATAGCGATCTTCTCGAAAGCATGTCTAACTGAATTATTGAAAATTCGGATCTCGCCGATATCTGGGGACCTCTAAAAAGTGATTTCAACAGACAGACAGACGGACATGGCTTAATCGACTCCGCTATCGGAAAATTATATTACAGAAATTACAAACGGAATGACAAACTTATATATACCCTTCTCACGAAGGTGAAGGGTATAAAAATTAACCAATCGAACTGGATAGATCTGAGACATATGGAGTCCGATATAACATAAGTAGACTTTTTGGCAAAAATGTCCATATGTATTTAATGTAAAACAAAATAAAATTTTGATTTTTGGAATCCTTTTACAGCATTGGTCATCATGTTTCGTACATATGTATGTATATTTGGTTCATTAATAAGCTGCTCTCGCAAATGCAATAATACTACCGGTACCTTTATGACAAGACTAGAAGGTATGATTGAAAGTAATCATCTATATAATATATATCCTTCTGGTCCCAACTAATTTTGGCATTGAGTAATAATTGATGGCTTTAAAAGAAAGACACCTTATTTTAACAGCTCCAAAATTCTTAAGTTGCACATTCTTAGCTATTAACACCACTGTCCATGACACGGTAATTATACAATACAAAATAGCAAGGTGTAAAACATGATATAGCTCCCATACTTAACTTTGTAAATATTTTACTTGTTTAATTCATTCATCTGTTTATTTATGTTAAATTGCTATTATCGCAGATTTGATCGCATAAATACATAAAAGAGGATTACAATTCTCGTTTTAAGTGTTTAATATACAGAAAAAGATATATATTTTTTTTTTTGCATATTTGCAAAACAATTTAGTCATTTTCGCATTTTGAACGAATTCTTTAATGTTTATGCGACCAGGCGTTTAAGTATATTAATGCTTTTGATTATTAAATATTTATTTTTTAATCTTAATGGCACAACCATTAAAGTCATTTTACAAAAATTGTGCAAATTTAAATGAATATTAACGTGAATTCAATTGAGTTGCGTTGAATTGCTTAGCATACCACAGTATGTGGCAGGCAATGTATATATTTTTTTGCTATTTTTGCAGCAATATCTCTATATAAATATTAAAAACTACTTATTTCTTATTAAAGTAATTTTCCCCCTTCATTTATTTTACTTTATGACGACAGTTTTATTTGCCTTTTATCATACAGAAAATACTTACGTGCTTGATTTTTTCTTTTGCCCATTTTTGTTGTAATTTTGCTAAATCCTACGACATAAAAAAAGAGCAACAACAGCCACCAGTGTATTGGAAATATGTAAAAAAAAATACAGACATATTGCCACGCTCCATTAATCTTTAAGTTAAGAGACTTACCAGTGTAGGAAAAAGAAAATCAACCACCAGGACAAAGTTCCAAGTTATGTCTGACGGCTTCTTATTTGTAGCATCATCGTCACAGCCAACAACCACATCATGGTCGTCATTATCGTTTTACAAAATGAATATTTTGTGCCGCCGCTAAACGATTGTGGAGGCAAAAATATTAATGCCTCAATGATTAAGATGAGCATGTAGATTGAACTCCATAAATAACTGTGTTAATGATTCTTTATGAAGTTTTTTTTTGCTCTTTTTCCCGCTTTCCAATATAAATTTACTGTTCCGTTTGTCAAATTGTTTGTGGGTTTTTTTGTATGCGTGCCATATGTTCTTTTACTACTTAGCTTGCCAGACTTTTTTGATTTTCATAGAGACATTTTTAATTTACATGACATTACAAAATTACAAAAGTTACATGAATTATGATCAATTGAGACTGGCGTCTGGCTTTGTGGTTTATTTAGTATTCTCGTAAAGGAGAATCAATTAACGATCTGACATTCTTACTTTATGATTTGTTAAATAATCTACTATTTGGATTTTAATAGTATCTAAGAAATCAAACTGTCAAGAGGTCGAATTTACAAGACCACACTAGTTGTCAAATATATCGTAATGTATGTGTATTAATAAGATATTAGATAAAGGCCGTCATATTGAGATACATGCCTAAATAGATCATTGAGTTTTGCAACAGATAATTCATCAAGATTAGATATGACTTCCATGAATGCTTAGCATCCAGTACCCAGTTCTTACAGCTTTTTTCTCGATATATCGACAGCCGAGAATGTCGAGAGTTTTACGTGAGTACATGACATGATGCCCTACCCCACGGTGGTCTTTTTCATCCACTGGGTAGACTTGACAAAGGTCTCTATCGCCCCTTTATCCTTCAATGAAGAACTCAGGTACATTGGATTTGACCGGTCCATGTACAAGCACTTTGCTGAAGTACTCGAGCTATCTAATCTCTGACCATTAGATGGCCTCTGTTGATTCGGCAACAGCACCGAGGGACGTAACCGGTGGACAGAAGTACGAATCCATCAAATAAGCCGAGGACATTATTCTTACTCACAGGGACACACTGTGGTAATTCTGATATGAACAAAGTATACTCTGAACATATCTAGACAAGGAAGGAAAATTCAATGGTATCATTTGTATATGATACCATTCATCCATCATCATACAACCCAGCACACATCTCATTTATACAACACATTCATAAGAGAAAAACTTACGATACATTTATTATAGGTAGACGGGTGGGGTGAGGCCCGCTCAGTCCCACAGTCACTCCTCTGTGGGACTGAGCCAGGATATCTGCTGTTTCGGCAACAGCACCGAACGTATTCCGAAATATTGACTTTACCTTACATCAGTTTTCTTAACCGCCAATTACTCTTCCAGGGAATTTGGGTTTAAACCACAGCTACTACGTGGATCCTGAAGGAACCTCAACCAACTAAGCGGCCAGGACATAGTCCTGCGGCCAACTGGCCCCCCGTAGTACCAGATTATACGGTGCTCTGGTCTGACCTCTTTTCAATCCATGCAAGGACTAAGCCAGGAAGTAGACTGTTAACAGTTTTTTAGTCCCGGCCAGACTAGAGTTATTGCCCAAATCTTTATACCCCGGGATTGCAATAACTTCAAGTATATTTCACTTATAAATTTTAGTTCTTTGCTTAGGTACTATAACTAGTGTAATGTCAGACAGGCGACCCGATAATAATTGATCTTCTTGAGCAATCTGACCAATAAGAAAATTTAATGAGAAAAAGTGCCGGCTGGATAACAAAATAAATTCTGTTATTACCAGAATATTGAGGTCATACAGGTTGTCATTATTGGAAATATTTCAGCCTGAAAACTTTTATAGTTCTTGGGAAGATTTAGAGATATTCCGTCATTTAAGAAAGGGCTATTAAAAACCTGGTGATACATTTATTAACCATGTTGCCCACTCATTCTTAAAAGAAAGTCTGATTATAAAAACCGTAAGTTCCTATGTGGAGTAATATAGTCGAATGATTGGTTCAAGGTTGTGGAAAGTATATTTCAAATCCTCACGTGTATGTTCTCGATCTACAATGTATGAGATACTTATTGCATTAAAATCGGTAAGAAGAATATGTAGAAAAATGTTCAGAGCTTATAAAGGTCTTATTCTTAAATCACTTGTAATTCATAATATAATTTATGTTGATCTTCGAGCTTACTATAGCTGGGTATATAAATAAAATGATGTTGGGACTAAGACCTATTTTCGTTTCTTTCTTGAATCTGTGTTGAATAGTTTGAGGTGTTAGGTAGGTTGAAATCTTTGTATTAATTGTATTCTTTATTACATAGACATAGTGTCGCTAATCACCTCTGAAAGAATTCATGATAATACAACAACTTTTATCACATCGCGGCTTTCTAGTTCGATCAACAGAGACAGAAGTAAATCAAAGATAAAGACTATTCTGACGATAGTCTCCCGGGTTCTCGTATTTTTTTTCCATCTTTGAGCATAAAAACCACTTTAACCTTCTCAAAAATCGTCCTAAAACTTTCGTGTTATCTATAGACTCACACACCATAGGAAATCTTACTATAGCTTTAATATTTCCTTAAAATTTTTAGCTAAGGACTATGTAAATATTAAGAAATCTTTCAAATCGAAATTAATATTTAGTAACATTTCTATTATATTGATCATCCAATTTTTGTTCGCAAAGCACATTATCAACAATTGTTTATCATCTAAACCAATTACTTAACTTCTAAACAACCACAAACCATTAAAACTTTGCATATCGCACAAACTAGTTTCTATTTTAAAAATAATCTTAAAAATCTAAGAATAGATTTTAAAATAAACCATAGTGATTTACATTTAATTGTTGGCACCAGTAATACCAACAATGGCTGACAGTTGACAAAACTTAACATACATATAATGCGTACACACATACTAAAGACTATATTCATTTAAGTTCCGTATCCTTTTCCATTTAACTGAAACTAGTAGAACGGTACAATAACAACGTAAACGAGGTTTGTTTAAAACAATATTTGTAATTAACTTTTTTTCTTTTTGTTCCCTTTCAATTTTCACACTTTCGCACTGAAATGTAAAACAGAAAAGTTTTACGTTTATTCTTTTTAGTTTCGTTTTGGTATGCATAAATTGTTTTCCATCGCATTATTATTTAAACCAACAACAACCAGCAAACAAACTTTTCTTTAGCTTGTTTTTCAATTTTATTATTTTTAAAACACTCTGCAATTGGGTGTGTGGTATAGTTGGTCATTCATAGCATTTGATTTTGACTTATATATGTAAAACCTCATTAAAGATGAGCGTTGAAAAAAAAATTGTTTTAAAAGAATCCTCAGTTCTCAGAACTATCAACAGACTAGTCTGTTGTCATGTCTATAGTATAGTCAATAGACTAATTAGTACTCTAGTATATAGTATAGTCTAGTCTATAGTCCAGTCTATAGTCTAGTCTATAGTCTAGTCTATAGTCTAGTCTATAGTCTAGTCTATAGTCTAGTCTATAGACTAGTCTATAGTCTAGTCTATAGTCTAGTCTATAGACTAGTCTATAGTCTAGTCTATAGTCTAGTCTATAGTCTAGTCTATCGTCTTGTCTATAGCCTAGTCTATAGTCTAGTCTATAGTCTAGTCTATAGTCTAGTCTATAGTCTAGTCTATAGTCTAGTCTATAGTCTAGTCTATAGTATAGTCTATAGTCTTGTCTACAGTCTAGTCTATAGACTAGTCTATAGTCTAGTCTATAGTCTAGTCTATAGTCTAGTCTATAGTCTAGTCTATAGTCTAGTCTATAGTCTAGTCTATAGTCTAGTCTATAGTCTAGTCTATAGTCTAGTCTATAGTCTAGTCTATAGTCTAGTCTATAGTCTAGTCTATAGTCTAGTCTATAGTCTAGTCTATAGTCTAGTCTATAGTCTAGTCTATAGTCTAGTCTATAGTCTAGTCTATAGTCTAGTCTATAGTCTAGTCTATAGTCTAGTCTATAGTCTAGTCTATAGTCTTGTCTATAAGCTAGAAAGCATCCGCTGTTACAATGCCCTAAGCAGAATCATGCCAAATGTTGGAGGTCCAAGGCAAACTCGTGGACTCTTAATCTCCAGAGTAACAACGTCAATATTACTATATGGAGCACCCATCTGGGCACAGACTATTAGCAGTATTTCCCTGAAAAATATACTCTCATTATTCAGACTGTGCTCCCTGGAGGCCATATGAAAAACTATGTCATATTGGCAAAAAAGATGGAAAAATGCAGATTATGGTCGGTGGACATTTAGAATTATACCTAGCATTAGCAAATGGATAGATCAAAAGCATTGCGAAGTCAATTATCACCTTACTCAGTTCCTTACAGACCACGGAAAATATCGAAGCTATCTCTATAAATTCAGACACGATCACTCGCCAAACTGTCCTACATGTTCAGTATTAGAGGATGTGGAGCATGTTTAATGTCCTAGATTCGAGGACATTAGACACGACTTAGAGTTAAACGCGGGACTTACAATTACCCCCGATAACATATAGACGTAATGATAACGTCTGAGCACTGGGATTTAATTTCAAATTTTATAAGAGTCGCGAATCTTCACCTGCGGCAAGTATAAAAAACACTAAAGGAAACACAAGCAGTAATTTTATATGCAAAAGTAGCGTAAATGCTAACAAGACCTGCGAAGTAATACATAAGAGAAGTTCCGTAGGGTTTTGCGGTTGACGATAAGAAGGCGGTTTGGTGAGTAGGTGACGTACAACATAGTTGAATCTCACATCATGAATCTTAATAAATTATTCATATCTAGACTATAGACAAGACTCATTATTTGATAAATGCCTGAGAGATGGTGTGTTTCCATCGCGATGGAAGAAGCAAAAGCTCATCCCGATACCCAAACCCGGGAAAACTTTAGGCGACCCTCAGTCTTAAAGACCGATTTGCCTTCTGGATACCTTAGGCAAGTGCTTGGAGAGGTTGATATATACCAGAATACTGAACGCTGTAGAGGAGTCAATCGGCTTATCAAAGATGCAATACGGCTTCCGAAAAGAGAGGTCCACAGTGGACGCAATAAATTTTGTTGTTAACATTGCAGAAAAGGCCATCAGAGGCAAAAGAAGTGCAAAAAGACTATAGACTAGTCTATAGACTAGACTATAGACTATACTATAGACTAGACTATAGGCTAGACTATAGACTAGACTATAGACTAGACTATAGACTAGACTATAGACTAGACTATAGACTAGACTATAGACTAGACTATAGACTAGACTATAGACTAGACTATAGACTAGACTATAGACTAGACTATAGACTAGACTATAGACTAGACTATAGACTAGACTATAGACTAGACTATAGACTAGACTATAGACTAGACTATAGACTAGACTATAGACTAGACTATAGACTAGACTATAGACTAGACTATAGACTAGACTATAGACTAGACTATAGACTAGACTATAGACTAGACTATAGACTAGACTATAGACTAGACTATAGACTAGACTATAGACTAGACTATAGACTAGACTATAGACTAGACTATAGACTAGACTATAGACTAGACTATAGACTAGACTATAGACTAGACTATAGACTAGACTATAGACTAGACTATAGACTAGACTATAGACTAGACTATAGACTAGACTATATAGACTATAGACTAGACTATAGACTATAGACTAGACTAGACTATAGACTAGACTATAGACTAGACTATAGACTAGACTATAGACTAGACTATAGACTAGACTATAGACTAGACTATAGACTAGACTATAGACTAGACTATAGACTAGACTATAGACTAGACTATAGACTAGACTATAGACTAGACTATAGACTAGACTATAGACTAGACTATAGACTAGACTATAGACTAGACTATAGACTAGACTATAGACTAGACTATAGACTAGACTATAGACTAGACTATAGACTAGACTATAGACTAGACTATAGACTAGACTATAGACTAGACTATAGACTAGACTATAGACTAGACTATAGACTAGACTATAGACTAGACTATAGACTAGACTATAGACTAGACTATAGACTAGACTATAGACTAGACTATAGACTAGACTATAGACTAGACTATAGACTAGACTATAGACTAGACTATAGACTAGACTATAGACTAGACTATAGACTAGACTATAGACTAGACTATAGACTAGACTATAGACTAGACTATAGACTAGACTATAGAGACTAGACTATAGACTAGACTATAGACTAGACTATAGACTAGACTATAGACTAGACTATAGACTAGACTATAGACTAGACTATAGACTAGACTATAGACTAGACTATAGACTAGACTATAGACTAGACTATAGACTAGACTATAGACTAGACTATAGACTAGACTATAGACTAGACTATAGACTAGACTATAGACTAGACTATAGACTAGACTATAGACTAGACTATAGACTAGACTATAGACTAGACTATAGACTAGACTATAGACTAGACTATAGATAGACTATAGACTAGACTATAGACTAGACTATAGACTAGACTATAGACTAGACTATAGACTAGACTAAAGACTAGACTATAGACTAGACTATAGACTAGACTATAGACTAGACTATAGACTAGACTACAGACTAGAATATAGACTAAACCATAGACCAGACTATAGACTAGACTATAGACTAGAGTATAGACTAGACTATAGACTAGAGTATAGACTAGACTATAGACTAGACTATAGACTAGACTATATACTAGACTATAGACTATAGACGAGACTATAGACTATAGGCTAGACTATAGACTAGACTATAGACGAAACTATAGACTATAGACTAGACTATAGACTAGACTATAGACTAGACTATAGACTAGACTATAGACTAGACTATAGACTATACTACAGACTATACTACAGACTATAAAGTAGACTTGACTATAGACTAGATTATAGTCAAGACTATGGCTAGACTGTATACAAGACTACAGACTATACTAGGCTACAAAGAAGACTAGACTATAGACTAGACTATAGACTAAACTGTAGACTATATTATAGACTAGACTAGGTTATTGACCAGACCATTGACTAGACCTTAGAAAATACTAAGACTAAAGGCTAGACTATAAATTAAACTATAAACTAGACCATAGGCTAGACTGTAGACTAGACTATAGACAGTACAAGACTACAGACAATAAAGTAGACTTGACTATAGACTAGATTATAGGCAAGACTATGGCTAGACTGTATACAAGACTACAGACTATACTAGACTACAAAGTAGACTAGACTATAGACTGGACTAGACTATAGGCTAGACTATAGACTAAACTGTAGACTATATTATAGAGTAGACTAGGTTATTGACCAGACCATTGACTAGACCTTAGAAAATACTAAGACTAAAGGCTAGACTATAAATTAAACTATAAACTAGACATAGGCTAGACTGTAGACTAGACTATAGACAGTACTATAGATTAGACTATAGATCGGCTTCTTATAGTTCTAAACTTTTCATAAGGGAAAGTTAGCCGGAGTTATAGTATAGTTATGATTATTCCTGTCTAGTCAGCTGATAGTGATTTTCATTTTATTTGCTCTTAGACGCTCTATATGATTCAGATTTACTAAGCAAGGCATCTGTAACATATTTCTACGCAAGAACAATACTGATGTTATTTAACATTAGTACTTAAATTATGTCTGGTATAAGATCGTTCTACTGGTCTCTACAACTTATATTAATATAAAAAACTTCGACCTGACAATGAGTAAATTTTTTAAAAGAATTGATCTAATTGATCACTGTATCAAAATTTGGCCATCAAACCGGGTTGTGCAGATATCGTGTCGTGAAGTTTGAAAGAACACCATTTTTGTGTAATATTTAAGACAGCGTTCGTTTTGTAATTTGAAAAGATTTACTTAATCTCTATTATATATTTAATTTTTTGAAACTATCATGGTTTTGGAGTTTTTAAAACTTTATTGGCCTCTGTAAACGAAACAACCTTTAAGGTCAAATCATTGGATCCGTTTATACTCAATTAATATCATTCCAATTTTATATTTGTGGGTTCTTAGACTCTACTTTAAAATTTATATATGTATAACCAGCCTTTCAAGCAAGAGGCTTAGTATCTAGGGTGTTTCTCAATTCGAACAAACTACTTAATCAAACTTTTACTTCTCATCGTTTCTTTTCATTGAAATTGTGTCTGTGTGTGTGTGTCACCACGTATAAAAGTATATGTGTCCAAAATTTGCATACTAAAGACCACTTTGGAGTTAAATTAAAAACATTAAATCAGTAAGATGAGAATGAAATGAATGAATATCGGTCGTATACTTTTTACAACGATTTCAAAAAAAACGAACTTTCTTTGCCACCAGTAATAACAACAAACACAACTCGGTATTAACAACAATCACATTCAACAAAAGACCTAAAAGAAAAACAAAATTAATTAAAAAGTTCATTTGAATAAAAGTATAAAAATAAAAACAACAACAACAATAAGTAAAGAAAACAAGTGAAAAGTATCTTTAACTTTTGACTGTTTGTCTGTCAACCTCAGGCTCCCATTCCATTAAACAACAGTAGGCCATTGGGTTGTCTGCTGTAATAAAGGTAATAGTGTAAACAGAACGGGGTAGCTTTTCAGGTTTGTTGTGAGAAGCGAGTATATATGAGAAGGGGAGGCGGGCGAAAGATTAGAATGCAAAAGATAAAGGAGTTTTATTTACTTAAGACAAGTGGCAACTTAATTTTGAAAACATTTCGCACAAGTACTATGGATGATAATGGTGATGACGATGGTGTGTCAAGTGACACTGCTAAACATTTATTTAGGAAAAATATGAAAATATTTGTACCTACAACAATAATTTATTTCCTTTTACTCTGTTGTAAGTCGATTAGTTCTCCATAGTTGTTGTTGTTACCATAGATACGAATGATAATAATGATTATGCCGATTTAAAAGTGTGCAAATGACATGTTTAGTTAAACGGATGAAAGGTCATCTTATATGAATTTAACTTGGTTTCAGTTAGATGGTGTTTGATTTCCATTTCAAGCACTTTTAATGTTCTCTACCTTTGTTGGTAAACATTTTATGTAAATCAACTTTTAAAATATACAAAGATTTACAAATTATTTGTTGAAATCCAAAAGTATCTGACATCTGTCGATGTCACATAATAAAATGGACATTTTTATTAATTTTTTTTAAATTATTTGAAATAAGCAAAAAATATAATAGAACCAAATAAACATTAATATGAAATACCCTTTTTTAACATTTCACTTTAAAGGCGAATTATTTGGAAACCACAGAATTGGAAAACTTTTTTCTTTTTTGTTTATTTTGTCCTTTAATGTGGTATTTATCAATCAAACGAAGTGTCCATGATATACAAAATTTTAGGGCATCTGTATAATTAAAAGAACGTTAATTCAAAAAGTAATTTAAAAGTTCCCTCAGAAGTTAAATGAATAAGATATAGAATGAATAAAGGGGTGAGAGGCTTTCCTTGGCCCATATACTTGTCAGATGTGTCAGATGTTTTTCTCAATATGATGATCGTTGCTCACTACTCACATCACTTGTTAGATGTAGTAGTTGATAGAACTAGATCTAGCCTGTAGCCGTTATTAATCTCCAAATGTTGTTAAGTTAAGGCACAGATATCTAACCAAGGTTGGATATGATATAACTTCAAAGAAAACTTTTTCTCTTCACTAAATCCAGCATATAGTAGTGATTAATCTCAAAATGTTAAGTTTAGACCCAGATATCTACGGCTAAAGCAAGACATTCACAGAGGTGATAGTAGACCGTTTCTTCATTTTTCCTGCTTTTGCCGTATTCAGTGAAGGGGACCATGCATATTTGTCTAGCAAACAGTTGTTGTTATAGCTATCAACCTCAATATATCCCTTGTGCGTTTCTCATTAATAGAATTCTACAATAACTTGGTCTCTTTACATGTTTCTAGGTTATCCTATCTATTTTAAGACTTTTCCTTTTTAACCCCCCGCACCTGTATTTCAATATATGTTGATCTCCAATCTTTGTATAGCTTTTTTACAACAAATTTCTTCTCACCTGAAGTGTGAATGGCGATCGGTGTGTGGTATCTTATGTAAAAAAGATCATTGATTTTCTTTCCTTTGCGTCACGTATTACTCTGTTTATACCATACTAACCACTTACCTGTATGCTTCTATGCTAAATCATAAGAGACCATCCCATATGCTTCGATGATAAAAAAGTCATAGATAAGATAACAAAACTTTGTATTCATGTAAAACAAGTAGACAATATATGTATGTATGTATGTATGTATGTATGTATGTATGTATGTATGTATGTATGTATGTATGTTTGTATGTATGTATGTACCCAGCAAAAACTGGGTAATAGCTATCAATTGTAATTACTTACCTATCAACATACTTTTCAACGACTACTACATATGGTCTGAATTACACAGAAGTAGTCTAATAAGGTCTTACTAATACGTTATATAAATACTTTCTAATTCATCTTGTCAGTGAAGATACAGATACGTGTATACGTTTATTCATGTGATTTACAATGACTACTTTTTTTAATTACTTGCAATTATTTGTAGTAAGTACTTGCCTCCAATGACATCACCGTGTTAAAATAATGACTTAAAATGCTATTGTGTAAGTAAATTTTAGCATTTTAACTCCTTACATGGTAATGAAAGTTTTTACTGGGTAATTATGTATGTATGTCTATACTTTTGAAAGGGAATGACGAAATCAAATATCAAGGAAACTGTTATAAAGTTATGATTTGGGCAGATCCATTTTTGTTATTCGTCTTTGTCCATCAAGTATTAACAACTCATCTAACATCTACTTTATACTGCTCGATATCCTTGTATATTGTGGGTACATTTCTAGCAAAAAATGGTGCCTCCTTCTTGTAAGACAGAGAGCAGATACTGCTGATAATCGTCAAATAGTCGCTTTCCTAGATATATAAAACGAATGTGTGCTAGCGCAGGGCATTGACAAGGAAGATGTTCGATAGATTCTTCCAACTTCTACAGAAGTCGTTGTGGGGTGTACCAAGTCTTCTTGCATGGTTACCAAATGAGTTATGTCTCGTCATGACAGCGACAAGATTGCTGATGTGAGAACAGTTTAGTTGCAAAAGATATGACGTGCAATTACAGTCCATTCTTGGCCATATCTTTCTGGTGTTGATACAAGTTGGTTCATATATTTATTTGATTTTTGCAAGCATTTAGCAGTATACCGCAAAAGATGTCTACGTCCCTATCGGGCATTGAGGCTTCAATTTTCGCTAACTCATCAGCAGTACAGTTTTCAATCAAATCCCTGTACCCATTTGAGCACTATTTTTTAATGTTTCGCCATCAAGTTGAAAATGGTTGAAAATGCCACCTCCCACTAGTTCCCCTTTCTTAAAACCGTCCGTATATTAAGAGAGCGTTCTTGGGGAGCTATTTTCCTCCGATGCACAGTTTTTGGTTATAATATAGTCGAAATCTCTGTGGAGGAAAGGTTTGGGTGTGTAATAGGCAATATTAACTGGAAGAAAGGATGTATCTTATATAATACTTGCATGACTGTACGGCCGCTTCATGGATCCAGTTTAACATCTCTTGCTTATGGCCTTCCTGCAGATGTACATTGCCATTAAGGCTTTATTAACTCTGGCCGTGGTGTTTTGCTTCCATGATATTTTACTATCAAGTATCACCCCGTTTAGTCGGGAAAGATCAAAATTCGGTTTCATACTCAAGCCGCTGTCAACGCTCCATTGACTTAGGGAATTGGGTGCTGTTTCGAGTCTTTGTGATATCATGTTCAGATGGAACTCTGATACTGCTACACCGCGTATGCAACAGTCTTATATCTTTGGGTAGATTTCTGATAAATCCTTCTAAAACCATACTGATCAGGTCAGTAATATTACTGTTAATGTGTACTATAAGTCATTTAAGCAAATAATCTTCAAATAGATTGGATGAATATTGACAACAGAGTTGTTGATTCAAAATTAGTCAAGCGTCCTTAATCAAAAGTAAAAATCTTTTAAATATTAATAACATTACATTAATTGCATTTCTTCTCACAATTCTTAAATTTAACACAGACAATAGAAAAATACTAAAAAAAATCTTTAACTACATTTCACATAGAAGGCCTAAAGAATTTAATAATTTGTGAAAACTTTATGACATTTTCTTATTAAATCCCCGAAGAAACTCCTTTACTTTTTGAATACTTTTCAACAGCAACTGGGTTATGTATGAACTGCTCTTGTGTAGTCACTGGTTTGTGAAACTTTTAGTATTCTTACGAGTATGACTTTAAGGCACCCATGCATCGTTTTGAGTAGATTTTACTATAAAATTCCCTTTTTTGAGGATTTGGGCCATATTTATGTTGCATGGATGCATGCATACATGTTGCAAGTGAAGTGCTGCCAAGGTAGCTTAAAGGAATCTCAACAAAGTTTATTGCTCTTTCTGGAATTGTGCAGGGCAACTCTTTAAACACAGATAAAAGGAATTGAAAATGAGGCATATGAACCGACAAACAAAGCGGCAGACTGATTGTCAAAAAGAAACAGTGAAACAGACCGACAGACAAACTGATTAACGAACATAATTATGCAACAAATTAACAAATAGTTGGAAATAAAACGAAATGTTTAATGAAATGATGCTTCATGTAGTAAAATATTTAATTGTATAATTAACATTTTAAATGTTTGAATGAACATGAACAATTTTCACAGAAATCTGCTTCTTCCTCACTGCCGCTCTCAATATTTTCCATCCCCAGTTGAATTGGATTCTTAAGAAGATTTTTATTTGAAGGAGAATTTTGTAGGCGGCATTCTTATCACAGACCAACACAATCTTTAAAATTAAGATGCCCATAATCGTATTGGATTTAATAGTGGTTGCAAGTTTTGTGGGTGTAACCGCAAACATCACTACGACGACAACCGACCATGGCAACATGCTAAAATCATTAACATCCTCATAATCAACATCATTATCATCATCGTCATTGTAATGATTTCAATAGTGGCGGCTTAATATAAAACAAGCAGCATTTTCTCTTCAGTAAGTACGAATATACATACAACATATATTGTATAGACATGCAACATGTGTTGTTTGCCAAACTATATTGTTGAAATGAAATTTCTTCTTTATCTTGTTGTCTTGTTAGACTATCCTCTTATTATTCCATGTAGCCATTCACAACTGAACATTCATCCATTTAACTTAGGCTCATATACAATCATTCACTCACTTACTTAGATGCATCATCAACTGTGGTTGAATGTTTGTATGTGTATCTATCACTTTATGCCTCATAAGTGTCGCATACCGTTAAATGTAATTATCGTAGAAAACCTGCCGCAGGGCAATAAATGCAACAGACATATAAAATGGGTATGAACATTTTGCATGTTCAAAACTACTCAATGCTTCCTTGGTGGGTGCATACATTTTCAGTTTGTTATTAAAAGGAGTTGTACGTGTTTTTGAATGCCACTGCTGTTGTTATTTCGGTTAAAAATCTGCCTACCGAAATGTCTTCTCAAAACTTCAATTTTAAAATCTATTTGGGGTGCTCTTGTTTCTGCTACCTTGTACATCAGGCAATCACCGGAAAGGGTATTTTAATATTATGTGTATTTTTATATTCCGAGAATGTTGTGTGTTAAGCTTTGGTGAGTCCCCTTTTAATAGAATTTGGGGTTGATAATTCAGATATTAAGTCCAATGGATGTAATTTCTTAAATCTTTCTATCAATCCTGTATTCGAACTAATTGCGACAAATGCTCGGTAATATCGCGGAAAATTTTTTATTTCCATACTCCGCATATCTCAGCTTTCAGTCGTCCAAATTGGTGTAGTTGTGCCCATAGTCCTGTACTATTTTTGTGGTCTTACTCGCCATCCCACTACTGTGAGGGGAATCTCTTGCTCTAGTTTTTATATCCGCTCTTGCTGCGATTGTCACAGTTTCCTGATTTTAGTAGCAGGTATACCTATCTACACTTGCAGAAAAGGCATTGGAGCTTGTGGCGCTTATATGGTGGAAATTTAAAGTCTTATGTGTTCCTTTGCTCTTCAGTACATCATCTTACACTGACCTTTTTTTCTTGGACCAGCACTCAGGGAATGACCCCTACTCATGCAGTGCATTGTGCTGGAATTAGGAAAATAGGTTGTGGGAGGGAGGATAGAGAGAGTAGTGTTTGATTTGATTTAAAACGTTTCACTTCGAAATTGACGGGGAAAACTTCTGCAGAAAGTTTGTTCCACATACGAACAGTGCTGCAGAAGAATGAATTTTCCCTGTAATGTGTCGTGCGGTCCACTGAGTGAGTTCTTGAAGACAATCGTGTGCTACGTAAAAATTCGGAGGAACACATTCCATTATAGTATCTATAGAACAGTGAAATACACCCCACATTGCGATGGTGCTCCCGTGAATCAATATAGTTGGATACCCTACTGTAACCCATAAGTACCTCCGCCCTCTATTGTACGCAACCAAGTACCTCCAAATTATACTTCGAAGCTCGGGCCTATACATGGGAGTTGAATTCCATTTTCGGTCGGATATAAGTGGTAAAAAATAGTAAAAAATAGTAAGTGGTAAAAAATAGAAATAAGATGAAGTATGTCCTACACCGTTTGAATGTTTGATATAGAAGGTCATTTTTGAAAATAAGAAATAAGGTAGGAGAAAGAACGAAGCCTTGCGGTACCCCTGAATTAATCTTAAACTCGTTTGATGAGATCCCATATATAACAACTCGTATAGTGCGATCACTGAGAAAGTTCGAAATAAGTCGAAGTTATTACCGACAACAAATGCAATAAGTTTTGATGACAATGTTCATTTAATTTAGTAAATGGATCGAACTATGTCTACCCTGATGGATCCTAGATATCAAAGGGTGTATCTCTCGAATGAGTACTCAACTTCTAGATAGACATGGTATTTAATATGATAATCGAAGGTTGAAGGACACAACTATCTACCAAAGTCGTCAAACGATTAACTATTGATAATTTCCTTTGCCTCTGCATCGCTATGTCGACTTTCAGGACTATTACAAATGAAAGTCCGATAATGCACGACACTGTGAATGTATCTAGTATTTATATAGATTGAAAATAATTGTTTTTGAAGTTAGATGTGTAATGTTCTACGGCTACACTTATGTGATTCGATCCTCTTCAGGGTATCACAAGAGTACTAATACATTGAATCTCTTGTCAATTGCTTCATCAGCCTAATCTTTTAAAATAATAACTCGTTAATTTTCGGAAAATTAGTTTATGGTATCAGTATTATTCTTAAGCAATCAGAGTGGAGTTCAACTACGATTAGCCCCTTAATGGGTTCTCTAAAGAAAAACTCCCATATCAATCCGTGCTGGGTACCAGGTCACCGTAATTTAGAAGGAAATTAAATTGCGAATGGGATTCGAAAGAGTTGAATCTCATCATATCAAAATGTTTTATAGAAACATAAAAGGTAAGTTTAAGATCAAAGCGTATACGCTTTGGTTCTAAATTCATTATGGTGCGAAGAAGGGAAGGCGCTTTGGGAACCTGTAGATAAAAACTCATTAAATAAACTTATTTTAGGAACTATTTCCTACGCCTATTATCAAACTAGTTATTGGATCTGAAATAATTGTAGTCAAAAATTTTAGGATGTTGGTGCACACTATGATCCCTTTAAACGTTTTAAACTAAACCCTATTTATTGCATTACCCTGTAAAATTGTATATTATTGCTGAACGACACAAACATACACGCAACTTTTGAGACTGATGCAGTTAACAAGAGGCGTTATAGTCAACTAGTTTGTCGCCCACGTTTTGGCCATTTAAATGTTATTGATGTGCTCGCTGCCATCCTGGCTGCTGGGGCACATACTTAGCTCTGTTCTCTATACATATATGTTTGTCGGTCCATGTTGTTTGCTTTCCTTGTCTGACTAAGCCGTCTGCCTATTTGTCGGTCTGATTGCATGCTTGCTGCTAGAAAGCAGTCATGTTGGTAAAAAGTCAAAACTTTCCAATTACGTTTTTTGTGGGAAAAAGGGAGGGGGAGTGCGGTTCATCTTAAAACCTATTGAGTTTCTTTAACATGAGCGTAATTTCATTTAAATTGGGCCATTGGAGACTCTAGGCATAATAAAATGGAAAAGCTTTTAATTTTTCCAATAAAATGCGTTATATGTTGTTAAAAACGGTATGGGTTGTCAAGACGTGGCATGCTACGTCATGGTACAAAATAATGTTGCGAGTATACGAGCAGTTTTATTATGTTAAGTAAGTAATGTTTGTCTGATTGTATGTCATAAAGGATGTTGGTGTAAATTGTACTTAAAGAGAAAAATAAAAATTAAAAGACCATGTAGGACATGGTTTTCTTTTTAAGGCCATTTAATGGATCCTTAAATGTTTACTTATACTACATAGGCTGGTTACAAGCGTGTGTTAAATATAATTTTTTTTTTATTTATTTTTTAAATAAGAAGAAAATGGAACAGGATTTTAATGTTATAGGATTGTTTAACTTTAACGAAGTCTTGTGATTTAAATTAATACATGTATATTTTAAATTGCTTTAATAATTGGGAATATTTCTTCTATTAGACAAAATATTTTACTTAAAAGTCCCGCCCTCAAGGTCTATCGTATCAACAACAGTTATAGGGTTAGACAAAACTAAAACGTCTCATAGTGTTATGAATGAAATTTGTATTGCTTAAAAACGTGTTGAGGAGTTTAAGTTTCGAATAGGCCTCATGGACACACAAGAGACTTTGTCAGAGGTTCGAAAAGTAAATTAGACAATCGAATCATACAGACATGGTGTCAAACAGAGCTAAAACGTCTCACAGTGATAATGCGTAAGGAAAAAGTGTCATCGGGTTTAAGTTCCGATGGGCTTCATGATAACTCAAGGGGCTCAGTCGGGGATTCACATGTTAAAACACCTAGAGTATGTAAATTTTTTTGAAAGGGCTTTGTTTCTCCCTTAGGTAAGACATTCGAATTTTACCAACAACAGCTATAAGAAAGGCTAGAGCTAAGACTTCCCACAGCTTAGACAGGGGCTTAGACAGTGTCTGCAGAGTACAACACCTCGGACATGTTAAATTCTTCAAACGACTTTGTTTCTTCGTTAGATAAGACAATCGAATCGTACCAACAACAGATATAATAACATTCGTAAAGTGAAAGTGTTGCCGACTTTAAGTTTCGAATAGACCTCATAGGCAAACCAGGGGATTAGTCAGGGATCCAAAAAGTAAAACATCTCGGATATGTTACATTTTTTAAACGACTCTGTTTCTTTGTTAGACAAGACATTCGAATCCTACCATCAACAGACATATGTAAGAACAGATAGAGCTTAATCAGGCTTCTGCAAAGTAGAACATCTGGTGTATATTAAGTTTTTGAAACGACCCGATTTCTTTGTTAGATTACACATTCGAATTGCATAAATTGTTCAAAAGATATATAAATATTTCCCGATTTTTTCTGTTTCCATACCACTATGCATCTTAGATTTTAAGCAGCACCGCATATAAACTTTTTTCTACTAAATATATTTCCCAAACTTTAAAAATGTACCACAATCTTATATTTATATTTACAAATATATTTTCTCATATCGGTGATCAGGTTTTTTTTTACTATTTTGTAATTAATGTCTTGGTTACAGTCATTCCCTAACAATTTTGTCTTGTATTTCGTTTGGTTTTCTTTTATAAATTTTGACAACGTGACTTCTGTTGTGCCCTTTTGCTACCTCACGTTAATTTCACATAAAGTTTTGCTTTTTTATATTTTCATAGTTTTTCTCAGTTGTTTTCAATTTTTTTTTTGTCTTCTCTTCATCAATTTTTCCACAAAATTTTCTTAACTGAAAAAAATGGTAAAAATCGTGTTGGTCTTTCTTTAAGTATAAACTCATACTTTGTAGAACTTGCCAGTACTACGAGTAGTACGAAATTACGAGCATCAAACATTGGCACGATTTTAACCGCAAGGTAAAGCCCACCTTTAAGTTAACGTTCAAATGGTATTGGTAAAGGATGATGATGATGATGATGTTGATGATGTGTTTCTATGGTTGATTCGTTATTCACTGTTAAAGTTATAAATTTTGCCTGCTTTTAGTAAGTGAGTGAGTATATTTGGTTGATGGTACTTTTCTTTTCTTGTTATTTTTCTTAGTAAGTTAAATTTTAGTAAGTTGTTCAAAATTTTTATAATGTTTTACTTCTTTTATTTTTTGTGCATTTTTGTGTTCATGTTTTTAATGTTGGTCATGCTGGTAGTTTGTCATTAACAAAACGAAGAAAAAAAAAAAAGATGACTGTGATGACAAGAGTATTTTATTACAAGATCACGATATTACGACGAGTATGAAGTACAAAAAGGTTACAGTTGTTGGAAAAATAGTTAATTTTTTTTTTTAACTTGGCTTTTACTTAGATGTACGGATACTTATATTCATGGTTATTATATGTTTATTTTTATTTTTGACTAATTTATCTTTCAACTGCAATTACATGCATTTTAATTGTGAAATAATTTTGACTAGTTGGGGTTATAATTTTTCAAAATCTCCTTATAGATATTATTTATCCAAAACTTTTTACACAGATTTAAAGTATTTTTGTAATCACATTCTAGGAAGTAGAGCCTTTGAAGTAAGTATGTGCTCGTAATAGTAATAATGCGAAATGGTGCCTCGATTTGCTATATTTATAGCTCACATGACTATGTGTTTAAAGTTTAGAAATAATGATCGTACTGACACCTTCATGACTTACAATCATTATCTAGCCGATCATGAGATGTCTGTCCATCTGTCATTCCATCCATGTCAAACTTTTAAACAACAACAATTTTCAGGCAAATTTATTTTCCATTCTATTGAAATTGCTTAAAATCGGTTACAATTATACCTAGAATCCCTACAACCCATGTTCAATAAAAACCAAACAATACCGCCGTCATGATCGTCACTTATATTACACTTCATCTAACAATGTTCTCCCCAGAAAAAATTTCAACGTCGGAGTTATGGTAAAATTCCACATCAGGTGTTTTTTTTATTAAATTTATGAAACATTTCATTAATATAAAGACTTAGTTTATTTGTAGTATGAAGTCGTTTTTAACCATTTAATATTGTTGAAAATTGTATATCTCAAGTATGAGATGGAATACTTCATTAGGTAATATTATAGTTTTATCATGACTCAATGACTACCATATAATTTTCAAAAAAATAGTATTTATCAGGTTGAAAAAAGATCGATAAATTGTTGCAAACAAAATGTAATATAGAGAAGAGTTATGATTCAATGTTATGATACAAAGATTCTAAATTATATATTTCCTTAGAATTTTCTACATATTTGGACCTTATACCGTTGACAGTCTGGCAATGTCAAATAAAGCTGTTTAGGCATATAAAAAATTTTGTCCAATTCACTGGAAACATACAGGCTTATTCCTTCTCAAAAATCTACTTGTTCTGCACTCGCTGAGGTCACCTCAAGGGATTTTAGTTGTCTCTCCTACCGCTCATTATTCCAAATATCTATATGGGACTCTTTTCATTCAACAGATTTAATTTATCAATTCCCCTTCCCTTTACAGTTGTTAGCATCAAATTCACTCCTTATTTATATTCCATGATAGCACAAACTTCCGCCTGAAAGCTAGCTTGGAATACGATAGAATATCTCAGTCGAAGTTTTCTCTGGGGCACGTTACACTGACAACAGATCCCATCCTGATGGGATTGCAATCGCAGTGAAAAGAGGTGCTATCAAAACCTCTAATCTGTCGGTACTATAAAGAAGAATGATTTGAAATTGGGTCGAACCAAAGAACCACAGAATCTGTCTGACTTTGGCATTGCTAGTCAGTTGGTTGAGGTTCCTACGGGATTCACGTAGTAGCTGTGGTTTAAACCCAAATTCGCGAGTAGAGAAATTATGTGTTAAAGGACTGATACACGGTGGAACCTATTATTCGGGATAGTTTGGTGATGTTCCTGAAAAAACAGAAACCACACGGAGAAGTGACTGTGGGTCGACTATTGTTCTCTATGGGTGAGGCGGATGAATGAATGGTGTGGATACAAGTGATACCATCGAATAACTCTTCCTTGCTCAGGAAAAACTCTGTTCATACCACAATTTACCACATTGTATTCTCTATAAGTAAAAAGAAAGTCTTCAGCTTATTTGATGGATTCGTATTTTGGTCAAACGATTAACGTCTCTAGGTACTGTTGCCGACTCAACAGAGACCATACAATTTGCGTGGATGCAAACAAAAGCTATGTGGAATGGGACGTTGAAGAGTCATGAAAGAAGCTCACTTAGTGGTTGGAAAAAACCACCTTGAAATAGTCCAACACGGCAGGTGTTTACGTGAAGCACTTCGACATTCATCTCAGTCGGAGTTTCGGATATTATCTTGTTCCGGTTATAGAAGAGGTTCCTTCGGAGTGCGAGTATTAGCTGTGGTTTGAATTTAAACTTGCGGGAAGAGAATATTGACTAAGTTTCTGATACATGGTGACATATAAATATAGTCACAATATATCAGTGACTGGGGCTTTAAGCATTGGTGTATATAACTATGCCGAATGTTTTTTGCAATGAATTACTAATGGATTCGTATTTTGGTCTACCGATTACGTCTACACTGATCACGCGTTCTAAAACCGAAATGATTTTAAAGTAAAATCTATATCAAACATAAAAATATTTAGATTTTTTAATAAGTCTATCCATCTGCAAGCATATACAAATTTAAGATCTCAATTCTATATTTTTATATTCTAAACTAAATATTTAGTTTAGACAATTCCGTTGAAGGAAGCCAAACATGTCAATCATTTATTTTATGCTTAAAACGATACAAATCTGACCTAAAAACATAGAAAACGCAAAAAATAAATGTCTAATCAAATTGTTTTGAAACAATGAAACATAATAAACAAATTTTGAAGTACTCCGGATAAAGTTGATTAGAAAACAACATCAACTTGAAACACTTAAGGTTTCTTAAATAATTTATTATTAAAGAAAACAATAGAAGAATAATACTCAATACAATAAAAAAGCAAGTAAGTAAGATTATAGTCAGACAAGGTGGACTATATATAATACCCTATGAGAATACAATATGATTTATTTTTCATATAACTAGTAAAGCATTTAGGTCTTTTTTTAAATTTCATGCCAACACAAGTTTCCACAAATGGCTTAGGACATTTAAGTGATTTCTTGAATTGGGCTTTAGATGGGTTCAAGGGTCAAATAAGGCACGATTGTAACAAAATCCACTAGGGTCATCAATGCTTGTTTATTACTAAGTAGTGGTGAGTTTAGACATAATTATCAGTTCAAAAGCCCTATTCGAGGAGTTCAGTTGTATCGGGAATAGGTGAAATAATCGGCAGTTAGAAATTTAGATGGTTAATTACCATCTAAATTTCTAACTGTAGTTTGACTTAGCTAAATTGATTGGTATTCTTAAAGATATTTATAGGACCAATATTATTAAGCGTTACAAACATCAACACAAACCCTATATACCCTACCCAGTAAAGTGTTGTAGGGTATACTAATCCATAAAGGAATTACTAAAATAAATATAATTTCAAGAAAAATTTAGTGGCAATTATATCGACAGTTTTGTTAAATTTATTTTTGTTTTATTTATAATTATTTCGATTATAATTTTTTTAAGGCCAATAAACTAAACAAATTACGACCCAGAACACAGTGGATGGCAAACAAAACAACACACTATAAATGCTCGTAAAACAACAAGACATCGTGGGCCAAGTCAGCGTCTCTACGCCTCTCTAATCGACAAAAAGAAATTTTCTATTTTTTTTTTTACAAATACCAATAAATAAACAAACAAAATAGTACTTAGAAAACCAACAACAATACGCTGGCAGGCAGTCAGCAAAAAGCATTTAAATCAATCGACATCTATTAAATAAAGCGCCATAGCCTAATAGTTGCCATCGCCACCATATTTAACAAAAGAATAGAAATAAAATTCTAAACGGCCAAACATACCCATATTATATAGAAAAATCCGGGTTGGGTGTGGGTTTGATAGGTTCATTAGTTGGAAAATAGTCATCGTTTCATTTCAACTAATAGTCTTTGCCTGCAACAACATTGTAAATACTTGTTTGTTAAGGAGTAATAGTTGTGTTGTTTTAGGAATCCTACTGTGATTATTACAGTACAAGTGTTAGAATTTCCACCACAAAACAACACAACTCTAGAACATTTTCTATTCTGCAAACGAAGTACAAAGACCTGTCTTAGACCAAATATAGAAAATACTAACGTTCCAGAGATTCCCATTATTTGAAAATTTACGATGTGAATGTCATGTTAAAATGTAAAAGAAAACAATAACAAACTGTTGCACTTGAATGGACCACCCTTGTTGCTGTAGGTGCCACAGAAAATTTTCACTATACAAAAACAAGTGAATTTGTTGTTGGTTGCTTGCTGTTTTGGTTGTAGATTTTGTTTTTGTTGTTGGTTTTAATGAAAATGACTTGAAAAGTTACAGACAATATCATCATTGTATTCACTCAAACATATATATAGAGTTGGATGAAGAAGATTCACACACCCTAACACTCCTTAACAGTTGGAGTTTAATTGAGACATTAATAAGAGGCAATTACAAATGATATCAAACATACTACATGGTACATGCATGCAACACTAATGTAACTTTACATGTTGCAATATATTTTTATTGAATTATTTTCACAAAATTTAATTTTATTAGATTCATATCCTTTATTCATATCGTATTATTCTTTTATCTTTCAGTTGGAAGAGTGGATCTGAAAATAATACTAGGCAAGTCCTTGTCATTTAGCGAGACCACTCAAATAATCTCTTTTTAGATCTTTAGAGAACCAACCGATACTTCTATATCTTGCCCAACCGTTGCTGCATAAGTAATCTATTTATACGTGAACGCAGATACAATTCGGACATCACGTTCAGAGAAAATAATATCGAGTTGGACCATACAAGACAGGTCTCCCTGTACATGGCCTTACAGTCCTACATGGCAGAATAGTTCACATTAAAGGATAGGTACTGATAGACTTGAATGTAAAGAACGTTTTGTCTAATGACCTCTTTGATAAAAAAGTGTCACACTTTATCATTGCTTGGTGCTCATAGTCCGACTGCAAAGAACGAATTCCGGACTGCCGAGTAAGATAGGCATTCAAGAATTCTTCGCCGAAGAAAAGAAAGGAGACACAGAACGAAATGTAAAGTAGTATTGTCTTTTGACAATGAAGTGCATTACCTAAACACCTGCCATGTTGCCCTATCTCACGGCGGTATTTTACAACCACTAGACGACTGACCACCGCCCAATGTTGGCAATTTAAGTACTTATATGGAATTTTCGCTTTAGTATACGTGCATTTTCCTCGAGTGCTCGAGCTGTATAAAATCTTGCCATAGCAGTCCCGTTGAGGAAAGACAGTTGTCATGGGAAAGCTCAATCTAAACCCAACAAGAAAAAGGCAATTTCCAGCTAAGAGACAAAGGACAAACCAACATCAAACCCAATGTTGTTACATATACACATATCCATAGAGCATTTTCATTATCTGTGACTCACCCCAGTGCATTCCTAGACCTAATATGTCGCTCAACCACACTACTGAGATGGCTTCTGTTGTTTCGGCAATAGCACGGTACGTAGTTTTTAGTCCGAAACACGGATCATTTTTAATTTACAAGACTTATTTCAAAAGCTACAAAGACCTACTGTGATAAGTTGAGCTCGTTTTAGGGTAAGCTCTAACACACTCAACCATGAAGGAAAATCACTGATAAATTAAAGATTAGGATATTAACAATCTCGCACCATCTTACTTAGTTTCGCCTAACCTTAGTTCAGCACATCATCTCCTCCGCCTCTCCAACCATCACACCATCTGTCAATCCATCCAACTAACATCGAAAAAAACCCAAAATCCCCCTAATCCATTGAACGCCAAGTTTATAGTCCTGTAGACTAGAGGTACTGGGAGCTCTTCTTTACTCCAGGATTGCAATAACCAAGATATATGTCACTCCAACCATCACACCATCCGTCACTCCATCCGACTATCTTCGGAAACAACCCAGAATCCCTTTAATCCATTGAATACATCAAACTTTAACGCAGAATTCATCCAAAGGCTAGCCAGGGAGTGAAATGTAGTCAGCAGTTTATAGATCCCTCAGACTAGTGGTAGTAATAGCACCAACTTGTGGGTCAGACATCAAGAAAACATGCCCCGGTGGAGGGTGACATAGACAAAGCGTCGCTTAATTCGAAAAATTTTACCGACCCATTAATATTCTGGGATTATAACTCATTGCAAAAAAATTATAATGTTGCTTGATTTGTGTTAGCATTGCATGACATCCAGATAGTTAAAAGGTTATAATTTAATGGGGATAAATGATGTAAATTTATCGTCAGTTTATCTGTTCGCAGTGATTTCATAACGTTGTGATAGTAAGTAGTTTGATCATGATAAAGCTCAAACTGAGTCGTTTAATTGTGATTGATTTGACGCTTACCATCTAATTTGAAAACCTTTATATGACAACGTATTCTGATCTACAGTTTTTGTCTTAACCATTGCATACACCAAGATATTGCTGATCGTACCGGTAACTTAAAGATATTCAATTAATCTCTGTCTGGGAAGCTCTCCAAAAATTTTAACAAATTATTTAACAAAATATTAAAATCGACATAAAATTAATAGCTTCACATAGACCTTTCAACGACATCAAACTAAGGAAATTTTAATGAAACATATTGATTAAATTTTAAGCATATAATACGATTTACTACCAACATATTTAAGTGTTAAATTCAAATAACAAGCATTAATATGATAAAAATTAATCATTCATAAAACCTCTCAAACCATATCACACCAAGGGAATATTTATTATTTAGCTTTCATTGATCTAGACAGAGAAAAGGTGGTTCTCTGTTATAATCAACATATAACTAGAAAGTAAAGCCTATTAAGTGAAGATTAATAAAGGACTATGACTACGTACTAGATGCATACACGTAGTATACTCACTCGTAATCTGTCAAGTCGTTATGTTCTATGACAAATGATTGTTAAACAATATTCGAGCATGGGACAATGGATGACTGCCTACTGGTTGGTTTATGTGATATATTGGAAAGTTAACATGCACGCTCACACACAATATTGCTCTAGTAGAGACAAGTCGAACTCTTATTATAGGTTTTTCTTTTATTTTTGCAGTTTTATGCCTTTTTTTGCTAAGGATTGATTTACTATAACTGCAAAATGATACCTATAATACTGAACTGAACATAAAATTATACACATAACTAAGAGCATACATACACTATGTACATACATATGTATCTGGACTGACTGATATAGAGATTTTAAAAAAAAGTGTTTATAAGTTAGAAATGTAAAAGTGAGTTAAGTTCGCCCATTTGGATGGCTATTAGGGTTCTATAAATCGACTTTCGAATAATCGAACAATCGACTTTTTGTCGAAAAAAAGTCGAAGTCGACTATTTTGTTCATAAAAAGTCGATAACTCGACTATCGTTTGTGAAAAAAGTCGAAAAGTCGACTTTGGTAATAAAAGTCGAAATGTCAAGAAGTCAAAAAAGTCGAAAAGTCGAAAATTGTGAAAACAAGTCAGAAATAGTCGAAAAATTTAAAAAAGGGGAAAAAAGTAAAAAAAATAGTCTAAAAAACTCGAAAAAAGTCAAAAAATAGTCAGAAAAAGTAAAAAGAAGTCGAAAATAGTCAAAAAATCTAAAAGTCGGAAAAAGTCTAAAAAAGTCGAAAAAAAGTCGGAAAAAGTCGAAAAGTCAAAAAAAAATTTGAAAAGTCGACTATTTATAAAATACTTATATTCGAAAAGTCTAAAAGTCGACTTTTAATTAAATGAAAAATCGACTTTCCATAAAATGCAAAAAGTCGACTTTTAACTAAATGAAAAAAGTCGAAAAGTCGACTT
The DNA here is from genome assembly GCF_022045245.1 of Lucilia cuprina. NCBI lineage: Eukaryota > Metazoa > Arthropoda > Insecta > Diptera > Calliphoridae > Lucilia > Lucilia cuprina. The sequence continues at coordinate 53,986,284 of NC_060950.1, read as the reverse complement.
TTCGTTTCAACTATAGAACCCTAATGGCTATTTTCGAAAACAGTGTTGCAAGTGAAAAAGTCTAAAATTGTTATACAAAATAGATACTTTAAATCATTGCCCGTCAAGATTCACATATTTGATCTTCAATACCCAGATGCTTACACATTGCTTTATCACGTGAAGCCAAATTTTAAATTGAAATTTTATACAATTAACAAAGACTCAGAGAGAATGATCCATTTAAATTTAAACGTTCAGATCATGATCCATTCTACATGAAATAGACCGGCCAAAAATTGACTACTGGCTAAATGTAAACATGTAACTTCAACAATCTTTGGCTGAACCTTTTGTATTCGTTCATAAAAGTAAGATAGTATTTAGCTTGGAAATTAAATATTGTTGATGTGCTTGGACTCTATTAGATTGTCTAATACCTGTACCGTTTTTGACCTGTATTTACACAATCATTGAGACAGATGTATGTTTCGGTATGATGATCACTAATAAATGTCTAGTTGAACAATCTTTCATATTTAATGTATTAACCTATTAAGGTCGAAATATTTTTCCAATTCACTTTCATTCTTCCATGGCTGGAATGGTTGGATAATCTTTGACTTTGACTGGTTTATCAAATTGAAGAGGTTTGTGGTTTGTTATAAACAGTTGAAAAATATCCAAAAATGTTCCCAGCTTTAAATAAAAGTTTGTTCTGATTTTTAAAAGTCATACTTATTATACGATTAGAAGTACGTATGGGCTGGCTATGCACTTTATAGTTAGGCCGAAGTTCAAACATTCAATCATTAGGAAAAAGTTTATAGTTTCCACTAACCACCTAATTGGTTCAAATTAGTTTTTTGTTACTAATATACTCTATGTAAACGATAATTAAAACATTAGTCATCTAAGTTTACAATTAGTAGTGTAGAGAGGGGGACAAGTGTTGTCTTACTCTTAAAACACCATTAAACATAAATATTGACTTCCTCGTTCCACGACAATCGATTCTTGGGAACGACTCGGAATTTTACCAACAACGACCAAGGATTATCAACCCAATCACGTGTCCTCGAAGATTAATAATATGTGTAAAAAGCTAGTCATCTGGTTAGTCACATTACGTTTAGGTTAAATCGGTAGTTCGGGCTTGAACCGCTAAACTGCTGAGTAATAAGGAATAAAAAACTATCTTATGATTATTCTTGTCTATAGTTAGATACCATATGGACATGGTAACCGATCAATACTGAGGGGATATTAAACCTACCGGACAATATTGATTATATCATCCCTTTGGTTTTGTCATCTCAGAAATTAGATGAAGGTCTCTCTCCACAAAGCGATACGATAACATGTTCTCCGAACAAGATGGAACAAGTAAAGAATTATAGTCGGACAAGGCCGACCATGTCGAGATACGATTATATTAAACATAATTTGGAACTTAAAAGCCCTATTTGGTGGGTTCATTTGTATGTGCTCTAAGTGAAATAATTGACCGATGTTTACCATTTTCAATAGGCTTAGTCTCCTACACCACTTAAGTGGTATAAAAACGAACCGAATTGCGAGCTCTTTTCTGAATCAAAGCTGAATGAATACTAGTTTTACACCCACCTTAAAGTATGCCAATCGGCTCAGAACCACTTTCTAAGTAGATATAGCTATGTACGTCTGTTCGTCCATGTAAAGCTTGTCCTAACGCAACAGGTTACAATTTTTAAGATAATTTGATGATATTAATTTGGCACATACTCTTCTTTTGGCACAAGAACAAACGCAAATCGGTTGAAATATTTCGTCTAGTCTGTATACAACCGTACCCCCGAATAGGTTTTTTGGGCTCATTATTATGTTAAATGTCAACAAAAAACAGAAAACTAAGTTTTTTTTAAATTTAAAGGACACTGCCGATTTTTGTAATGATCGGGCCATATTTGACCCAAGCCGCCATTCAAACTCCCCTTCAAAAAACTAACACTACAAAATTCTACATAAATAAATTTGAAGTAGTTATTTATGTAAAATTTTATTCATCCCTACCCCCATTTGAGCCACCTTGTAGAAAATTCTTTTTTTTGTAATTTTTAAGAAACTGACTGGTGTAGGGTATCATATGGTCGGTCATGCCCGACTATACTTTCCTACTTGTTGTATTATTGATTTGCTATTGTTTCAAAATATGTTATATGAAAAATTTTATGACATACAAGGCTACAACGATACAACATCGATTGTGAAATGAACATAGGACTTTTTTAAGGTTGTGAAATGTTCTTATATGTTGCAAATATATTAAAATATTTAAATGCTGATTGCTTCTTGATGTAGAACTTTAAAAAAAAAAGTATAACGGAAGACGACAATATGGTTGTGAAAAGGAAACTACATACAATGCACTATAAACGAATGGCTTTTTGATTATATGTACATATGTATGTATGTGTACGTTATTCAAGTATGTGTGTTTGTGTAAAAATTATTGTCTATTGAAACCTAAAAATCGATTAAATGTTAAAAGTAGATTCATGTATGAAACGAACGTACGTACTGTTTTCTTGTTCACATATAAGAAGCTTATCGGGATCATCATTTTTCTTGTTCAGGAGTAAAACATGTTATTGATGATACTCCTCAATTTGTTTTTTTTTTTCTCATGCTACTCTGATGTCTTTATAGCCAACCATAATATTTACTATGCTACAGTATTATATTTGTATAAAGGGTGATTTTTTTAGCGAAATTTTGATAACTTTGTCAATTTAATAAAAAAAAAATCGAACATTCCAAGTAGACTATGTTTGGGCCACATAAAAAGATTTGCAAATAATAATTTCTTAAATTCAAATATTAATTAATTTTAAAAATTCACACATTTTATGAAAACACCCTTTATACAAGATGAGTACTATATCTTTTTTAAACGTTGTTAGATTTTATTTTTACCATATGTTTTTATATTAAGAATTTAATATCACCTGCACTGATTTGTCTTCATGGTTATGAAGACTCTACGATTTCATTTCAAAGTACAAAGTAAGTATAATATTCGTACTCTTAAACCTTTAATCGAATTCAATTTCAAGAAGGATTTGTTTGATTTTTTTATAAATACAGACATATGCTCAGATATATTCATCAATAATTTAATCTTTAGCATTCAATTATACATACATACATACATACACACACGTACATACACACATATGTATGTAGGTACACATACCAATATTTAAGTTATTGATGAAATATTGTTTGTTATAAAAGGATTTCCGGCATATAGTATACTTTAAGCGCTTAAAGTGTTGACTTATAGCTTAGGTGATAATTTTTTGAGTTTTTTGTTGTTGTTGGTTATAAGATTTTATTTTGTAAAATAAATTTTTGATACACTTTTGTTAGGAAATTTAAGAGGATTTGTGTTTCTGTTACCTCTTGATTCAATGCCAAACACTGAAGGTTTAACTAATTATATTATCTGGGAAAATAAAATATTTGCATTAAACAACGACTTAAAGTAACCCTATGTTAGGTTACATATACTCCAACCCTTTTGTTTGAAGAAGGAGCGTTTTCCATCGAAACAAATCGAAACCGGATCAAGGTCTGAACTATAAGTAGGGTTCCAAATCACTTATTTCAGTAAAGTTTTTAAAAGGTATTGCTCATGTGACCGATCGATGTCATGATGGATTTATACGCTATCATGCCTGACATCTTCTGTTCGTTATTTTGTTATAGCCAGTTGGTGGTTGTACACTTTGTTTATTCACTAAATAGAGAGCATTCCCCTACCGCAATGGATACTTATTTGACAATAGTGTCGAGTATGCTGATCAGCCGAAAGATCTCCCCAGATCTCTCACCCATGATGGAAGACCCCATCTTGGTGTGATTGCAAAATCTAGAATAAGAAGAGCTACCGGAACATCTAGTCTGCCGAAAATATAAACTGGTGATAATGATATTTATCCGCCCATAGGTTTGAGTTTTGTACTTTGTTTTGTCCCAGTTATTGGAAAGGTCCCTTCGGGGTGCTGTGGTTTAATTGTGGCATTTTTCCATGATGAGTGTCTCATCTTGGTGTATTGCAGTGCCGTGGTAAAGAAATGCTACAAATACCACTATTCAATCTTTGGCTTAACCTTGGATGAACTGTAAAGATGTCTAACTAGAGCACCACATAATCTTCTACGGGTGTCCAGTTGCCCACAGGACTTTGACTTGGCTGTTCAGTTCGTTGCGATTCCTTCGGGATTCATGTAGTGGCTGTGGCTTAAAATCAAATCGCCCAAAGTCGTGCTAAGAGAATGTCAGTTAAAAGGCTGATGCACGCAATAATTCAGGATAAATTCGATGCTGTTGCCGAGAAAACAGATACGCCACCAATGATTCCTCCGGGGCATTTTTCCATGATGAGCTTCCCATGTTGGTGTATTGCAATGCCGTGGTAAAGAGGTGCTACTAATACCTCTATTCAATATTTGCCTTGGCCATGGATGAACTGAAAAGATGTCTAACAAGAGCACCACACAATCATCTACGGGTTGCCTTTGACTTAGCTGCTCAGTTGGTTGAGATTCCTTCGGGATCCATGTAGTGGCTATGGCTTAAAATCAAATCACGGGAAGAGGGTGCTTGGTTGAAAGACTGATACACGGTGAAATATGATTTTCAAGATACATTTCTATTATCATTCCTGAATGCTTGTTATACGAGGTGGAGTTGTCTGGTGTTTTCTGATGTCTACTCCGATTCTGTAGTAATTGATGGACTTGACGGATGGAGTGATGGTGTAACGATATGTTAGAAGGGACGGATGAAAGTGGTGCAAGGTCATCACTACTCTTTCTTTAATTTATTATCAATTTTTCTAAATGGTTCAGTGGGTCTTTGTGACCAATGAAATAAAATCTTGTCAATTAATATGATCCGCATTTTGGACTACCAATTACGTCACTCTAGGTTCTGTTGCTAAAACAACAGAGCCATCAGTAGTATGGTTTGGGCCACATTATGTCGGGGTAAATTGAGCTTGTTCATGACACCTGTGTTTTTCCAACAAGACTACTATGTTAAGAGATAAGATAGCTCGAGTAGTGCTTGTACATGGACCGGACCATCCATGAACAAAAGTTGTAACCTGCGTGTAAGATACACAAAGGGGGAGTGGTGACTTGTTTATTATACTCACCCAGTGGTTGTAAAAGTATCACCGTGAGATATGGTCACACGCCAGGTCTTCACGTAAAGCAATTTGACTTCACATATGAGAGCAAGTGGGTCTAAGAGTTGTAAACCAAGAATGAGTGTGTCGGATGTTGTTTGTCGGTTGAATGGTGATGAATGAAATAAATCTTATAGAAGATATATTATTAAATTTTCCTGCCTTGTCCAGGTATTCTCAGAGAAAACTCTGTTCATAACAGATTTACCACTGTGTGTTCTCTGTGACTAAGAAAAAAGTCTTAAGCTTATTTGATGGATCTGTGTTTCGGTCTACTGAATACGTCACTAGGTGTTTTCAAATGAACAAAATTTTTTTTTTTCGACGGGATTATCAGCAACATACATTTGGGGCCACCTAAATGTACATATGTATGCTTAAAGTCTAAAAGGACATATTAAAGTTTTTCAACAAATAATTTTATTCATACATTTGTAAAACCAACATAAGCACAAGTTAATAATTGTATATATGAGTGATTTTATATGTGTGTGTGTTTATTCAAATTGTAAATTGTATTACATCTTAGCCATTCGCAAATTGTGCGGTTTTTGTGGTTTTTAAATTGTGTTTGTAACATATTTTTGTTAAAGCAACAACCGACCACAAATTGTTGAAAAGCCGGCATTGTTGTGAATAAAAACACAGACATATACTCTCGTTTACAAACACAACTACTATGCAACATTACTACCACAATTACATTTTCATATGAACTTTTTTGTGTCGAATGTGTAGGGTATGTGTTAGTATAAATATGAATGGGTTTCATCCGATTTCATACATTAACATGCATACATGTGGAAGAAGTTTTGTGTCTTGATGTTTTTATTTTTTAACTATTTCTCTGTTCAGTTTCTGTAATTTAGATAAAGTTTTATTGTGATATGATGTATAACAATGTCCCTAGAAAATGTACACATACTTACATACGTATACTTCCTAGCACTTAAACAAATTTACAAATACCAATATACGTCTATACTGGAAAAAACGAGGGTCTTTATAGGTAAAAAGGTTGTCGTGGAATGTGAGATTGTCCACCCTACTTTCGCTTCAAATGTACAAAAACATCAGGCAGGTATATATAGAAGGAGTCATATAAATTGGTATCACGGAAATCTGCTGAGTTTCAGACTTTGTCTTTTGCCGGTTATTGGAAACGAGCCTTCGGGGTGTACGTGATGGTTTGAACCAAAATTAGGGGGAGTAGAATGTTGGTTAAAATACTGATACACGGTAAAGTATATAATTCGGATAAGTTCGGTGTTGTTGTCGAATGAATGAGAAGTAAGCTGGGATGAATGGTGATTGATGAAAGGTATCTTGTACAGGTGATACCATTGAATTTAACTTTCTTGTCGAATATGTTTAGGGTATTCGCTGTTTATACCAGTGAGTAAGGAAAAGTCTTCGAGTAAGTTAAGCAACGGGACATCAACGGTAAGAGACTATATAGCTCGAGTACTAAAGCAAAGTGCTTTAAAAATTGCCAACAACATGTATAGATATACAATAGGGTAGTTGTGAGTCATCAAAAAGGCTCCCCCTGTGGATGGAAAAGATCGCCGAGAATAAATGTCGAAGTGCTTTATGTGAGTACTTGAATGTTGGCCTACCACTGGGTGGGTAAAAAGTAAACAACTGCCCTTTTGTGTATCTTACGTGCAAGTTGCAATTTTTGTACATGGATTGAGCCGGTCCACGCACAACCACTTTGCTCAAGTACTTGAGCTATCTAATCTCTGACCATTGCTGCCCCGTTGCTTAACTTTCGAGATGTAAAACATCACTTCCGTTTACAACCACGAAGATTGGATGACCTCTGCTGATTTGGCAACAGCACCTAGAGACGTAACCGGTAGATCGAAGTACGAACCATCAATAAGCCGAAGACATTGTTCTTACTCACAGGGACACACTGTGTCTGAACTATCTGGACAAGGAAGAAAAATTCAATGGTTTCACTTGTATATGATACCTTTCATTCATCATCAGACAACCCAGCACAGAACGATACATTCATTATAGGTAGACGGGTGTGGTGAGGCCCGTCGTACCCCACATTCATCCCGTACCATATAATATTAATACCAACTCTTTTCCAACGATTAGTCCCACAGTCACTCCTCTGTTGTTTCGGCAGCAGCACCGAACTTATCCCGAAATATTGACTTTACCTTACATCAGTCTTTTTAACGCAATTCACTCTTTCTGCGAATTTGGGTTTTAACCACAGCCACTATGTGGATCCCAAAGAAACCTCAACCTACTGACCAGCCAGAACATAGTCCTGTGGGCAACTGGCCACCCGTAGTACCAGATTATGTGGTGCTCTGGTTCGACCATTTTTTAACGACTAAGTCAGGCAGTAGACTGTTATACCAATTTATAGTCCCGGTAACACCTCTGTTCCCGGGATTGCAATAACACCAAGGTGGAGGTTTCACCAAGGTAACATGGCCCCGGGGGGAAAAATCGCCGAAAAGTTAATATTTTGACATCGTAGCTAGCCTACACGAAAGTTGTTTGTAGCTTCAATATTCAATTGCATAGGTAGGTCCAATCAGTCAGCTACACTTATCAAAGAAAACACAAGAAATTGTGGAAACCAATTGATTCAAGCGATGACGACTCTCAGCATGAAAGACAACATAAATGCGAACAAAGAACAAACACACACTTGTAGACTTCTCAATTATGAACCAGATGAGAAGTCTGAGCGGGCTGCTCTCTATTGTCTTCACAATCCTTAACATTGGAAAGCTTAAATTTAATGTGCTTCCTCTATCAATCATTACAGATACTGTTCGATAGCATTTAAGGCTAGGACGCCACGGACCCAAAAAAGGGTTTTCTGAAAATACGCGGCATCTAATGCAGCCTACTTATCGTAATCATTGATGAACTTGACATCCGGCTTAAGAGGGAACCTTACGCAATGTCTTGTTTTACTTACAGACGTTAGACAGAGATTGTATATTGTCTCCTGTGCTCTTCAATATCGTGACAATGCAAAAGTCATGTCTTATTTGAAGGAAATATTTGAAATAGTAGTAATAAACATCTAACCAAACTTCTTATATAACCCTCGCATTCTTACGGAAAATTACTATGTTGATATTAAAGTTCTTGGTTTATATATAATATCTAGAAAGTCTTCTTCATCTATAGCTATTGCGATTGTTTTCGTATTGTTGCTTCTCCAACTTTTGCTGTTGCTTCTGTTTTTATTTAGTTGAAAATAGTTTTCATTTTAACAATTCACTTAACGTGTATTATGGGTTTGGTAAAAAGTCATGTTATGTGGGCGGGTTACTTTTCCCTAGAAAACACTCCATTCTCATGTTCGGACTTTCAATTTAAAGCAAAACTTTTCTAATGTTGAAAATAAGCAAATGTAGTTTATTTGTGACTATGTTGTGGCAGTACGTGGCATATGCACCAAAAAAAGGGTTAGGTAATGGTGGCAATATCATAATCATATTAAATAGTGTTGTGTCGCCAAAACCTTACAACTCCTCTAAGTATTATACTTTATCGAGTTTTCTTTTTCTCCACTTAATATTTATGTGTGGAGTATTGAATATTCTTTTCTGGTTTTGTTCATTTTTTTGGAAGGAAAACTAAAGTTTGGTGTGCTTAATGGAGTTGAAGTATAAAAAGTTCCTTTTGAAATTATGCGGTCAACAGAAGTGATGAATGTGGCAAGCAATAAAAACTTGCTAAAAAGTGTAAAGTTAAGATAACTTCCATAAGTTGTACTATGTACATTTTGTAACTAATATTCACTTGCAAAAATTTTATAAGGTGCAATATGAATGAATCTCTTAATCACGACTTTATAAAAATCTCTAAATGGTGTCGTATTAACAGAGTCGATTTTAACGCCCGTAAGACTCAATGATGCTTGGCAGATATTGTTGTTCCATCTATATATGTATATAGGTGATGAAAATATTAAGAAATCAGAAACTCTTGATGTTCTGGGCATTAAAATTCAGTACGATGTTCGCTGGACTAAACACATTTCAAGTGTCGAAAGAAGCATTCAAATGTCTCGATTTCTTGAAACGGTATAAGACATACTTTACGTCATCTGATCTTCTCATATATATACACCACTTATATCCGACCGAAATTGATTTACTGGAGCACCGTCGCAACGTAAGTGTATTTCACTGTTCTATCGATAAACTTCCTGCAGAGGTATTCCCGGCAACTTTTGATATAAGAAGATTTAAATCAAATGTTCACAAACACTCTACCCTCCTTCCCACAACCTATTTTCCTAGTGGCAATTATTGTATCTACCAATCAATGCTGGCCTCCGGTAGGTTAGTGTTTAGTGTTCTAGTCTGGTGGTGGGTTCGGTCCCACCTGAGGCTTTGGTTAAGGAGCGCACAACAGGCCTGATAGAGGCCTACAGTACTAAAGTACTCAAGCTATCTAATCATTAAAGTCAGAGGATACAATCCTTGCTAATCGTTGAAATTCGATATTTTCGATAACCTTTTACATGAAATTAACCCCGCTACTGCCGTTATTGGTAAGTATTGTTGTTTGTATTAGACTAAAAGTGCAAAACTCTATAAATGTTTTGAAAATTTTCAATATCTCTATATAATTTTAAGGATATTAAACCTAAATAAACAAATGGTCTTCAAGATACTAAATAACACAAAATGGAGTGCAAAATGAAAAGATATACAAGTTGGAAAGTATGTTGATAAAGATCGACTATATGATACTCTATACCGGAATAAAATAATATTTAATAAATAATCGGACTTTAGAATCGATATTTGATCGAAAATGATCGTTTTACCAAGTTTAGGGTCGCAGATCACTGATAAAATGTAAGTGAGTTATTATCAAGATTTTCACCTGTATTGTTATAATAAGTGCGGATAAGTAGACGGACAGACAATTATATCGGTAAAGTTTAAGTTCTTTTTGGAACCATTACTTTAAGGTATTACAAACCTCAACACAAAAGGCATAGTTATTCCACTACATACTTACTATAGTGGTGAGTACTATAAAACTAATGCAAAATATAAAGGAGCGAAGAAAAAGTACTATGTGGGAGTTTCACAACATGCAAATTTCCAGTTACTTTTAGCCACTAATGAAACCATAAAATAAATGAAGTTTTATGAAACAAATAATAATAATAACAACTATAAAGTTTTTTTTTATGTACCAAGTTTAGAGAAACTAGAAAAAGTATAAAAACTGAAGACACATAAAAAACGGCAACAAACAACAATTGAGAAATATTACTAAAGATTTTTCTAAACAACAAAAAAAAGTTAAAAACTACACTCAAGTTAGTACATGCAGACAAACAATTTGTAATAATTTTATTCATTGTGTATAAGTTTTTATCACCAAAATTATATTTAATATTTTTAAATGTAACAACTCCTTAGATATTTAGAATAAAAAGGAGATATAATACACTTAAGGAAATGTTATTGCGATAGTTTTCAAGATGCTGCTATACGTTTTAGTCATGTATTATTAGTACAATGTAACAATTTATAACAATTTGATGATTTACAAAAGTCTTTGTATACTTTTATATACTTTGTATATAGTTTTTTTGAATCTGAAATTATCTAGATTTTAGTATGGATTCTCCTTTTTTTGGTAAAAATTATTTTACAATAAAGATTTCGCATTAGTTTTATATGAAATTTAGAAATGATTTAACATATAAATACAAGATTTAGAAATTGAGTTTATCTCAAAATGGGCTTGATTTGAACTCAATTTGTACATTACAGAGTAGTTACAAAAATAAGTAATAACATTTCTAATACACATATACATAAGCATTTAAACACATATGTAAGAGATGATGTCTAATTGCACAGGCCAACAAAGTGAAGGTCTGTAAAAGCTTTTGACACCAATTAACCCGAAGTTTATGTATTTTAGCTCGTTTACTCGTGCCTCTGGATGATGTAATACCATGTTAAACACGTTACAAGAATGTCTAAGTGCTTAACCTGCCTTGACTTTGGTCTTTTTCATCCACCGTAGACTTAAGAAAAGTCTACCACGCGCCCACAAGAGTTCTTCTATGAAGAATTCTTGTGGCAAATGGCTGTGACGTTCCATGTACAAGCACTTTTCTGAAGTACTCGTGCTATCTAATCTCTTGCCATACCGGAATGACAGGAAGAATGGAATCAAAGTAATCAAGCGAAATATATCTTTTAGATATACCCTTTAATACCATGAAACCATTAAACTGCAATGGGAATGTAATTCCCATCAAATGAAGACCCATTCCAGTGTATTCTTTAGCCTCTTAAACCCCGCACAACTACTCTACTGATATGACCCTCTTCCAGTCAATAAACCAGACTCCTTCATTATTTCGTGATAATGTGACAAAGGATGTAAGAATTTCCAAAATCAATTCAAAACGAAGAATTGCACCGTCAAACATTATACATCCTGTTGAAAAGGCAACAGCACTGGAGAACTTTGCTGAAGTAAGAAGTATACTTAATCAGTACTAGTCTCCTTTCGGGTAAAGGAGACTTTTCCAATCGTTCACAAATTTACATCACTTACATTCTCTGACCATAAGAAACGATTTACGGAATGACTGATAACTACCATGTGTCAATGTTAAAATTTCCAACCCAAAATAGTTCAGGAATCCTTCATAGGTTGCTATGTCACATCATCATCAGTGACATTTGTTAAGATGGCAACAGCACCGGAGAGAGAATCCAGACATATATCAGTCCTTAAACAAACATTTTCACCCCGCGAAATGAAACCCAATGGAACCTTAACCATTTGACCAGCTAGAACCAGTCCTGTGGGTAACTGGTCACCCGTAGTACCAGATTATATTGTAAATTGGTTCGATCCCATGCCAAATAATTCCAAGGAAAGGCAGATGATACACTGTTGTTGCTGAAGCGACACATGTAAAGTCGGTGTTACTGGCATAGGATACATTTTACATCACTAGTTTATAGTTCCTGCAGTCTTGAGGTATTGGTAGCACCTCTTTTTCTCGTAATATTCCAATGACGCCATGATGGTTATTTCACAAAGGTTTCATTACAGGGTAAGACATCGATACACATCAACAACCTAATCTAACCTTATATGACGTCGGTAAAGTTATGGATGGTATATGCCCCTAGGCTCTCTGCCTTACTATACTTTAAATTCCAGTGAAATTTCTACTTCGTCTTCATTTCATCGAAGTTCCCGGCCAGTGCATATTATCTTGATTATCTTTTATTAAGATAATTTAAGATGAGCCATTGCTATTTCTGTGACAAAAGATACCCTGAAGAAGCGTCAAAATGAGTTGGTGTCGAATGTTTATGATACGGGATGGATGTAAGGGTATGCGGCCATCATCCATTTATCCACCTAGAGTGAGTTTGTCGAATGTCTTTCTGTTTCGATTTTTGTTTCTGAGTGCTAATACCAGATTTACCACAGTATGTTCTCTGTAAAAACTAGTCCTGGGTTTATTTAATACCTTTGTATTTCGTTTAACGTTTCTAAGTAGGTGCTGTTACCGAATTAACAGATATATCAGAAGCAGTGGCACGAATATTTGTGCAAAATTTTGTACATGGACCGGCAGTATCGGCAGTATGATTAGATAATTAGTAGGTATGACGTCTAGAAAGCTGAATTTCAATAATTGTAATTGGTAAAAAGTCAATCATCTGTAATACACTATCAAAGTGATTTCATAAGGATACAAAAAAATAAGTTAAGCGATGAACTAGTTCCTATAAAACTACAGGTTATATACAAACATACACATATTGTTACAAATGCAGGTTAACGTTTATACGTAGTATTTATGTTTATTAAAATTTTGCTGTGTTCACTCATTCATTTGCTGTGGTATGTACCAAATTTGCGTTGAATACTACTTGTACATAACAAAATCGTGTTATTCACAGTAATAAATGTTTATTCATTAACATTTACAACAATCACAATTCACATTAACATTAAACATATACGAGTAGAACTTATTTGCATTTATATGCCAATATGCTTGAATATTCATACATACGTAAGTACATGTGTATGTTCATTCATAAGCCTATGTGTGAATGTTCAAAGTGTTTGGCCAAGTGTTGGCAATGGCATTAAATCTATAATACATGTAACTACTTGTAAATGTATGCATTTAACTGCCAAACAAATTTGAATATTGCCAAATAGTTAAAAGCTAATAGAGGCCATCATACAAAATATTAATAAATACATGCATGTGTATGTACGTTAATTTCACTAATATTGGTGTAAGACATGTAAATTTTCTAAATATTTATTAGGAAAAATGTAGAAATATTTTTGGCTTAGGTATTTAGAAAATTGTAATAATAATTTGGCTTAAAAGAACAATAAACTAAAGCTTAAGCCATTGAAAAATATAAATTAAAGTTAACATAATGAATAACCTTAATTTTAAGAAATATAGTATTAGATTCTATTTATTTTGTCAAACAGAAACTTGCTTAATACATAATTTTATGATGGGATGCTTTCAATTGTACAGATAACGTATAAGTAATATTAATTCATATTAGTTCATGTTAATCATACTTTCTATATGTGTGCAAATTCCGGAGTGATTCATTAGAAAGTTTTGTTAGAGAGCACCGCATAATCTGGTACTACGAGTGGCCAGTTGCCCGCAGGACTATGTCCTAGCTGGTCAGTTGGTTAAGGTTCCTTCGGGATCCACGTAGTGGCTGTGGTTTAAACCCAAATTCGCGGGGAAAGTAAGTGGCGGTTAAAAGACGCATGATAATAGTCATGATAATAGTCAATATTTCGAGATATGTTCGGTGCTGTTGCCGAAAACAACAGATACCCCACAGAGGAGTGACTATGGGACTAAACGTTGGAAATTGTATATACTACGGAATGAGTGTGAGGTTCGGCGACCCCCACCCACCCGTCTATCTAATGAATGTGTCGTATGTTTTTCTCTTATGAATGTGTCGTATAAATGAAATTTGTGCTGGGTTGAATGATGATGGATGAAAGGTATCATATACATTTGATACCATTGAATTTTCCTTCCTTGTCCAGATATGTTCAGAGTTTACAGTGACTAAGATCAATGTCTGTTGCCGAATCAACAGAGTTCATCCAATGGTCAGATATAAGAGTACTCCAGCAAAATATTTGTGCATTGACCGGTCATACTTAGCCAATGTACGAATATTGCCACCTGAGTTCTTCATTGAAGAACAAAGGGGGCGATGTCTACCAGTGGGTGAAAAAGACCACCGCGTGGGTGAAAAAGACCACCGCGAGATAAGGCCGTCAAAGCAGGTGATCACGACAGTCAGGCTGCCTTCAATCTTCTTTACATACTTAATTAACATCATACATGCCGACTCCACCAACAACTCCCTATCGAATACGCTGAGCAAGGAGAACGGTTTCTCCAAACCACAATGCCCAAGGAAAAAATTTACAAAGTCAAAAAACTTGACGCATTGCTTGCAGAGGTAATATCAATTAATATTGATACATTATTTTGCATTCCTTTTCTAATTCATGAGTTACAGGTATGTTGGTGAAGTCACAAGATCACGCTGTATGATGTTAATGAAGTATGTAGAGAAAATTGAAGACGGTCTGGAAGCAACGTCGATGACGATTTGAATACACAACTTAAAAGATTGATATATGCAAGTCCAGGTCCATCATTAATTTTTTGGTGTTACTAAAATTAGCACAAATACATATTTCAAAGGGAGATTGATTAAAAAATAAATACAATCATGAAATGATTTTAATCATTTATAATAAGTTCGTCCTTGAGAATGTATCCATTGAATTTAATCGATTTCTTTTCTATGTTGCAGTTTTAGTGCAATGTACACGGGGAAGTCATTACACAGATTTTGATAAATTGATCATTATCACTAAACTGGCTCTTAATTTTAGAACGTACAATGGATTACTTAGTTACACATAATTTTTTGTAAAAAAAAATCCTAATAAATTGCATTTGAAAAGAACTTTCTTTCAGTTTCATTTACGCTAATGTTACACAGGAAACCTCTATCAACAAGAAAACAATTCCCTTTAGTATACAATATGGCGCCAACTTCCTTCCCAACAAATAATATACGCATTTCATGTCTTGACTTTATGACCACCAAATAAAAGATATGTTGTAAAAAGTACACACAACAAGAACAACAACAACAACGAACAACTCACAAAAGAACAACAAAGAAGGGGATAATCTTGTGGTTAAGTTTACTTGATCTTGGGCTTTTCCACATTATACTTTATGTTTAAGTATAAGTAGATTTATACGAAATGTATATGTATGTAATAATACATCTGTCTTATGAATACAATGTAATATTTATTTAGAATGTGTGGCACATACAAGAATACACAGAATAAACATATGTATTTCAGCGTTTTTAAAGACATTTTACGGAGATTTATGACCTGTGAGAAGTTTTACTATATTTCCCTACATTATGACTTGTACTAAAGCAGGAAAATATTTCCGCTTTTAGTTTTAATTAGTAGCATTAAGTTAAAAGATGTTTGGGTGCAGACATCTTAACCGTTTAAGATGACCTTCCATTAATTACAATAGAATATATACATTCGTTTAAGGAGTTAAGTGAAAATAATATCGCAAAGAATTTGTGATATCGTTCAGAAACTTTGACATAAAACAAGCTCTGAAATTTTTCTATCCAATTAGGAAAGTCAGAATTTGTAACAGCTTAAACTATACAATTTGTAATCCTAGTATTATATATTTAGGTCCAAAACAAGAAATTGGTCTATTTCTACAGGGTAAGTCTAATGTGGGCTGAACAAATGGATGTTGAAGTGCATTACGTGAACACCTTCCGTGTTGGCCTTATCTAATCTTTGACCATTGCTAACCTGTTACTTAACTTCCAAAATGCTAAACTATCACTTCCATTTACAAGCACGTAGATAGGATGGCCTCTGCTGAGTCGGCAACAACACCTAAAGACGTAACTGTTAGACCAAATCCATCAAATAAACCGTAAACTTTGTTCTTGCTCACACTGAACACGCTGTGGTAAATCTGGTATGAACAGAGTTTTCACTGAACATACCTTGACAAGGAGGAAAATTCATTGGTATCACTTGTATATAATACCTTTCATCCATCATCATTCAGCCCAGCACACATCATATTCATCCGACACAGTTATGTAGAACAACATTTGATTCAATAACTTTAGGTATACGGTCAAGTAAGACCCGTATACCCCTTCATTCACCATTTATTGTAGACATTTAACACCAACTCAACGTTTAGTCCCACAGTTACTCCTCTGTCTTTGAACTGCATCGCGGATCCCTCAATCAAAGGACTAGCCATGACATAGTACTGCGGTCTACTGACTACCCGAAGTATCAGATTATATAGTTCTCTGCTTCGACCCATATCAAATCAATCCAAGGAATATTTGAGGAGTTAAGTGACATCACCAGTTTATAGTCCCGGTACCTATTTTCCACGGGATTGCAATAACTTCAATATGAGAGAAAGGTACATATAGTCTGCCGGGACTTTTAACTGGTGATGTCATTTAAGTCCTCGCATGAGGTCTAACCAGAGCACCATATAATCTCATATAATCTACGGGTGACCAGTTGTTCGCAGGACTATGTCCTGGCTGGTCAGTTGGTTGAGGTTCCTTCGGGATCCACGTAGTGGATGTGGTTTAATACCCAAAATCGCGGGGAGAGAATGTTGGTTTAAGGACTGATATATTTTATACCTAATGGGTTGGATAAATCTCTCTTCGAACAGGTCTGCGTACAAAACAGCATATGCTGGATACCTAAACCCAATCGGTATCTCTTACCGTTCGTGTAGTGGGACGCAAGTATATGCTGGGGAATTGTCAGGTCAGTATTCAATGGTTGCCTGTCATCCCGTAATGGGTAATGGGAATGGAACTGATGCTAAAATTGGTGAAAGATCGGGAAAGTCTCCACATATTGGAGATTAGTACTGATTTAGTATGCCTTTTTACGCTTCGGGGAAGTTCTTCGGTGCTGTTGTCATCTCAACAGGATATATTGATAATGCTGCGCGACTATTTGCCGGGACAAATATTTGAAAATTCGTACTTCCTTTGTTACATTGATCGGTTCATAAAAGAGGGATTCTGATCCATTTCGTTGGGTATTTCGGACTACCAAATATGTCTCTAGGTGCTGTTGCCAAAACAACAGAGCCATCTCAGTAGTGTGGTTGCGCGGGCTTAAAGAGGTTAAGGAATGCACTGGAATGGGTCATTAGATGATGGATATTGCAATTTTAATAATGCAATTCTTTCATGATATTATTAAGAGTAGCCACTTCCGCATTGTCGGAAGATTGATATCACCTTTCTATTGACTAAGTTCAGTGATTGCTTTTTCCTTGTCGGGGTACGCGTATTAATTCCAGATGCGGCCTGCCATTCCTTAACGGGGCTGCTATGGCAAGAGATTAGATAACTCGAGTACTTCAACAAAATGCTTGTACATGGACCGACATCCATGTACACAAATTGCTACCTGAGTTCTTCATTGAGGAATTCAGCGGCGCATGGTAGACCGTCTCTAGTCTACCTAGTGGATGAGAAAGACCACCGTGAGATAAGGCCGTCAAGGCTCACGTGTTCAAGTCAAGTGCTCACGTTAATCTTTCGACATTCATACCGCATACGACAATCATGTGGTAAACTGAAACTATCAATGACGTTCAAAGCTGCTGTGTACGAATTACGATCCACATAACTTCCTATGATTTCCTCAGTTACATGAAGCCGCTTGTAAGCATCTTCTTGTTAAATGTACCAAATTGGAAGCTTATTGTTGTGTTAGCGTTGTAGTCATCTCTAACCAGGGGTTAAAAAATAAATCGAAAAGTGATGTAAAGACAAAGACGAGAATATGAATTCCACTTTAAAGAACAACAATTTAGTACAGAAAATAACGTAAATACACTTTATAAATTCAAATGAAGTTATTGTCTCATACTTTCTGAACTTTTTTCCTTATTAAGTTAAATTTTCTAAAGAATTTGTATTTTTGAAAGTTTTTGATGCTTCGCATGTGAATCATTTAACAAAATTTTTATACATTTAAAAATTGAAAACTTCCGTTTTGCACATGTTTCCTTTATTTTAAAAGAAGTTTCATTTTATAATTTTATTTTTATTTTTTTTTTTTGAGAAAATAAATCAAAAAGTATAAAATGAAATAAAGAAACTTTAACTAACTTGGATGAAACTAAGTAAATAAATTTTTTAGAATTGAATAGAAAAGTTTTTTTTTTTTTAAAGTTCTCAAAGCTTTTGTGATTTAATTTCTATAATTAAATTTCATATTTTTTTCCAGAACAACAAGGACAAAGACAACAATAAATACAAGGACAACACAAGACAAGACAACACTCAATCAAATGATACGTACAATTTCCCCAAAGTCCAAAACAACTGAATTCATTAATACCGTATTATTATGAAGATGATTCGTTTAAAAGATGAGATGAGAAAGATTTTATTAGTTATTTTGGTTGTCGCAAACAATCTCACACATAAATCCTTAACACTTCCGATTTAGTTAAACATAACCCTGCAGTTTTAGAAGAAATCAATTAATCCTTTTTATAAAGCATATTTTCCATTATTAACTGGACTCAAGTTAATATTCGCTACCATTGTGCTTTATCTAATGCTAAAGAGGAAATTGTTTAGCACTTAGATCCAGTAATAACGGATGAATGGCAATCGTTAGTTGATTGTCACTGTGTGTTAGGGACACAACGATATGGGTTGGTAGTGTGTCACACAGTGGTATAGGAAAAAAAAAGAGGGAAATAATTCGGTAACTTCTAAACGGTTAATCCGATTTTAATGAAATTTGGTATGCACAAAAAGGAGGTGTTGTCGAGTTTAGGTTTTGAATTTGGACCTTATAGGCCAACCAGGGGCCCGGCGGGGGGTCCTCAAATTAGGACACCTCGGCTATGTTAAATTTTTAAAACGATCTTATTTCTTCATTTGAGTTCCGATTTAAAAAAATTTCGTATATAGAATCTCCTCATCGAGCACTATAAAAAATGTCGTCGTAGCAGTAAATTATCTCTTATAGTTTAGGAGATATTCGCATTTGAAAATTAAAATTTTAAAATTTTTACCGTCCTTACTTTAGTTTTTTGATAATAGCGGGTCCAAATATTCCCGATTTTCGCCATTTTTTTTATTCGCTTAACAACAAGTCTATATATCAAGCAGTGAAAGAATTATGTAAAAATCATGACTGAGTCCAAAGTTATAGGCATTTTAATTTAAAAAATTTAAAAAAGGCGATGTTTTGCCATTTTTTGGGGAAAAAAGTATCTTTTTCTTTTTAAGTTATCTAAAAAGTTTCTAAGAATATGTATATAGAATTTATACTTTTTGAAAAGCTGACTTTACATAAAATACGATAAATGAAACAAAACCTAAAAATTTTTGATACCGAGGGGACCAGATCCATCCAAAAAAAACCCTATTTTTTATATAAAATTCAATTTTGAGCAAAAATTCTCAAATCGCATAGTCGATATCAAATTATAGTGACCTGTTTTATATGACCCAATATGTTCTTAATCATTTTGTAACGGGTTTCGAGATAACCCGCCCCTGGTATGGATATAATAGGCAAAAAACCAAAAAATCCCATTTTTGGGATTTTTTAAAACTTTTTTGGGAATTCGGGATTTCTAATAAGAAAATTCGAAATTTTTATTTAATTTTGGATTTTGAGTAAAAAATCTACCTAACTGTAAAATTTCATCAAAAAATATTCATAAATAAAATTTTTATTGCAATTTGAAAAATTTGTATCTTCGCAAAAACTGAATAAAAAACATTTTTTAATTTTTTTTTAAAAAGTATTCCACGAATTTTTTAATTTTCAAAAATTATATACAGTTTTGAAAAATACAAAATTACCTTTCCATTGATATATAACATGCCTACCTAATGTTTTTTAAGTGACAAATTAATTAGGGAAAACTCAACATCTTTTAGAGAATTGACCTAGTACTATTATTTTCATCCATACATTTGTTAGGCATGTTTTACTACCTAAATTTTTATGAATTTTTACAGCCACTTTTTACGATTAATCTTTTATTCTTTATCCCTAAAAAAATTAACAAGTATTTATTTTATATAAAAATAGTCTCTATTTATTTTTTTTTATAAATTAATATAATTTTGTAAAATAATCGGTATCACAGTAGTCCATATCTAAAAGATAAAGTAAATCTTTAAATTCATGAATATTTTCAAATGCTAACGTTTTGTAGCAAATCCAACGTTTCCTTATAGTAGATAAAACAGGATCAGAAGATAGAATCAGATTATTAAAAATATCTTCATTTTGAGACTGCCTAGAACACTTCCTTGAGCTAAACTGATGAATATGCTTAAAGTCTCTATTCCTCGATTCTTGGGGTTCTTCTGTAAGCTCTCCTAAAGGCAGAATATTATGTTCTATGATGACCTTTCCATGACATAATATCTTGTGAACTGTAGGTGTCATTTCTTTCCAGGGATATAATTCCAAAAGTAATTTAGAAACTTTTGTAGAATACTCTCCAAATTTTGTTGCGTTCACTTTATGCTTGCTATTTATCGCCTTTAGAATAATATTGACCTTTTGCAGTAAATCCATACTAATTCGGTTATTTCGAAGTAGTTTCAAAATGTTTAAAATGTTTAAAAAACGTCTAGCGGTATTACCATCGTTTGTGCTTCCATATCCTGTGAGTGGTTTATCAATATTTAATCCCATCCGCTTTTTAAATTCCTCTTGAATTTTTCGTTTCTCACTGGCTCTCATTTCCATTAACTCCTTATTGTTATTTGCACTTTTGTTTGCATTTTCCGGTATGCTTCTGTACTTTAAATCATATGCTAAATGTAGAAAATGTTCCAGAAATCGTATGCGAGCATGTAGGGGGGATATTCCAAATTGTAATGTTTTCTCATTTATTGATCTTTGCTTGGAAATATTCGAAAATTCTGATTTTTTATCACCACATATGTAGCAGTACCAAGTAGATGATGTTCCTGTAATGGCATTTCCAACTTTCCCATCAATCATTGTAAGTTTTAAATCATAGGACATGTTAAACGAATAATTTTCTATTTCGATTGTTATAGGTTCCAAGTTTTTAATTTCTGCTTCAATACGATTTATCAAATCTTGCGTTGTTGTTTTGGATTCCTTTATATACTCAAAGCTTATTGGCCTACAAAAAGCTTTGGATCCTGGAGTCGAATTCTTCCAAATATCATCGAAACTGGTTGATGGAGAATCGCTGTCAGCATACTTTCGAATTCTTAATGGAACTAGCGATGCCATAAATACACTTTTATACTCGGAAGATGATTCACTTGTGTTGATTTGTTTATATTCCGAGAGTGCTGATAATCCATCACATCGCCACTTACAAATGAGTTGAAGATCACAAGAATTTATTTTTTTTAGTTGGTCTGAAGAAAAGTCAGAAGCAATCCTTAAAGCAGTATTTTCGAGTAGAGCGCCGAGTCCAATAACAGCCTTCCGATCAGTTATTTCAATAGGAGGTGGTATAATGCTTTTCTTCTTTTCATTTATTTTGTCATATGATGGTAAAAACATCCACTCCTTTTTCAGATAGCGCCTTTCTTAACGTTATGTAGTTATCACGACTTAATCCCAGCTGCAACATAAGCGCAATAGCTTCTTCCTCAGTGAACGTTGTATCAGATGATGGTGTGGGTATACTCTTTACAATTCTTTTCAGTCGTCTTGGTGATGCGGTTGGAAGAATATTTGCAATTTTTATGGCATCGAAAGGCTGTTTTTTTTTTCTTAACATTGCTTTAAAAGTGTCCGAAACTTCTTCGTTAGATAAGGTTTCTAGTGAAGTTGATAACCTTTTCCTCTTAGATTTTGAGCTCAAATCCTCATACTGCTTACAGGGAGCACCAACAGTTGATACGCAAATAGCAACTTCTACACATTCATCCAGCCAATCAGAAAATTTCGATCGAAATTTAGCAATGGAATACCGAACACTCTTCAGTTTTATATCAACTGATTTTATAAAATTTTCAATTTTACATATATCAGTTTTATCCACTTTATTTTTATGTGCAGTTTCAATATATTTCAATAAGAAGTTCACTTTATCTTGAAAAGGAGCTGAAGAGTGTTCAAATAAAATGGAGCACAAATCATTTTTTTTAGTACGATCGCCATGGTTAGAAAATTACAAATAATTACAAACTTAAATTAAATTATTTTTTAAAGGGTTATGATATTCTACCTAATATGTCTAACGTATCCTTATGTAATGAATTTTTCCTCAATAGGTCACTTTAATAAGCTACCTATTAAAGTGACCTATAGGGGTAAAAATCATTACAGTTTAAAAAATAATACCTGAAAATTTTTTAATATATGTAACAAATTTAAGAGTTAACGTTATGGATGAAAATAATAGTGCTAGGTAAATTTTCTAAAAGATGTTGAGTTTTCCCTAATTAATTTGTCACTTAAAAAACATGCCTACCTAGTTATATATCAATGGAAAGGTAATTTTGTCTATTTTTCAAAACTGTATATAATTTTTGAAAATTAAAAAATTCGCGGAATACTTTTTTTAAAAAAATTAAAAAATGTTTTTTATTCAGTTTTTGCGAAGATACAAATTTTTCAAATTGCAATAAAAATTTTATTTATGAATATTTTTTGATGAAATTTTACAGTTAGGTAGATTTTTTTTACTCAAAATCTAAAATTAAATAAAAAGTTCGAATTTTCTTATTAGAAATCCCGGAATTCCCAAAAAAGTTTTAAAAAATCACAAAAATGGGATTTTTTGGTTTTTTGCCTATTATATCCATACCAGGGGCGGGGTTATCGAAACCCGTTACAAAATGATTAAGAACATATTGGGTCATATAAAACAGGTCACTATAATTTGATATCGACTATGCGATTTGAGAATTTTTGCTCAAAATTGAATTTTCTATAAAAAAATAGGGTTTTTTGGATGGACCTGGTCCCCTCGGTATCAAAAATTTTTAGGTTTTGTTTCATTTATCGTATTTTATGTAAAGTCAGCTTTTCAAAAAGTATAAATTCTATATACATCTTCTTAGAAACTTTTTAGATAACTTAAAAAGAAAAAGATACTTTTTTCCCAAAAAAATGGCAAAAAATCGCCTTTTTTTAATTTTTTAAATTAAAATGCCTATAACTTTGGACTCAGTCATGATTTTTACATAATTCTTTCACTGCTTGATATATAAACTTGTTGTTAAGCGAATAAAAAAAAGAAATGGCGAAAATTGGGAATATTTGGACCCGCTATTATCAAAAAACTAAAGTAAGAACGGTAAAAATTTTAAAATTTAAATTTTCAAATGCGAATATCTCCTAAACTATAAGAGATACTTTTTTGCTATGACGACATTTTTATAGTGCTCGATGAGGAGATTCTATATACGAAATTTTTTTTAAATCGGAACTCAAATGAAGAAATAGGATCGTTTTAAAAATTTAACATAGCCGAGGTGTCCTAATTTGAGGACCCCCCGCCGGGCCCCTGGTTGGCCTATAAGGTCCAAATTCAAAACCTAAACTCGACAACACCTCCTCTTTGTGCATACCAAATTTCATTAAAATCGGATTAACCGTTTAGAAGTTACCGAATTATTTCCCTCTTTTTTTTTTTTTCCTATACCACTGTGTGTCAGTTAAACATAAAAACCCGAACTAACTTGAATAATAACTAAAATTTATATTTCAGAACTGTCATCCACATCTGCAGGGTATATAAACTCATGTCTGTATTGTAGTATAACTAAGAGAGATCTTTGGATCCTTCTTTTTTCGGTAATAGAATTACCAAACAGTGAAAGGGAGTTAACAATGTTACAATAAAGGCAGCATCAACAGCAACAACAACGAAAAGAACAACAACATCGGCAGTAATATTTAATGGCAACCTGTCGTTAACTATTGTCAACCTATATTCGAATGGGATGTTGTTTAGTTGTGCCTTTTTGTTGTTGCTTTTGAATAGGGATTCTTTGGATTAGAGTTGATATTTGTGCTAAAGCTGTTGTAGTTATTGTTGTTGTTGTTTCTTTATTCCCCTATTGAAATCGATGCTGTTGTGTTTTGTTAGAAAATTGAATTGTATTGAATTTGCTTTATTTGATTTGTAATTTTGCTTTATTCAGCAAAAGTTGTCAACATCCATATTTTACTTTTTTTTGACTAAAATAACAATAATAGCAACAACATCAAAAACAATATTAAATATTATTCCGATTTCTAAACAAATGTTTATTTAGAAATAAAAATGTTGAGAACAAAAATTTTCTGCTGAATCCTATTTTTGTTTAACATGTGGCACCGCCTTTTATTGTGCAATTTATTGTTAAAGGTTTAGTTTTGTTGTTCTTCTTTTATTTTGTTTTAGAGAAAGAGGAGTTATCAAGCTTTTAACTAAAAGATAGGAGTACGATTAGGTAACCCTTTGAAGGTGTAACACTAGTAGGTTTTTTTAACAAAGTAATAAAGACAAATAAGTTTATGGGATAATAGAAACAAAACGATATTAAAACGTTTCTGAGGTAACTTTATAGCATCGAAATTCTTAAAGAACTAACTGAGCCATGTTGACTATTCCCGTTGAAACACCTTATTAGATAGATTAGAAAGCTAACGATATTTGAATAGCTCAGTATATAGCTCTAGTCTCTAAACAGTGTTTTTTGCCTTGAGTTAGAGTCTCGAACACTCATAGTTAAATTAAAAGTAAGGAAAACTTAAATCGTCATTCGGGAAACTTGAATCACTATCGCTAGAGATATAATACTTTTAAATAAAAAGAAAAAATATATAATAGAACATATTTGTAATGCTAGAATGGAAATCTTAGGTCTACGAATCGAAAGCAAGATTTCCTAGTGAAACGTCTATTCCGAATTGTAAGAATGAAATTCTCTTTTGATAACTGCCTTTAACTTGTAATTGTAATCGGAGTATATAAAGATGACCTTGGAGCTTTTTGACTCGGGGTCTGATTATAGAACTATATAAAATATTACTAAGAGAGCCAGTGCCTAAGTTATCATGGGAATTCTCGTGTAGCGGTGGCTAAAAGACTCATGTACAGTGACATTTATAATTTCCAGGTTTGTTGCTGTTGTCACCGTTCAGTGGATTGACTGTGGCATCAAATGTTGGGATTTAGTTAACATCACAAATGTAAATAGAATACATAATGAGCACTCCCATCAGCATGTCTAAGAGAATATTTCGGATGTTTTCTCTGAATGTGCTTAGCATTCAGTGAAATGTACACATCAGATAATAGATAGATAAAATTTAGATATAGCACTTGAGCAAAGCACTTGTAGATGGACCCACGCCCGGTCAGGTAATAATTACAAATAGTGAGTCATGAGACAGGGCTGCCGTCCAGGTATGGATATGGACTTCTGTAGGAACGAAGATAATGAATGTTCTTAAGGCGAAATCTCAGATCCTCATAAGAGAATCAGAATATTTTGCACGATGCAAAATACTCATGTACGAAGTGCCATCTATGTATTTACATAACAACAATAGTGAGTCATCTCAAGCTTAATGGGATAGAGTTGCCCTAAAGATATTCAAGCAAAGCCATGGGCCTCTATAGGAATAAAGATAATGAATGTTCTGAAGGTGAAGTCTCACATCCACATAAGAAAATCAAAATGATTAACAGTAAGAGAGTAAAAGTATAATGAAATAGGGACATTCAAGCAATACAAGAAGATAATAGTGGCATTCACTCAGTAGGTATCCTTACTGCAGCATCCTGTTTGGGCATAAGGCATATCACAATGCACTGTGGACATATCATTCATTATCTAAGGGACTTTAATGTTGTCTGCAGAGAAGTAATACAATTAATTTCTGTTGGGTTCTGAGTATAGCAATGAAAGGTTTCTGAAATCACGAGTAGAATTTGAGAATGAAATTTCTAAACTTAGTAGAGTAATAACAGATTTTCATTTATCAAGGCTCTTAACTTTAAATTCTTAAGGGCTTCTTAAGTTTGACACTTTCTTTTGTTATCAAGGCTCTCAACTTTATAATCTTTACAGAGTTGCTTTATAGATACAGAGTAGCTTTATACTCTAAGTAAATCTGGCAAAAGTAGAGAACCATAGAATTCTCAAATTCTTTGAAAATTTAGTATGTATCCTTTACAACATTCTAAAGTGTCAAATGGTCTGAATGTAATCTAACATAGAAAGCTTTATATTCTAATCAAATCTGACAAAAGTAGGGAACCATAGAATTCTCAAATTCTATGAAAATTTAGGAATTCTATCCTCTACAACTTTCTAATGTGTCAAATGTCCTGAATGTAACCTAAACTAGAATAAAACTCTCTAACACTGTAAAAAGTGTATATATGTATGTATATGTCCTTTATTATGATTTGCACATTTGAAACATATTGAAAGAAATTTTAAAACTCATTTCCTTGTTTCATGAATTGTCCTGACACACAGCTGTGGTCATTGAACGCCTCAGTTGTTTATAAGTACCAAGTAATTATACAAAAAAAAAAAGAACAACACAAGCAGTGGACACTGACAAAGTCCAATTCCATTTGTATAGTGTTTTTCAAAATATTTGTTTGTTTATTTTTCATAGTAACAAATGAATAAAATGACCATTATTGGGAATGGTCATCATTGCAAACGTAACGGCGACCAACACATGTGACAGTAACTGCCAAATGCAAAAGGAACAAAGACATGGCAAACCAGCCAAAAGAGTTTGGGTATAAAGTTTTGCTCTTGAACAAAGTAGTTTGAGTAAAATTGAATTTCCGCTTTAGTTTTTCTTCCTTCCGTCAAACAAATACCAGTACGATTGTGATTTAAACAAAGTATCACTTGCTGCCACAGAACACATTGTAGTGGCACCCAAAGAGCAAATGAAAAAGAAATTGTACATCCTAGTTTAGGGTCATCATACACAAGAGGCAATTCATACTTAAATATATAATTTTATTTTTGGGTTTTCAAAATTGAAATTCTTTTTTAAAAATAATTTTTTTATTATGACTTTAATTAAAAATTTAACACATTTTAGCTAATTAGAATACAAAATATAAATTTTAATTTTGTCTTTTGTTTGTTTACTTTTACACATTGTTTTGATGTTGTTGTTGTTGTTTATATTAATGTAGAGTCTTTATTTGCTTTTGGTTCTTGTTGTTTTTTTGGCAACGTCCCTATTGTATTATGTGGCAAACAAAATTAGACCAACCAACGTAGCAACATTAACAATATGAAATAATGTCTGTCCAGTTATTTTCATTCATAAATACCCCTGCAGTTTGTAATTATTTGTTGACAACAAAATGCTCCATGTAAATACATTGTTATTCAAATTGTATATGTGTTTGTAGTTTACCGACAGTTCGGAGATTGGACCCTTTTTCGGACTTAAAAACATCAATAACAAATAAACAACTAACTCTACTTTGCACTACTTGTAGTGAGTTAAATAACTATCTCCTAAGATATAGTTCAATAAAAGTAGTCAACAGAGTTCCCCTACATCACATAAGGACACCAAAGAGACAATTCCTATTTTTTTTTTCTTTTCGGGGATGCAAAAGTGTCAGATGTCAATCATGTGTTTAATGATTTCAAAAGACTTTTTCCCAAAAGGGATATATTGAGATCTTGAAAAACTGCTGGGGGTTTTGTGTGAGTTTATATTTGTTTACATGAATCTAATTATTTTATACAGTTAAAGCAAATTTCATCCGCAACAGTAAACAATGATGATGTTGTTCTTGTTGATGATGTTGCTTGAAATGGTTGGCAGGTATTATTTCAAAGTGATGATGGAATTTAAAAACTTTTCGGGTTTTTGAGAATTTAAATATTCGATTCATTAATGAATAACAATTGCATTTATACAATGATTTGTAATCGTTTAAGATCTGATCTTACGCGTAGGCACTTTTCTGAGAATTACTTATATTTAATTAGCAAATTTTGAACTTCTCGTTTTAAAAAAATTGTACTCCAAATTGTTTTTAAAGCAGACTTAATGCTTTCTGGTTCCGCATCAACCGTGCCTTCTCTAATATTTAGCTGGTGGTGAGGGTCCTCTGATATCCACTGTCCTCCCATTCCACCTCCTGGGAGCATATTATATTGATAAATTATGGTGTTTTTACAATGTCGGGACTATAAACAGATGATGACGAAATATATTCCTTGAAATGATTTAACATGGGGTCGAATGAAAACATAACACAATGTGGTACTAAAAGTGGTCGGTTGACGTTGTCGTAGCTGGTCAGTTGATTGAGGTTCATTCGGTAGCTGTTTTTTAAGCTCAAATTCGCGGGGAGAGGATGTTGGTTTAAGGACTAATATATTAAAATACCACATATGATACATCTCTCCGGTTATTTTGCCATCTCAACAAATGTCAATGGGTAATCAGACAGAGCAACTTATGCTGGATTTCTAAACCCGTTCAGTACCTTATAGGTTTCAAAAGTAGGTTAGGTAAATTTCAGGTTGACTTTTGGTCGTTGCCTGTTATGCATAGATCTTTCGTTATAATCTAAAAATGTAACTGATGAAAATTGGTGAAATTTCCGAAAAGTCTCCTTACAGTCGGGATATAAATACTGATTGAATATGATTTTTGATTTGAGGGTTGTTGTTGTAGTAGCAACTTCTGAAGTTACACGTATATTTAGTTAAAAATTATTCCCTACTCATCTTCTTCGCTCTGGTTATCCAAATCAGTCAGATCTAAACCCAGTAGAGGAGCCGCATCTAATGGCTTAGTCCAACGGGATTCAGGTTCCAACTAAGTTGGGTTTGTCCTGCGCATGACAGAAATCTTGAATGATGTTATTGTTTCGATCTCCGTTAGATGGTGGTTCGGGTTAGGATCTAATTTGACAGCATCATGTTATGTTCCATAACTTCGTCATGCAGTTGTCGTTCCCACGAAAATCGGTACTTCCCACCGGAACCACTTGGAGTTCAACGACCAAGGATTGTCAACTCAGATATATCGACTTTACTTCAAGGTAGTTCTTTATACTGTAACTATCTCTGTGAGACGGCATATAACGGTTGATGGCATTTACTGAACCTGTCGGGACCATTATTGTGTTCGTTTGACATTAGAAATTCCAACACCAATTATTACAACAAACATAGTGATTCTGATCTGTTTAGAGCTACCAAATACGTCTCTAGTTGCTGTTGCCTTATTGCAACTGACGACGAGGAATCTGCTTGAGCAGTTCATTAGAGGATGGGGACTCTCAAGACAAGGAATTTACATACCAGTTGATACATCTCGGAATCATTCCTGTTGCCTTGTTACAACTGACGACGAGGAGCGGTTCATTAGAGGATCGGTACGCTCAAAACAAGGAATTTACATACCAGATGATACATCTCGGAATCATTCCCGAGGGGGGTTTCGCAAACCTCTGTCTTTTAATTCGGCCGGAACTTCTCAACCTGTCGTGATGTGATCTTGCGAGTTGCCATTCCGTAAAGTATTCACTTGCCAATATATAAAATAGCTCGAGTATTCTAGCAAAGTGATTGTTCATGGACCTGTCCACCGTCTCAAAACTACACCGTAGATTAAAAAACCCACCGTGATACAGGGCCGTCAAGATGGGTATTCACGTGGGGCACTTCGACTAAATTTTTTCTAATCGTCTTCTGGACGAAGAATTTAAATTTTTAGGTCTGAATTACTAAAAATCTGGTCTTTAAAATATTGTTAAGGTCTTATGAAAATCTAAACAATAGTATCAACTAAACTCTGAGAAATGATCGCTAATCTATCTTCGTCAAAAAAGCATCATGAAGAGAGACTTTAACAACATGTAAACATTTTAGACTATAGGCTTCCTAAGGATATCGAGTTCCAAGTAATGAATTCGTGATGATGACAAGATAATCGAACTTGGTAGCGGAGAAATTAAAGCAATTAAAAGTGAGAAATTTCAAAAACTTGGCACAACGGAACGATAAAAAACACGTTTTTGACCATTCTTTCGATCAACAAGTTTTCTTTTTGTTTCCGTTCGATTCTATTTCTGTAGATAATCTAGTCGCACAAAAGTATTCGAATCACAACTACAATTAAATCACAACACTAACATGAATAACCGGCAAAGTAACTGTAATTCGTTATTAAAATTTGAATTAAACAACGAGGTGTTGAAGGTGTATTGTTTGAAATTTCCGTTGTTTTTTTGTTAGCAATATTATTATTATTATTCTTTTACAAAAGATAACATTGAATGTATACTTGTGGCATACATTAAGGATAGTATGCGTTCGTACAACACAGAAACAAACTGGGTAAAAATCATAATCATTATCCATCTAATTGTCTACTGATGAGTGACCAGGTGTAAACCATACCTCAAATACCGACAATAAATTCCCATACCAAAGATTAGAAAATCCTGCAATATGTTAATGAGCATTCTGTGGTAGAGATATACAAAATACTACAATGTCCTTTATACTCGCACTACTTACTCTGTATATGTGTATGCCTGTGTGTGTGTGTGTGTGCTTTTTTAGGGTGGGCAAAACAATGACCATATTCAATGGTATGGTTTGGGTATGAGAATGGAATATTTAATCTGAATTGTTTTGTACTCGTATAATGTCATAAGCAATTTTAAAGATTTATGATGTTATTAAAAATTTTGTTGTTTATTATTTTATACAATTAACATCAGTGTTACCATGTGTGTGTTTAAGCTTACTGCAATGCACGATATGAATAGAGATAATAAATATTTTAATTAAAAAACATTTATGCTAGGAAAATTTATTTAAAGTACATACTGAAATTTATGTTTTATATAATAAAATGTAATGAAAAACTTGAATGCGAAAAAATTAACATTGAGTAATAAAAAAAGGTAGAGTATGAAAAATAATAGGTTAATATATTTACAAAAGTATTGTCTTGCCAAAAATTGTTAAAAAAATAAATAAGCGTGCAAGCGTATCCTTATTCCTTTTATCACCACATCATTAGCAGAGAGAATGATTTTGAAAGCACTTCTTTCATAATTGTGTCAGGAAGGACTCAAAATTATTTTTATGTACAGGACTTACACAATAGCAGACTCGTTATTCTACAATTGGTGATATTTGATCATCTGATTTCCGTATCACTCAAAGCCCATTCATCTATCAATTTTGATAAGGATTAAGTCTAGGGACGCAAGGCTCTCAATTATAGATGTACTGTCGAATTTTCGAGATTTAGTTCCCGGATTCTTCTCGCGGCTGTATAGATCATATATATCTCTACCTGAAAGTATAGTTGGTCGAAAAAAAGTAGAAGATTTAGCTTTTCGGAAAACATTCTTGATCACATACCCCTTTCTGTTTTTGAGCCATCAGTATAGATTGAGATCACGTCGTCCCTTAGAAGAGTGTTCTCGCTCCAATCATCCCTTGTCGGTATTTTGGTTTTGAGTGACCTATTAACATTCAGTGTGAATGTAGTCTGCTCCGTGATTGGCCTGCTATCTTTTTTAAGATATTGCCATGACCAATATGGTCGTGCTTCAGTCCGTTCGAATGTTTAAGTCGTAGAGCATAATCTGATGTATTTATCAAAGTGAGTTATATTTAGCATCATCTTTAGACTAGACCTTCTTTAAGCAGAAAGGTAGGTCTTAGTATTCCAGCAAACAGGTGCTCCGTATATGTATTATTACGCTGTGTACATCTATTGCACAAAGTATGTTTTAAGACCCCATATTTTCCCAAAGGTTTCCTTACATATTTAGATGGCACATATTGCCTTCTTTATTCGACTCTCAGCATAAAGTTTTCACGTGAGCTTAGAGTCTAAGAATTTACCAAGATTTTTGGTTTCGTTTAAGACATTTAGAATCTGTAATTTTGTACCTCCTAGTAAAAATAACCAGTTCAGTTTTGGCCGGTTTGACACCCAGACTGTTTTTCTTGGCCCATGATTGTTAAACGCTGAGGGTTGTTTCCATGAAATCCCTCATTGTGGGAAGAAATTTTCCATGAAAAGGATATTATTCACGACAAGATTCCACAGAAGTGGAGAGATGACACCACCTTGTGGTGTGCTCCTTGTTACAACTTTCCTCGTTTTTCCAAACCCATATCAGAGTTAATGGCCCTGCTCTTGAGCATGTTTTCTGTCCAATTTTTTATCCGCTGATCAATACCTAGGTTACCCAGTTCATCGACTATAGCGTTTTACTTTTCCTGCTTTGGGGATAAATACCACTGTAACCACTCTCCATACCATAGGATTATGTCCTGTTTTCAGGCTGCTCCTAAGTAATAATCATAATTTTTCATGGCGATTAGCAGTTCTAGAGTTTCGGTGCTACTTTCATTAATATAATACCAGTAATATAATACCATTCGGTTTCATCACGTGATGCTTCGTGGTACTCTCCAGTTCATCACAGAAACGCTTCCAAAATTCCTTGTTAGCTCGTCTGCGTTCCCTTTTGAAAATATTGAAACTTTGGCGATAATCGTCCCACTTCGCTTTATTAAGGAATTTCATTCATTCTTTCCTTAGTTGCATTAATTTAGAATTTCACCATGGTAGTCGCTTCCTTTATGAAGCGTAGTAGGCTTAAAGTCCTGGATAGATAATCTACTGAGCCGTCTTGTCTTGTGTGTCTTGTGTACCATGTAGTCCATCCATTTCTGGAAATTGTATGGTATCAATCAGATTACTGAA
This sequence comes from Lucilia cuprina, assembly GCF_022045245.1. Classification (NCBI taxonomy): domain Eukaryota; kingdom Metazoa; phylum Arthropoda; class Insecta; order Diptera; family Calliphoridae; genus Lucilia; species Lucilia cuprina. The sequence continues at coordinate 53,953,151 of NC_060950.1, read as the reverse complement.
TTTAACCTAGCCAGTTTTCTTAGAATTCTAGGATAAAAATTATTCAGTGATAATCGTAGAATAAGCATTCGAGTGATAATCTCCAATCAAGAATTCTGACTGAATCAGTATTACCTACTAAAGTAATGTTAATGACCTGTACAATAATCCTATTGAAAACCGTTCTCTATTACCTCTATTACAGAAAATATTCATGCGCAAAAAGAAGTTGAATTTTATCTGTCATAATGCACTTTGAATAAAACTAAACTAATGCACTCCTTTCAGAATGACGCTATCAATGCATTCAACACATAAAAATTGAGTGGTGGCTCTTGATATCGCGTTCTCTCTGAAGTAGAATGCCGCTTTTTATTAAAACGATTTGCTCTTGAATTGGATTTATTATTATGTACCTTAAAGAAAAGTCATTGCTCTTGATGTATGTACAAAATCCATTAGATCGCGATTCATAAACAATAGCTTTTTAACCATCATCAATAGCGGAAACAAACATTTAATATGGAAAAGCCTACCTACCGATCTCGCATAGACTATGGCTTTTCTAATGAATCTTAAGCCGGTGATCAGTGTTCTCACGATATCCACCGTCCAGCCAATCCTCCTTCCGGGGGCTGATTCTGATGAATGCCGATGATCTGAGATTAACAAGTACACTTTCAATGGTAACGACAATGTTTGCGTAGGTATTCATCATAGGGCGACGAAAGTTACATGCAATTTATGCACCATTCAAATAAAAATTCTTCAATTTTGTATTAATCGTTTTCTATAAGCTCTTTGTTGTACTCATCTCCATCTACTAACAATAAAAATATTGAAAAAATATATTACATCAGATCCGAAAACGTACCTTTTCACTTAAGATGTTAGAAGAAATGCCTTATGTAGAGGTATTATATGTGAAATTATCGTCCAATAGTTTGAAAATCAATAAGAATTTTCCCATCAGTATGCCAGAGGTCCTAATGAGATATCTGGAATAACATCACTCTCTAGATTTTTGGATCTTATTTGACAATTTTTGCAATGATGGAGAAAGTGTTTCATTGCCTTTTTCGAAAGCTCTTCATTCATATTAATCCGAATTTCAATTATTTATTTCCGTAATCCCTCGGAAATAAATAATTGAAATTCGAGTCCGTCTATTACTGCAGAAATTGTTTAAGAGAGAACTGCCAAAGAATTCAAGAACCGGTGAATTCTGCTTCGTGTAGTATGCCAGATTGTTGTACAATATACATACGTATGTAAGCCAAGATGAAAAGCTGCGTAATTCTTCTTTATCTTGTGTAGATTTGCTGATCAAATTCTAAGCCGTAATCGAGAACTAACAAATTGCTGTTTACTTTGTGCAGTTTGTCAAGATCAAGAGCACCGAATCCTCCTTGACCTTGTGTTTTGTTCCGAATTACAGTACATTTTCGTTTACGAAATCAGGCTTTAATATTAATTCCATTTTCAGTGACGTACGTTATAAATTTACATTCCTTGTTATTTTTCAATTATTTCAACTTTTACAACATCTATACCATTCTTTAATCGTACAAATATTAGGTACAATGCCATGGAAATATCTATATACATACACAGTAACATTGACAGCTTATTTTATTCATTTGTAGTTCTAAATGAAGTTCACTTAATTTATGTATTGTTTATTGGAACAGTGATTAAACAGATCGAGTATAGAGTTACAATCTGATACAATATTGTATTTGAATGAATTATGAATAAAATGTGGAAAATTTATGTACATGCATGACATGACATGTACTCTTATGTTCATTTTGCATTGATTCTTTTTATAATTATAAAAATAAATATAAATTTTAAACAGAATTTTTATGAAATTTATTTAATGTTATTTTAAAAATTTATTACATGGACAAATTTTGTTCCCACAGTTTATGAAAGTTATCAATTAAAAACAACATTTGGTTAGCAAGTAATAATTGTGTTGGGGGTGTCTTAAGGGGAGTAATTTAATAGTTTCGCTTCCTAAGTGTAATAAAGTAATTATAATATCATTGTAAATCTAAAATAACTTGTTCGTAGGATGTAGAAATTTTTGAGGAACATTGAAGGACGTAGTTTTGTTCATATTGCAATTTAAAAAATATTTTCATTATTACAAAGGGGTCTATAAACAACGTAAATCAAAGTTTATTACCCCCAAATATTCACTTACCCGTAGACCACCCACTCCGAATAATGACACTTAAAAAAAAACTTAATTGTAGTTTTGCTTTTTGCTGGCTTTATTATCTTCCCACTTAAAATTTAAAGAAATTTTATAACACTGACTGTATCATTCTTACCCTGCAGTTCAATATGACTGTCTCAATTTGTATAATTTAGTTTCAGATAACATATGTATTACTAAGAATAGTTAAAAAAATATGTGGACCATTGACCCTACAATAGACTACAAATGGGGGGTTAATTAACCAGTTTTGTAAATAAATAACAAAATGTCGAATGTAAGTTCTCTCTCCCTCTCTCTTGAATACTTAGGGACACCAAAGCTTACGGATTTCTCTTTACATTTATTAAAGACACTTCAGTACGATTCATTCAAGTCGATATTATTACTTATCTTAAAAGTAAACATTAAATCCTTGAAAAACTGCTGGGTCACTCATTAAGATTATTATTATTTCAAATAAATTTTTGGAGCATCACTCTTGATTTACATAAATAATTTACTATAAGAAATAACAAAAAACACAAGAATTTTGACAGTTTATGTTGTTGTTTTTTTTTTTAAATAAAACATACCAAAACAATTAAAGATTTACTCAACTCAGATGTTAAATAAACAAATACTTAAAATCAACAACAACAGCAAAACATTCTACAAAAAATATATATTATTCACGTAATTTGAGAATCCTCTTAAAAATTAAATCGAAACATCGTACAGACAAAAATAAAACACAAACAGACAACATTTTCGTGTTTAAAGTCAACGTCTGTTTTTATTTACATATTTATTTATTTATTCGTTTATTTATTTATTCCCCACTTTTTTTGTACCCAATTTCAAAGAGTATAAATAATTTTTGTTTCATCTTTCTAGTCCCCACATGGATATCAGGCTGGGCTGGCGGCAGGCACTTTCATACAAATCATTTTACAAATGGCCACAAACGGAATGGAAATGAAAATTCCTCAAGTCATAAAAAATACATTACATAATTAGAATTTTCATATTTTTTATTATTTATTATGTTTTGTTTTACTTTATACTTTTTTTCTGTTTTAGCACTTTATGTTAAACTTTAAAATGTCCTTAATTTTATTTTACTTATTGAACGCTACATTATGCAGGGGTAGTTAGTTATATGGTGTATAAGATGTTTTTCTATATTGATTGGAATCTGTGGGTATTTTGTTAATTTTACATGTAAATTTACTCCGGTGGATGTAAAATAGGGTTCTGTAGTTGAAACGAAAAGTCGACTTTTTGACTTTTTTCATTTAGTTAAAAGTCGACTTTTCGACTTTTTCCGACTTTTGTCGACTTTTCGATTTTTTGACTATTTTCGACCTTTTCCGACTATTCGACTTTTTGACTTTTTACGACTTTTGGACTTTTTTCGACTTATCGACTTTTAGACTTCTCGACTTTTATTAACAAAGTCGACTTTTCGACTTTTTTCACAGACGATAGTCGAGTTATCGACTTTTTTGGAACAAAATAGTCGACTTCGACTTTTCGACCTTTTTCGACAAAAAGTCGATTGTTCGAAAGTCGATTTATAGAACCCTAATGTAAAATGATAATATTTACCTATCTCGGACCAGCTAAGAGTTATGCATAACGTAAGACTGTGAGAGGCATATGTTAGGTTAGGTGGATAGAAGGATGTATACTACATCAAATCCGAAGAAATATCCGGGCTTGTTGTGCGCTCTTTATCATAAAAAAGGTAACTGAATGAATTATTTTATTTTTCTGAGTTTCCTGAACAAAATTTCTAAGAATCTCCCAATCAGTGTTAGTCATTATTTTCGGAATAACATCACTTCCAAGATACTTGGATCTAACTTCGACGAATGCCTGGCAGTGGCAAATAAAGTGCTCCAGAGTTTTACTGTCGTCCGCACGTCCAATTTTGCATAGATGTGCTCGTTATCCTGTGTGTTCACTTAATATACTTACCATCATATTAACTTTAGACTTCCTAATTTTTAGGAGATTTTTCTTCTTGCTCTCATCAGGGTCACCCCATAGGATCTTTGTGGTTCTACCTACTCTTGGAAGCCTTCTGATCTTCTCTCTTTTGTTGCTTCGAATGGTTTTGCGTTTGTCAGGTTAACTACCTCCCTTCCTTTTAAGCTTTCGTTACCGACTACTCCCGAGTGGGCTGGTACCCATTTGATTACCTCTTGGAGAGTATTCAGTTAAAGCTTTCTTATAATTCAATACGGTCTTAGATTTAGTTCTATTACCAGATATCGCCCTAATTGCATTCTGGCTGTCGGTAAATATATTATGCGCTGTGGGCGCCATGTTTATTTTAATCCAATTTATGCATTCCGTTATTGCTTGTACTTCTGCCTGGAATCTTGCGTTATGATTTGGTAATCGGTGGTATATTTCTGTGTCTGGGTCTTCAATATAGAACCCCAGCCCCAGTTTGTCCCCCAATTTAGAGCCATCCGTTTAAGCACTTGTTCCTACTGGTATTTCCTCTAAAGTTTTGCTTGACCTAGATATTCTATCTGGGATCAGCGTTTCCGACATATTCTGTATCTGGTATTTCCTCTAAAGTTTTGCTTGACCTAGATATTCTATCTGGGATCAGCGTTTCTGACATATTCTGTATCTGGTATAGATCTGGCACGTCCGATGATTGTGTATAACCTTCTACTTAATGTGTCATCACATTATGTGATAATCACATCAGACTCACCAACTTATTCGAAAAATGATGGGACAGTAGACACAAAACACGATTCATTAGACCATAAAATAGCAATAAGCCATCTTAGTTTTTACAAACTGATATACAGAAAACAGTTTTCTCAAGCCACTTTGAATACCGCGAAATTCCCCCAAGGTAATGGTAATACAGGTGAAGCTGCCAACACTTTCTTCGGGTATATTAAAAAATATCATTTCTCGTTAGAAACCTGGTTTTTATACAGTATTACCAGGGAATATTTGATCCAAAACTGGAAGTGTGAGTAGGCTAGAGAATTTCATAAAAAATAGAGTTTCAGTGACTACTTTTGTTTCGCTTTTAAACAGTATTACCAGGGAATACTCGGTCAAAAACTGGAAGTGTAAGTAAGCTAGAAAATTTTACAAAAAATAGAGTTTCAGTGACTACTTATCTCCTGGATTTCCACTTAGTTCCTTATTTGCATTTTAGAAGAGAATTCCGCTCTTGTTGCTCGTATGTTGTTTCCATATATCGTTAGCTACTGAAATCGAGCTTCTAAAAAGTATTACTAGGAAATATTTGTTCTAAAACCGGAAGTATGAGAAGCATTGAGACATTCATCAAATTAGGGTTAGATTGATCATGAGAGTCACAAGATATTGGTAAAACCGAAGAAATGTCAGCATTAATTAACGTCTGAAAACGAAAACTTAACAACGATATCTTAAGTAATCGACGGCACAAAAACTGAAATGATTACGACTTAGGGATTTTTACTCTGATTTTTGAGGTTCAAAATCCAACTTTCCAAGGCTTTAACCTGGCTCTACAGTTATTTTTATGTTATACAAGTTATTTTATAGTACTTCTTGGACTAGTTATTACATAAAAGTATAAATTGACTTTTGTTTTAAATACTGATATCAAATATAATTCGAACTACAAAGTTTGATAAATGCTTTAGATACTTGAATTAAATCTCTAGATAATTGGCTACAAGTCCCATTCAATAAATGAAAAAATGTTTTTGATAACGACTACTTATAACTGAATAACCATATTATTTAGATTTTTTTCTTGGGTTAAAGACAGATTTTCTAAAGCCTGCAAGACAATCTACCATTGCAACAGTTGCATCTAAATAGGTACATAAATATATTCAAAAGTACAAAAACTTTTGCCATCAAGTGACAAAATAAAAGACATAAACAAATTTCAAGAAAGCGAAACAATTCAGTCCTAATTACAACAAATGAATGACAACAAACAAATGAAAACATAATGAAACAATAAACTATTTTAAATTTAACAAAATTTCAATTGGAACAACAAATTAATTATATGCCAAGTGGGAATTTCCATTCTAATTCATACATTTCATTTACGTACATATGAAGAATTAATTCAATAATTTTTTAACATTTTATGAACGTCATTTAAATGTTTATTAAATTAGTAAATCTGTTGTATGTGATTTAACTTTAAATTGATAAGTTAAGTACAGATTTTGTAAAATGAAATAGGGTATTAAAGTGAAATGTATAAAACGTATTTTAGCATGCACAACGTAATTAATTATTAATTTTCGATTAATAAAATATATGTATCTCTCCACGCCTTTATCTCGATATATATCTCGAATTATTGAAACAGGGTAATATATTGGTATAGATCATTGGCTTATACTGTTATGGTTAATTAGTTAGTTAAAACTTTAGTTTACTGCCCCATCCTTTTATGTAGATAGTGGACTTTAAGAAGTTTCCCTTTTCTTGGCCAGTCCTTGCTTAGCGCCGCCTCAGGAATGAGAGAAATTCAGCAAAAAGGTCCTCAGGATTCTAACACATTGGTAAACTGTCAACCTCAGTTATATCACGCCCATGCTGAATTCACTTTGCCAACGTGTACAACTTCGAAATATTTGTCTTGATGTTCTCACTCTTACTCGCAAAATTCTGACCAGAAGTCCCTTTGAGTACGTCTGTATATTAAAAGACGGGGAGCTCCTGTTCATCTTAAGTTATTCTCAGTTGTCAATTTCTTGGGAGACCTTGTCATATTTGCCTCAGATATTGTGACAAAATCCAATTTTTCAATTAAGAGTGTCTAACTATGATTCCCATAAGCACACATTTCATCTTCCTCAGAGGATTTAGAGTCGAAGCCCTTGCCAATATTTAAAGGCTGAGGTAGTATAGAGCACCCTTCATAGATAGATAGATAGATAGATAGATAGATAGATAGATAGATAGATAGATAGATAGATAGATAGATAGATAGATAGATAGATAGACAGATAAAATAGATATATATATATATATATATATATATATATATATATAATATATATATATATATAGATAGATAGATAGATAGATAGATAGATAGATAGATAGATAGATAGATAGATAGATAAAGATAGATAGATAGATAGATAGATAGATAGATAGATAGATAGATAGATAGATAGATAGATAGATAGATAGATATATATATATATATATATAGATAGATAGAAATAGATAGATAGATAGATAGATAGATAGATAGATAGATAGATAGATAGATAGATAGATAGATAGATAGATAGATAGATAGATAGATAGATAGATAGATAGATAGATAGATAGATAGATAGATAGATAGATAGATAGATAGATAGATAGATAGATAGATAGATAGATAGATAGATAGATAGATAGATAGATAGATAGAATTAGATAGATAGATAGATAGATAGATAGATAGATAGATAGATAGATAGATAGATAGATAGATAGATAGATAGATAGATAGATAGATAGATAGATAGATAGATAGATAGATAGATAGATAGATAGATAGATAGATAGATAGATAGATAGATAGATAGATAGATAGATAGATAGATAGATAGATAGATAGATAGATAGATAGATAGATAAGATAGATAGATAGATTAGATAGATAGATAGATAGATAGATAGATAGATAGATAGATAGATAGATAGATATAGATAGATAGATAGATAGATAGATAGATAAAATAGATAATAAAATAGATAGATAGATAGATAGATAGATAGATAGATAGATAGATAGATAGATAGATAGATAGATAGATAGATAGATAGATAGATAGATAGATAGATAGATAGATAGATAGATAGATAGATAGATAGATAGATAGATAGATAGATAGATAGATAGATAGATAGATAGATAGATAGATAGATAAATAGATAGATTACTAGATTCCTTTATTTTATATTTCCAATTTTCAAAATGCTTGGACATTAAGCCTTCAGAAAACATTACTAAATCATTTAACAAATACTCTTTATGAACATTGTGAAACTTGTTGACTTCCTAAAGATGATTAAATTTTTATTAACAAAGAGTTGGAAAGTTAGTCAGTTGATATTGCTGACATGCAGCTCGTAAAAATTGTGCATTTAAATTAATGAAAACGATTTAGATGTTTAAACACGAAATCATAAAATATTAAATAAAAAATATATATATTCAAATTATCTGGGAATCGATAAAAACCAATTTACATACAAAAACACAAACATTAACATACAAAAGTACAAAAATCAATAAAATGTATAAAAAGACCACAGAAACCGTCAGTCAAACAGTATTTTTTATGCATTTAAATGAATCGTATAGAATAAAAAACTATCACTGAAAACCAAATTGACGACTGCTGACTTTGTGTCGTAAAAAATTTAATTACAAAAGATAAAGTCAGAAGAGAACAAAAAAAAAAAAAAACATTTTCCCGGCATTTTGCAATCAATATAAATGAGTATTTGCCAAAAGGACAACAATGGAAGCAACCATCAATGATTGCTACAACCAGTAACAACGATTTCCAACCATTCAAATGTGTCAAAGTACTAAAATCGTACTTAAATTTAAAATGAGAAAAATAATTGCAATAAAATCGTATGTAGACATGTTTATTTATTGGACAATACTTTACGATCAATATAAATTGCAGAAAATTTATGCGCCTGTAAAAATGATATTACAGACGAAATGTTTATGTACTCGTCGTCCATAAATATGGACTCGTATAAAGTATAAAATTACTGGTAACAAAATTTGCTATTAACAATTTGTAATAGAAAGATTTATGAAGTCATATGGATTGTATGGTAAAATATAGGCACTAGAGATATGATGTGTAATGTGTTTTTTTAGAATTGACTGTTTAAATCATCTAGTTTTCACGATCACTTATGTTTTTAAAAGGGATATTATCATCTTTTATAGTAAAAATTTCTGATCCGGCGCAAATTATGACGTTGTTGTTTTAAGATCATAATAAAATATCGAATTGACAACTTTCAAATAGTTTGATTCTACACAATTCTGATCGATAGAATGCAAGATCCTATCTAAGGAGTACTCACAGGTATTTGACACAGAAAACTGATAAATAAAGGTGTATACGCGCTGTTGAACACATTTTTCAAACTTAATATTTCGAAACCCCATGTTATGTTATGGGTTATGTTTTTGAGGCAATCGACAAAAGAATCGACTACTGGACTCGTCGTGATATCCTAAAGGCCATCACGCTTCGACCCAACAATGGAGCATTACGTTAATGATCAACCTGCGGCATTAACAAGTGATCCTAACATATTTACATAAATCCTGTGTCGTGAATCGTCGGATTACCCAAAGTGGCAGTCCTGATAGCAGAGAGGTTGAGTTAGTGACAAGCAAATGGAGACTAATGACACTCCCTCTTCTTTATCATGACTATTTCTACAAAAGTCCTTGTTAGTTTGAAATTTTTAGTATTCTATATGCCTGTTTTATAGTGCTCTAATAGTCAAAGCCTAACTTTTGAAAGCCCCAAATAACTACTTATGACATCTTCTACTATTACAAAGTTGAAAGATATGTCTATAAATTGAGCAAGTGGTTAGGTATGTATGTAGAAGCACATTGGACAAATTGATCCAGTATTCAAAATAGTCAGTTGTAAAAGTGCAAACTGAGATCCCGGTGTCCGAAATAAAGCTCAGCATGGTTGAAAATTAAATAAAATTGAAAACTTATAGTTCAACTCGAATTGATTCCAAGAGATGACTTATTGTACGAAGAAAATTGTGAACAGATGTTGTCAAATTGTGTATAAATAAGGCACTGTTTTGGCCTTTTTTTGTGATTATATTAGAAAACTCAGTATGAACCCTTTGACCTTCTTTTACGCAATTTTTGTTAATGGTTCTGTCGTTCCATGTACAAGCATTTTGCTAAAGTTCTCAAGCCTCTATGTACTTCTTTTCCGTCGGTCCAAACTTTTGTTTATGGTTCTGCCGGTCCATGTACAAGCATTTTGCACAAGTACTTATTTTGCGTCGGTCGGAACTTTTGTTTATGGTTCTGCCGGTCCATGTACAAGAATTTTACTCAAATACTCAATCACCTTTGTACTTCTTTTGCGTCAATCGAAACTTTTGTTTATGGTTCTGTCGGTCCATATACAAGCATTTTGCTTGTACAATAAATCAATATTTATTATTTTTTTGTACGTCTTTTGCGTATGTCGAAACTTTTGTTTATGGTTCTTGCGGTCCTTGTACAAACATTTGGCTAAAATACTCAAGCTCCTTTGTACTCCTTTTGCGTCGGTGGAAACTTTTGTTTACGGTTCTGCCGGTCCATATACACGCACTTTGCTCAAGTACTCGAGCTATCAAATCTCTGATCATTGCTGCGCCTTTGCTTAACTTCCGAGATGCAGAAATATTACATTCTTTTTCAATATACCACACGGATGGAATGGCTTCTGTTGGAGCAAGTTACTCTTCAGCGGGGTATCAATTGTTTCGGCAACAGAACCGAACTTATAGATTTACCCATTAGCAAACATTCTAATCCTACGAGTATGGATTTAAGTTGCACCTGTACCATGAAGAGACCTCTCCAACAACCTGGTCCAGACAATGTTCGAACTCTGCCATTCCGCTGGCAGATGATCTCCCTGGTTCGACCACATATCAAATCATTTAGAGAAAGGATCGATAATATATTTGACACACATTTAGTATTAGTCCAGAAGTATTTTTAACGCTTCATTCCCTCAGATTGTGATAATACCAAGATGGTGAAGATTATCAGGGTCACATACCCTGGGGATTGTTGAGATGTTGAAATATTTTCTCCTGTCAAATGTTGCCAAGGAAAGAGCTGTCAAATGCACAAATATATAAACAAAATGTTTCTATCCTTTACTGTAAACTCTCTTATTAAGTACAGAAAATGTTATACAATTGAATAATAATTTAAATTAAAAACCAAAATGTTTATTCTTTAAGTGAATTTCAGATTATTTCTAATATACTTACTATGAACTCACATGTCCATAGACAGATGCTTGTCTATATTTTATGAATTATGTATCCAGTATCGATTGTATTTTTTCTAGATTTTTTCTGTTGATTAGTTTACCCCGAAGTATAATGTTGAACACCACAGGTAACTGTGATAAATGTATCTTTTACTAGCACTACTATCTACATTAACATACTTACTTGTAATCGTAAACAAATCTTTACATAGACTTAACGATAAATTTCATACATAACTATTTACAATAGAAAAAGGTAGAATAATGATCATTTATTATTTACTGATCACTCCTCGTTAGTTTAGTGTATTAATGAATGAATGATTGGTTGGCTAGCTAGCTGGCTGGTTGGTCGATTGGAATGAGTGTGTAGCCACAGGTTGTCTGCAAGATTTTATAAATTTGTAAATACCTGGGGCTGGCAATAAATCAAATATTTATTTTAAATAATTTTCATATTCGTATTCGTCGCACATTAGAAAAGAGAGACAAAATTTCGTATAATGAATAGTTTTATGCTGCATACGAGTATATGGCAAAGACGCCACTTTAATGGTTAATCGAAAAATTATAAATATCTTTTGCTAGACTGGGAAAGAAATTTAAATTAATGAACTTGCAACTGTTTTTGGAAATGTTTGAATTTACAAATTAAATAGAATAAATAAAGGTAAATGTAATTAAGTACTCGATTTGAAAACTATTTATCATTCTATATCGAACGAACCAGAACTCATCCATATTATTTGAGGCATTTTTAACTTTTTTTACTTTTGATCATCAATTACAAAATTTGTTGTAATAGTATCTTATCATAGAATAATTCTATAACTAGAAAACTTGGAACTCTCTCATTCTTATTAACCAGTTTAAGTTACTAGGAAAGTTTATTGAAATAATTGTTTCGTTAGCAACTCCCACTTACAACTCTTAATTGCCCCCGAAATGATTTGTATTCATCTATATATATAAAAGAGTAGCGTTACTGACTGACTGATTCATCATCGCACAGCCCAAACGGCTGAACCTAGAATCATGAAATTTTGACAGTAGATGTGTTTTTGGT
>NC_060950.1:53875661-53940735 GCF_022045245.1 Lucilia cuprina | reverse complement strand
TTTATTGAGAGAGATCTTTGTACTTTTTCGTTTTTCCGATGGTACTTTTTGATATTTTTACGATATTGAATATAGTTAGGGTAGCGAAGCACCCAGGGTATGCTAGTTCACCTATAAATTTAATCTTTTAATAGAGACCTTTTACAAACAAACATTATTTCTTGCGTATCCCACAAATTAGCTTCTCTTTTTAATGAAACTTTTGCAACAAAACTCACGCAAACACTCAGTAAATCACACTAAGTTCAAGTGATGTCAACGCATTGATCAACATCATAAAACGCTATATTATTTTCGTGCTCAACTAACGTTAATTTTACGTCATACCTAGAACTAGTGAACAGAACTTATTTAAAACAAGTAAGAAATTATAGTCGGGCGAGGTCGACCATACAATACCCTACACCTGTTACAAAAAGTAAAATGTGATTTAGTTTTCATAATAAAACATTTAAGTTGAATTGTACTCAGATATACTTAAGCCATTTATTGTATAAGTCAATAGGCTTTGTCTACGGTACCATAGAAGATCATGTGCATATTCACTGAATTATCTTCGAAATTGCGGTTGTAGTTTGATTAAGAAGTTTACAAGCACTATTCGAGGGTTCAGTTGTATGGGGGCTAGGTGAAATAATTGACCGATCTTACCTATTTTCAATAGGCTCTGGGGCAATAGAAGATCATGTACTAAATTTCATTGATCTATGTAATTAACCCTGTAGTTTAATTACAAGGTTTACATGGACGGACAGACAGACGGATGGGCAGATGGACGGCCATAGTTAAATCGACTTAGAAAATGATTTTAAGCCGATTGGTATACTTTAAGGTGGGTATAGCACCAATACTATTCTGCGTTACAAAAAACAGCACAAACCCAATATAACCTCCTCAATAAAGTGGTGTAGTATATATGGACGGACGGACAATGGAAGATAGATAAATCGACTCAGAAAGTAATTCTAATACGTTTAGTGGGTGTGGGATCAATATCTTTGGGTGTGACAAACATAAGCATTAAATCATAATACCCTCCCCACTTTTCGTCTTAATGTGACGCTTGACCACGATCTTTAACCTGGGATCAATATATCATAGTTTTCAGAAATGATTGTTTTTGGTATGCTGTGTTGAACGTATTTTACAGTGGTACTTTGACAAAGGCATGGGGAACTAATTAGACGATTCACAATTGCCCCTTTGTGCTTTTTACACGCCGGTGTCAATGGTTCTGAAGGTCCATATAAAAGCGCAGATTTACGCAGATTGACTTGATATTACTCACAGAAAACAAAGAAATCTATTATGAACATAACCGCACAAAGAGATACAACCAGATGCAGAAAGATCGGAGGCAGTGGCACAACTATTTTCGGTTTACGGCGGCGGCTAAATTGTCAGCTCAATTTAACTTTTTCTTCTAAAATTGAAACATCTCTGTATAATAGTCTGTTAAAAAGAAACCTGTTTCTATATAAGTTTTTTTTCTGCAGAAAATGAACATCTGTCATTCAAACGACACACTCATTTAATGGCACTTATGGCGTATTTATACTCAGAGAGCATATACGCGGAACTCCCTGAAGTGGTATTAGGAATTGTAAATTGCGATTGGTTTAACTATGCTCTTTTAAAGCAAGTGCGTCATAGTTGAACTATGATCGCATTTCGAGTCTAAGGTTTTACTATAAAGTGTTCAACTTGATATTGATATTTTGGTTTTGATCTAGGGTTACTCCTAATTTGTCCTATCCAAGAACCGGGTGGTTCAGTAACGATAGTAATTCTCATCGTTTTTGTACATAAGCTAAACGGTTTTTAGCACAAAATCATTCAAAAAATCCACTATATTAACAACACAGTTTAAACAACATGTTCGTATATTGTGATTATTTTCCGCTCTAATTCGCACAACTTTTTTTTTAGTTTCACTCGCACTCTCATTTTGTTAAATCTCAATTGTGGCAGGATTCAGTCAAAATGGGATAAAAGCCAACATTATACCAAACGAACAAACAACCTCTTCTGCGTACAATTCCTCATAAATTGTTACCAGCCACAATTCGTTTGTTTCTTCCTGTAATGCTTTTTGAAATGTCTAATTAAAGTGTACACAAAGGTGAGGGAGGATGTACTAAGTATGTAAGTAATATGATGGATGTATGAAAAAAAACATTAGCATTTTAGTAATGAGTTGTATTTAGAGCATTAAATATGAAAACAAAAAAAATTAGAGGCTAAATTTTAAGATTCCTTAACGTCTTAATTCTTAAGGATTTTCAGAGTTCATACGTATGTTTATTTACATTACAATTGTAGGATGTTAAACAATATACAGTTGTTTTTAATTGGAACACGGTGCAAAGGAAAAGTTTCTAAGTAATAAACTAATCTGAAGTTTTCTTTTGTATGTTGGAAAAAAATGAAAATAGTTGATGGATAAAATTAACTGTTAAAATATAAAAATTTACCTAAGGATAAATTTAATTGGAAAATAAATTTAACAATTTAGAATAGCAAAAACTAATTAATGGCTTTCAATTTTATTTTCCTAACAACATACTTTTCAATAACTACTACATATCGTCTGGATTATTTGTCTAACTAATAATGCGTTTTAGTCCTCTTTCCTGTGAAGCTGTAGAACTGTATACGTTTTTTTTCATGTGATTTACAGTGACTACTTTTTCTACTTACTTGTAAGCGTTTTTTGTAAGTACTTGCCTTCAATGACAACACCGTGTTAAACCTTTTACAAACCCAATATACCCTCCCCACAACTTTAGTGGGTAGGGTATATTGAGTTTGTGCTGATGTTTGTAAGGCACAATAATGTTGGTCCTATACGTAACATAAAGTATACCAATCGGCTCAGAATCGTTTTCTGAGTCGATTTAAATAAAATTTGGCACATAATCGTCTATGATAATGTAGACGATGCCTCTTGATGGTTTCCATCGGTCGATTATTTCACCTAGCCCCCATACAACTGAACCCGACGAATAGGGCTTTCAAAATTACGTTTAATATACTCATATCTCGTTAGAAACCAAGTTTTATACTAGACTTGAAGACCCTCACGAATTCCATAATTAGGGTCAGCCCCTATGAAAAGCCCCCATTAAAATTTCACTTTAATGTCCACAATTTTATTCAACAATAAACGGCTTACTTAAGTATGTATATCTAGGGCAAGGTACAATTCAACTTAAATGCTTTATTATGGCAGCTAAATCACATTATATTTTTGTAAAAGGTGTAGGGTATTATATGGTCGGCCTCCCCCGACTATAATTTCTTACTTGTTTTATTATAAATCGTGTCATTGTCTTCTTTATAATGTGGATATAATATGGTTTGTTTGACTAGTTTTTGATATTATCTGCCTAGAGTGGTCTTTTAAACCGGACTTTTGGACCGGCTGTATACCATTTGGGAACGTGTGGTCTTCACTTGAGTTCGACGATAGATTTAGTCCGATTTCTTTTCACTACATATCAGTTGATAGCACTATACTTTAGATTTTATGTTTCAATAAATTTCAAATCAGATCTAATTGAACTTTTGATAACTCCGATAGATCATTGAAGTAGAATTCACCTTTCGATCGTATTCGGTCCATTTCAATTTCAAAGCTGGGCAGTTTAAGCGAAGATAGACTACTGTCTTATCTTTAACCCCATTCCGAAAACTGCCACAGAAGCCATTTACTATATAGAAGAAATTTTGTAACTATACTAATCGGATTGGATTAGCATAGTTACAAAATTTAGAGTGACCGGTAATGTTGCACCATGAGTTTACTTTCGACCAGTTCCGATTTCAGGGCTATACAGTTAAAGAGAAGATTTACTAATGTCTCACCAACAACCTCATTCGGACAACTACTACAGAAGCCATTATATAGTGGAGAAAATGCACCTAGAATTGTCCGGTGGCCGGTAATTATCGATTACCTAACTTTAGTCCAAAGATATAGGTGGTTGTACGTGGGTTATATAAGGCCAAAACGATATAGCCAATGGTCTTGTCGGCCAGCCGCCGATGTTAACCATCACGGCTTGCATCTCTGCCAAAACTCCTTTTTATTGTCTTGGATCCATTCCCCTTAAGGGAATGTTTCCATGATAAATGTCACATCATGATGTATTGCAATCCCGGGGTATAGAAGTGCTAACAGTACCTCTAGTCAATCGGGACTTTTAACTGTTGTTTACAATTCAATCTTTGGCTTGACCTTGGATGAATTGAAAAGAGATCTAAACAGAGCACTATATAATTTTTTACTACGGCTAGCCAGTTGCCCACAGGACTTTGTCTTGGCTGGTCAGTTGATTGAGGTTCCTTCGGGATCCACGTAGTACATTTGATTTAAACCCAAATCGCCGAAAAAGGGTGCTTAGCTAAAAGACTGATCCATGGTGATATATAATTTTTCAAGATACATTTCTGTTATCGTTCCTAGATTCTAAGTAAGGTACAAATTACAGAGCATAACTATGAATTAATAAAATGTTGGATTTGAGCTGATAATGAAAAGATGGGGTATACGAGGTGGAGTTTTCTCTCTGATTCTATAGAAAGAATGGAGTGATTGATGGATTTGACGAATACAGTGATGAAGTAACGATGTGTTAGACTACGATCTAGCAAGAAGGGAAGAATGGGCGTGGTTCAAGGGCCTTAATTTATTAGCGATTTTCCTACATAGTTGAGTGCGTTGGAGTTTAATCTTAAACATGCTCAACTTCACCGTGGGTCTTTGTTACCACTGAAATAAAGTCTTGTCAATTAATATGATCTGTGTTATTGTCGGGGTATATTGAGCTTGCTCATGATATCTGTCTTTTCCAAACGTGACTACTATGGCTAGATATTTGATAGCTCGAGTACTTGAGCAAAGTTCGCGTATATGGACCAGACCTGCGTATATATATTTAATGAGAAAGATTTCTTATAAAACTTGTTTCTATTGAATTTCATCATTAAATTGGAATAGTTTGAAAGAAATATTTTGTTGGGGCAAATGTTTCCCGATATTCGTTGTTAGTATGACTTCCAACTACTCATAATTCTACTCTAATGTTATAAACAATTTATTTTGTTTAAACAACTTTAAGATCATCTTTAATAATATTTTATTTCAAATTTTTAAAATACATTAATTATCGGCTTCATCGATTATAACATTAATAACCGTACGTGCATTAACTACCAACATAATTTCTAATTTATATAAAACTTTGCAAAACTAATGCATTCTATATATAGTAAGTTATTTTACTGTTTTTAACCCCCTCTTAATCAATAGATTAACACCATTAATGTTGCAAATTAAACTATAAATTATTATGCTTAATATATAATTGTTTGTAAGTTATATACGAAATGTAGTGGCATCAATCAACTGAAGCATTAACTATAATACTCGCAACCAACCTTGCTCCATTCCTCGATAATGATTTCATTATACAAAGCCATTATTAAGTACCATTTAGATCTACTCTACTTGTGCATTTAGTATTCATAATTTCGAAGCAATGTTATTAGTTCAGTTTTCTGTGGTTATAGTTTTTCAACGCATTTAATCATAAATTATTGCATTAATAATGCTAATTATTGAAAAATCATTAAGTGTATTAAAGAAAAAACTTTCTACACAGCAAAACTTCTTACACTTAAGCAAATTTAACCCCTAACTTTATAGGTACTACTATTATTAACCTATTGACCCATTATAATTAAACTTTTTTAATAAACATTTAAGAGTTTTTTTCATAATTTTCTGCTCACTCCTTTCTTATTAAACCCACTCCTTTCGTGTTGCTATATGAACACAAGATACCTTGAACTGTTTTTCTTTATGGTTTGAAAATTTTTAATGTATTTTTATTGCCAAAACAATCTAGATAATTAAAGAATCGATTATTCCTTTTTTTGGTATTTCTCTTGTTGCCGTTCATAAGGCGGCAACGAAATGTGTCATAAACTTTTGCTAAGGAGCCAGGAGTAGAAGAGGCAGAAAAAGTTAACAGCGGGTCTTGTTAATTTTTCGGTTAAGATATATGTGAATACCAGAAACACTTCATAGTAAACACAAACACAAATTGTTTGGTTATCATTGATGGTGATATTTTAATAACTTTCAATATGCGTGGGTTGGTGGAATAAGAAAATTTTGAAATATGGTAAATACGTTTGTAACACGTGGAGGTATTGGTCATAGGTCTACAAAAGTATATATGAATATTATGGGTCCTTATTAAATTCCAAAACGATCAAACTATGTCCCTTCGTCTTTTTGTTGAAATCACGATATGAATATTCATTAAATTGTTCATATCGATAAGGTTTGTTTGGCATAGAAAATGGGTAATATCGGTCCATATAAGTGGCTTCCCAAAAACAGTTTTAACAGTCATAACTGGTTTACCAGTATAACGCTGAAATTCTACATAAACAAGTCTTATGTGAACTTAAATATTTTGACCAAATTGGAAAACAGTTTTAACTGGCCCTAATCCCCATATATATGAGGTCTCATTCAGAAAATGACTTTAGCGCTCATTAACGGTTCGAAAATGCGAGTACAACGATAAAATTCGACAACAATATTGTATGAAACAATATTGCTCTTCCAACTTTTGTGAGGATCGGTCTATTATTGACCCTACCACCCCCACACAAAAAAGGAGTTTTTTATTTTAAAATGCCTGAGTTCCACCCATTGAATCATATTTAATATATGAAGCGGCGCCTACAGTCGAACGGCTCTTTACTGACCAAAAGCGCTTATAGAACACGTCATCAATGTATACTGGATACATTAGAAGTTTATACACAATTATCGGACGTGCCTGATCGCATCCCAGACACAGAATATTTTTGAAACTTTGAAACGCTGACATCAGATATAATATCTTAATAAAATCTAAGACCATATTGAATTGCATAAAAGCTTCTTACTGCAAACTCTCCCAAAGGTAGCAGTCCACTTGAGAGTAGTCAGCAACAAAAGTGCGAATGTAAAGGGAGCTCGAGTTAGCTAACATGACCAGCGTTAAACCATTCGACGCGACTAAAGCTGAATTAAGACTATAGATGAGAGAATCCCATAAGGGGATTTCTGATAGAATAGAACAATAGAAATCAAGGGAATTACGAGTACTTCTACACAACATTAGACGTACTGATTCAGACGAATATAAAGCATGTGTATCGGACAGGGCACTTTCTTTGCCACGGGCAGACATTTGTCGAAGTTGGATCCAAGTTTCTTGGAAGTACGTAAAGGAAACTAAGTTTCTAAACATTGAAAAATAATATACTCAGTGAACAACTTTTTTATGAAAAGGAGCGCGCAACAGGCTTAACAGTGTTGTAGGTGTATTTCTTCGGATTTGATGTACTATTTATCCGCTTATTAACCTACCTACCTGATTAAGTTGAACTCTAAAATGATATAAGTTTTTAGTATTTGATCATGATGGGTGACCCTGAGAGAACAATAGAAATCAAGGAAATTACGAGTACTTCTACACAAAATTAGACGTGCCGATTTAGACGAATGTAGAGCATGTGGAGAGGACAGTGATACTCTGGGGCACATTCTTTGCCACTGTCGGGCATTTGTCTAATTTAGATCCAAGTTTCTTGGAAGTACGTGAAGGAAACTAAGTTTCTAAATATTGAAAAATAATATACTCAGTGAACAACTTTTTTCGTGAAAAGGAGCGCGCAACAGGACCGACAGTGTTCTAGGTGTATTTCTTCGGATTTGATGTACCATTTATCCTCTTATCAACCTACCTACCTGATTAAGTTAAATTTTAAACTGATCTCAATTATCAGTATCTGATCAAAATCATCTCATCCTTTAAACAGGACTTACAGCATTACCCATACAGTATAAAAAACTTAAAAACATGTTCCTTGCACTTATAAATTGACCCTTTTATTACAGAGTTTATTGGAGATACCTTGACTATATTCTACACATCAACGATAACGACAACAACAATAAGAAAAGAAGCAACAAACCTTTAATAATCACATTACGCCTGCAGTGTTGATTGCGGTAAAAGCTCTATTGAGAAGTTTCTTAGTGGAACGCACACATTTACAAACATACCTAAACATATCCTTAACATCCATATTCAATCGTTGTCTTATTATTTGTGTGCTTTTGTAATTTAGTCATCTTGATAAGCGATAAAAATGAGCAACATTGAAATAACCAGCAGGCATTCAAGTAAAAACGATGTTCTTGTATTCTTGCAACAAAACTTATACATGTACATACATTTAAACAAACCATTCAAAGAACAGGTAACCTAACACTGTTTGCTATCGCCACTGCGGTGGTTGTAAATATTTGAATAGGTGGCAAATTTCGCTTAGCAAAAGCGTGCTCACTTTACATTCGTTATTCACCTTCAAGCCAGTCGGCCAACTAACCAAACGACCACATTCAGTTTTAACTCGAAATTGTATTCATAACGATGGTGATAAAGATGCCTGCCGCTGCTGCTAACACTGATCAACATCATTACGAGCAAATTCATCTGCATACTTGAACTCATATACGTTTGTACTACTTGGTTTGACTGCGATATTAATAAGCTCTATGCCACCACCAACGCCACCGCTATGAATGTGGTTACGACTATGAATAGCGCTGCGATTACAATGGCTAGTTGCTAGCTGTAATAGGGGGAATGGCGACAATAACCCCGACTAGCATATTTACTATATATACCAAGTGTAAACAATAATGAGTGTAGGATAACGAGTTGAGATGTTTCAAAAGAGCGTATCGCAAGTATCGTGTACGGAAAACAAACACAATAAATAAATAAATTTATAGTCGTGCAGATTGTAATGCTGCTGTTGTTTGTTGCAAGTAGCCATAACGGCCGTATTCATTATTCAGTCTTCATTGTAACTTATATTGGCGTATGTTGTAGTCATTGTTTGTGTTGTTACCATTTTGTCTCTGTTTGTTTCTTGAAAGGCAGTCGTTGTATTTAAGGAAGGTCCTACTTATATATTTAAAGTTCTTATGAAATGGTCGTTATACGAGCAACAGACAAACAAACAAACAAACATTGTGGTAATATTTACTTGGTCATAATATTGTAATGTGGCAGCGCAATAATGCTCGTAGTAAGATATTAAAAGTGTTTATTATGGTGTTTTCATATTTTATTGATAACGACTAAATGAGATTGAACAATGAACATCCTTATAAATATTTGGTATATCTTATCTAGTTTTCAATTTAAAAGGGACTCGTTATATTTTAATTATATTAGTAAATATGCGCATAAGGAAATAATATAAATATTATAATGTTGTCACTTTATTTTTAAAGGTAAATAGTAGCAAATTAAGGCTAAGAAAGTAATGTTCAAACCAGAAATTGATCACCTAAGTTTATAAACAGTAATATATCTGCTCTTTTTGAAGAAGGTCTAGTTCAATCGTGTTTTCAATGAAATTGAATGTGTAAAATCATGAAAACTAGCAAACACATATAAGAATGACGCGAATTAGTGTTCTGATACAAGAAGAATTATGGTCAATGTTAGAAAAATTGTAGTTGAGTGCCGACCACCTCTTCGTTTTCCTTGGGGTCCCCATTCAATAGCATTTCTTTTAATATTTGTCCTTTCCTACCAGAGACTATGTCCAACCCAATTCCACGCTTGTATACTCTAACTGATTCGTTGTGTCTGATTTGTTTCACGCCACAACTTTGTATTTGAAATGATTCGGGTTTGCAACATTCTCCGAAGGCATCTATTAATAAACATTTGCCCCTATTGAATGTTTCTAGAACTCGCATCTAAATAACAAAGCTGGTGTTTTGATGATTCCCACACCTAGTTGAAATGCCCGAATAGCAGAGTGATATTTTCTTTACAGTTGGAAATATCGGCGTTTAAATATTCAATTTTGGTAATAATGTAGGGTAGAAGGCGGATCATTCGCCATAGGGGCACATCTGTCAATGCGCATAACTTGAAAACCGAGTAATCGATTTTATCGCATTATTAAATTTTGTTTTCGTTTATCGATTATCTATCATCCCTGAAAATTTGAAACATTAACTTTACATATGATGGGAGGCAGACATGATTAATTATTTTTCAAAGGTCTGTGAAAATATTTCACTGTGTGAACTTTTTGTGCTAACTTTTTAAGTTTTTGTGATAGAAAAAATATATTTGTCAGTATTAGAATGTCAATAATAGTGAACAATAAGACATAATAAAATTTTCGATAATATAATTTGAAGCCCGAGAAAAATTGAAACTAAACTCCAGAACTGTCCGTGGGGCACATGCGCCAAATATATGTAATGCTTGTGATGTAGAACAAAATTTGGTTAAAATATAGAAAAAATCAGTAATAATTTGTTTTAATTTTTTTTGTTAAGTTTTGTGAAATAAACAATAAATATCTGATTTATTATACTTTGTTTAATGAATTAAGGTATTAAACAGCAAAATAAGTTTTTATTTTTGTAATTTTTTCTTTTATTTTACTAATGACAAATCTTCCCCATTCCCTTGGCGCATTTACCCCATGGATGGGGCGGTATCGCCGTTTTTGGTCAGTGCGGAAAAGTTAAAAAAATATGTACATGAGGATGACTTAAACAAAATTGAAAGGAATAAAACTAAAGCCAACATATTTAAGTATCCGAATCAAGAAAAAACAATAAGAATATGTATTGTGCTTTTAATTTGAGGCCGCCTCAAAAAAAAAAGTGGCATATGGTCCCCCTTCTACCCTAATCTATATAGCATAATTATTCTAGATCCTACCGAAATTTCATTATTTATCACGGAGGGTCTAATGTTCTCAGTGTGAATTCTCATAATATTTATTTTGCTTTACCGACAGAGGGAATTATTGTCTTCATATTTAAGGTCTTATATTTATTTTAGAAAACCCAAACAATACTTATAATTTTTTAAAACTGCGTGATTCGTAAAGATATCAAATATTCTGTTGAAGAGCACTGGAGATATAACATATACCTATCGAACACCAATGCTTAAGTTTTG
Organism: Lucilia cuprina; assembly: GCF_022045245.1. Taxonomy (NCBI): domain Eukaryota; kingdom Metazoa; phylum Arthropoda; class Insecta; order Diptera; family Calliphoridae; genus Lucilia; species Lucilia cuprina. The sequence goes on along the minus strand of NC_060950.1, from coordinate 53,929,657 downwards.
TAAAGTTTTGGTAAAGACTTTTGATCAACTGTATCAGTTTCAGGATTAAACTGTTTTTGTTTATATTACATATATGAAAACCAGCGTCTTGATGTTAGTTTAATTCCGGGAAAGAAATGCCAACAACACCTTTAGTCTACCAGGACTATAACTGCTATGGATCAAATGTATCCTCGGCTTTTCTTTGGAATGATTTGATATGAGGTAAAAACTAAAATCACATAATCTGTACCTGGGGAACCGATAGCCAGAGAAATAGAGTTTGTGTCTTTTTCCTGTTATTAGAGTGATCTCTTAGCAGTGCAATTGATGACAGTGGCTTAAGCCCAAATTTGTGGTAAGAGAGTGGATAGTATGTGGACCGTCAGAACTATATACAAATGTTGACACTGGAGTTTAAGAAGCACAATGGGACGGTGGTGATTTCATCAGTTCATCCTGTAGTTAAAAACTTATCGCTGGGAAATTAAGCCAACAAGTTAGGTTTCCGCGTAAAGCACTTCCACTTCTTGTTGTTGTTTCCTCAGCATCGGCATTAAGCCGTCAAATATCCTTTCATTAAGAATATAAGTCAAGATCCACCAGTTTTATAAAATACATGCATTAAAGAATCGTGTCATTTTCTATATTCACAAAAGTGGTCAATCTGGTCCTCAGTAGTATAGAGAGGTGATACCCATGTAATCTTGTGTATGGGCTTATGGGGAAACAGTGTACCTCCAATAAGTAAGTTATTGGTTGTTGACAAATACATATTTCTTCGTTTTTAGTTCTTCGCCCTAATATCCATCAGGTCGTTTGGGTAAAAGTAAAGCCTTAAGCACTACGTCAATCACAGACCTTCAAACATCAAAGAATATTTTGCTTAATAAAATGTATGTATGATAAGAGCTCTTGTCATAATTAAATGTTAAAATTTCTTTGCGATTTAAAAAAAATAAACAATTCAGAATTATATACATGGCTTAATATAATCCTGAATTATTACAAACCTAAAAAATGTAATTTTAGAAAAATAAAAACAAAACAGCAATCGTGACCTTGACAAAAAACCAATGAAAAAGTATTCAAATTCCAAAATGAAAAACATAATACTTCTTTTTCTCTCCACAATGTGTCTATTTGGTGGAACGAATTGTTCTTCAATCACCCGATACACGTAACATTTCTACATTGCAACATTTCAATTTACTCTTAAAAATTCTTTTGAATTATTTTTCATTGTTCACGGCTTAAATTCAAAATGAAAAGAAATGACTGTTACAATACTTACTTACAAACATGCATCCATAGCAGCCATTGTTATACACGTTTCCATTATTGGCCACCAGTGTTGATGTTTCAATTATGTTTTGTTTCACACAAATCGAATGTAGTTCAGTTTTGTTCTTAGTTTTTTTTTACATTTCACTCATTTCGCCGGCATGAATGCCAAATTACGTGACAAGGTGTTAAATGTACGTGTTTGTATAGAATTGAAATGAAACTAGTGTTGAAGAACAAAAGAAATTAGGACATTGTGTGGAACAGTGTGTTTTTCTTTGACTTTAAGATTAATTTAAAAGTTAAGGAATTTCCTTTCTTTTTAATATTGTTTTAATGGGAAAAATGTCGGACTTGAGAGAACAAAAGTCAAGGTTTATGGAATGGAGTTTTTAGTCTAAAGAACAAACGTCGTATTTATTCATTAGGAGATTGTTTTCATGTTAGATATTTGGAACACATAGGACACATGAATTAGTTATATCGTAACAGCTATTCTCCAATGTAGCAACCAGGTGATGTAGTCTTTAGAATATAATAGTCCAATACTGTCTAAGACATAAAATTATCAACCGATTATATGTTAATTGCCTTCTTACTTAGGGGAAGTATATTCACATCCGAAGGCTCCATTTTTCCATAAGTATCTAGTATGTGATCGAACTAGTCGGAAACGAAAGTTGGAATTGAGATATTTAACATTTGTAAAGCCGTAATGGACCTATGGTTTTTTATATAACATCCTTGATCTGATAGAATATGATTGATTGATTAGCGTAGTAGTTTACTGCATGCGATTTGTCAAATAGAGTCGTAGATTGACAACCCGTCAGATGTAGTATTTATAGTATTAGATCCAGCCTGTAGCTGTGAGAAATCTGAGGATATCATTAAGCTTAGACCCACATATCTCAACAAGGTTAGATATGAAGTAAATGCCAAGAAAGCGGTTTCTCTTTACGGCTAAAGCAGGACATTCACAGAAAAGATGGACGTCTGTTTCTTCCTTTTCCCTTTCTTTGCAACTGCGACAGTGGTCGTTAAAGGGGATCCCATGTCGACTTTCACGTCTGACTGCTATTACTGCTTTTAGCCTCTATTTGTTCCGCCTACTTTGGATTGCAAAGTTATTCGTGCGTTTTTCATTGAAGGAGGACCACAATAACTTGGCCCTTTTACATGTGTTTTGGTTATTACACCTATTATCAGACTTTTGAAGAAAGAATCTGGGGATACCGTTGGAAATATCAAGAGAATGTTCATTACCGTAGTAGTCCCTATGTGACACAATTTTTACAGATCCTTTTTGCATTGTCGAACTAATAGGGAAGTGATAGTATAAAAGTTTAATGAGAGAAGTGCCGCTTGACTATCGACAAAGATTCCTATGTTGCCGCGAATATTGAGATCACGTCCATTGACATAATAAAAAATATTTTAGCCTGAAAGTTGTTAGGAAGTACCAACAATGCAGTTTATTTTAGTTCGCAAGACTTGGCTTCAGATAATTATAGTGACAGTGGCTCACACTATCTGACTTACTGATCACAGTCTCTTGGCTAGAGGCCAGAAAGTTATCTTCGGCTGTGTTTAGGAGCAATATTATTAGGTTCTAGGTGTATAAATATGCAAAATTTACTTCTTTAGCAAAGAAAATTTTAACTTTTAATTACGAAATGGATAGTTAAGTGGACCCTTATTCCGGCTGAGTAATTAAAATCACATTGATCAGAAAGTCTAGATTTTGAAGCATTTAATGTATTATTAATTATGTTTGATTGTTGCCAAGTAAATTATTATTAATTTTATCCAATTTTCAACTAAATCATTGTTAGACCCTTAACAACATCTTAAATTACAAATTATAAAATAAATATGTAAATCTAAAAAACTTAAATCAGATTAAAAAAAATGTTCAAAATGTGGGCGAAAAGATCATTTGGCATGAGCCGCCACAAAAGCACAACATCGTCATCATCAACAACAACATTTCAACATCAATATTGTCAACATAAAAATCATTAATAGAAATTTGTTGTTGCTGTTGTTATTGTGCTGTCAAAACGAAATGAAGCATATCTTTTTTAATTATGCGGTTACTTAAAGTTCATTTGTTCAAGAGTGCAACATCCCTGAAAGCTAAACAGCTGAAACCAGCAGAGGAGGGGGTTGAATGGTTGAATTGATCTTGAGATTTCATTTAAATTTGACATCATTATAAGCAACGAAAATGTACAGATACTATACAATATAATGAACTTTTAATAAAATACAAATAAAACAAATTAACAGCTTTTAGAAAAATTCGTATGTGTGTGGAATTTAACTTGTAAGTTGAAAAACTCTTACAATTAATTGATGTGTTCATTTTCGTACATATACATACATATATACATTAGAATTTATGTAGTTAAATTATAAATTTTATACAATTTTCCATTCATTAAAATGTTAAAAGCTACACACACGTTTACAAACATTTTATATTTGACTTTTCCATTTGCTGTGTGCAGTTTGGAAAAAGCCCTTGAACAAAAAAAAAACTTAACTTTATGTGCAGTGTATGTATGTGTGTGACTGGGAGTGAGTTTTTTTGTATGTTTAGGTGTGCGGATATGAAAATTTTGTAATTTTATATGAATGAATTTAAAACAACTTTATTCGCTTTGCATTGTGCCTTCCTTATCTTATACACAATAACGGTTTTTTTTATTTAACCATTCAGGGATGTCCAACCATTTAATTGCATTTTCTCTTACAATTGAATGTTTCAATGAGAAGTATAATAGAACTTCCAAAGAAGCGAAAAAGAATTATAATTTACTCCATAGAAGTACTGAAAAAGACCTGAAGAATTAATGATTAAACACAGGCTTGTAATAGGAGAGATGTCCTTTTTATTTGATTTCAAATTCACTACATCTGAAGTCATTCTCAGGAAGAAGTGAAATCGTAGTATTATAGAATACCGCTTCTTTGGACGTTAATTAACATCACTTCCATAGAAGTAAAAACAATTCACTTAGAGCTACTTTTGCAGTGGAGATAAATGTTATTCTTTTTGAAGGATTTCGTTTTATTTTTGCTGGCGAGCTTTAATCTTGAAATTCAAAATTCGGATGTGATTCAAATCGTCAAAAAGCAGGTGACACATACCAGTTTCCACAATAATAGTGGCTGTTGCATATAGAAAATGTCATTTAAATAAAATTTTTATTGCAGGTAAAAATTACACTAAAGGCTAAACACAAACAAAAAAATCTCCTACAACAGAAACCTTAAACAACCAGCAATTCAACCATTGAGCCATTCAGCCAACCCATCCATTCAACTGACGAAGTAAAAGCCTATGTGCTGGTAGGGTTTCGTAATACTTAATAATATAAAGATTGAGAATCAGTGATTGGGTGGTCGAATTGATGGCATATACAAATGCAAAATTCGATGGTGTGTCATAATGTCCATAGACCTTATGACACACTAAATCGAGTCATAAAGTCCATAACGACAATTTCAAAAGTATCACAATGTCCAAGAGCAATGCCACAAAAAGTCAATGGATTTCAAAGAGTCCATTTATCAAAAAAAATGCTTATTTTAACGAAGCCGGTATTCTAAATTCCAAACAGTATGAAAACCTGCGATGGCCGGCTATCCAGAACCCTTTCTAAAAGGAATCCAAAATGCAACATACACCAAATTTCTCTCCTACAGTTCACATTTGTTAAGCGATAGTAACTTTTGATATTTAACTTTTATTACCTTAGTCCTGAAATTTACTCCCAGAGGAGGAGCAATTCAGATTCTATTATATCCTTTGGGAATATGAATGAATGCTTCTGATTCAATAAATGGACGCCGAGCCAAACTGGTGTGAGTTTATTATGTCTAGCCAGCTAATGTTAAAATATCAAATTGTCGAGTAAAAAACGTATACTTGTATGATAGTAAAGCCTTTAGGATCGACATCACAATTATCTTGAATTCTTTCAGTTTTCTCAAATGATAATTGCGTAAACTTCTGACTGGAAGATAATGGGGCCAAGGTTTAATTGTTGTCTTTTTTATAAAAAAAGATCTTTTTTCTGACAACGCTGGTTTAACATAAAGATCTCGATTGTGTCCAGACCCAATCAGAGACTTTCAGCTAATCTACATAAATAATTTGAATAATTTACCGTTAGAAGTTTTACGACTTCTTTTCGATACTAGATATTTCAAACTAAGTCCTTTGACGGTTAGGATCAGGGTTACCTATAGTAAAGCTGGAAAAATGCCATCTTGTGGTGTTCCATGAAATACTGTTTTACTGATAGTTATATCGTACAGATTGCAGCTTATCCATCTGCTGTTTAGCATGAAGTTAATCTAGTTAAGAAGCATTCAACCAGCATGATACTGATCAAAAGATTGAATAAGATTATTATTGAAGTTGATTTCGATGTCAATGCAGTTTACAGTGAACAACTTCATTCAGTTAGTGTTCCACTATTCGTCCCTTTACAAAAGGCGGTTTGCTTATGTTTGAGATCTTAGTGTTAGTGTTCTAGTCTGATAGACCGGAGGTGGTGAGTTCGATTCCCATCCGTGGCACTGGTTAAGGAGCGCACAACAGGCCCAATAGAGGCCTAAATGTATTTCTTCGGATTTGATGTGTATACATCCTCCTTTCAAACTAACTAACTAACTTACTTACTAACTAACTAACTAACTAACTAACTAACTAACGAACTAACTAAATACGTAGTCAAAACCATTAACATATGAATCAAAACCAATTGCACTTTCCTTTCCTCAATATCAGTTCCTCTAAAATACCAAGTGGGTAATTTATTACTCTGATATTCGCACATGAAAATGGCTGGAAAAATGGTTATTTACGACTTAGTTTTGACCTTGCAACTTGGTGCTGGTAAAGTTGAGAGTATTAAAGAGAATGTAGTTCAAAGAATCCTGCAACAGAAACCCTTACTTTCATAACTGTATATTAAAGTAACTAGGAGACTATTTCTATGCCTGTATCTTCCTGGGTGTACGAATAAATGCATAATACACTGACAGTTTATATTATAAACTGTGTATTAAAAGTGTTCGTGCTGTAGAATTCTAAAAATTGCGTCTATTCAAAACCATTTGCAAATTGTGTGGTTAAGTTTATTTTTTTTTTTCTCAACATTTGTGTTTTTTTATATACTTCAACTAAGTGTGGCAGTATTTCACATACACACATACACACATACTGCATTTTCTATATAAAGTTTGTCAGTGTGTGTTGGCACTTTTGTCGCAATGTCATTTTCTACTAAAACTAAACACAGTTTTTGCATTAGTTTTATAAAAAAAGAAAATGTTTTACATAAAAAAAAATATTTTTTGTAGAATATCAAAAACTAAAATAAATGTTAAAGATAAAAAAGAAATATCTATAAAAAAACTAAAAAGATTAAAAAGTATTATTAAAACAGGCATGATAGTACAAGTATGAGTATAAAAGTACTAGTTTATTTGAATTGCTTTCAACATCTTTATTTTAAATTTGTTTTGGTAAAGTTTATTTTTCTATTTTATTCTAAGGACTTTTATTAAGTATTGTTGATTTTTTTCTATGAAAAAAGAAATGATTTTAGTAAAGTAATTGAATTAGATTTTTAGAATAAAAGAAAATATATTTGAAATAGTTAACAACACCCACCCCCCCTTCGCTTATTCCTATATTGACAAACTTGACCACATCAAATATGAAAAGGCTCTTATAGTTTTCTGGTTAAATATTTCCTTTAACGCTCACGATACTTTTAAGTTAATTGTTTTTATCTTTAATTTTATATAAATTAAATATTTATTTTAATTATACTTACCCATACTCTGGTTTCAAGTAATATTTTCTTAAGTTATTTTCCATTATCTTCTAGCACCATACAATTATTAATTTAAAAGATTTCTTCTTTTTTTTTGTTTCTACATCAATTATAATCTTTGATTTTCTTTAACTGATGATTATAATTATGTTGATGTTAATGATGTCGTTGATGAATAATCCCTTCTTCAAATATATCGCTACATTAATTTTGTATATTAAGTTGATAATATTAGAGAAAGAGGGATTGTGTGTGTGTGTGTACGTAACGCCATTAAAAATGCTTTTCATAATGTAAACAAACCAACTGTCACTATTGTAAAATAAATGTTGACAGTAACTTTAGTAGCACTCAATTTCTAGATGTCACTAAACTAACAAAATCATCTGTTTTGTTTCCCCAGCTTAGAAGATCTCACTCTTTTTACGGCCATTATGAAACGTTTTAAATCTTGTAGTTCACTTACTCCACTTCATTTAAAAGCAGAGATTCTTAAAGGGTCCATATAAGTATTGCTTTCCTCTTACAAAATTAAACCAACCGGTTTGATTCAAAAAGTTTAGGATATTTTTAAGACATATCCCAGATAGCTTATTCAAACAAAATAGAGCAGTAAAGCCGAAACAATGTTCTCTATTTTCATAGATTAATGAGCAATACCAGAGCAGGTGTGGTATTGTTTCCTCTTCCTTCTCATTATCACAACTCCTACAGTAGTTGGTCTATTCTTCTGATGTGATTGCCAATTGTGAGGTGTTTTCGTTATGCTGCTACCAGCACCTCACCTCACAACCTCTTCCTCCTCATTATTACAACTCCTACAGTAGTTGGTGTATGCGAGACCCATTCTTCTTATGTGATTGGCAATTGTGAGGTGTTCCGTTATGACTACTACCAGCATTCTTAATGTATAGAGGCCAAATTGACCTCGAAGTGAGACAGGTGATCAGGCTGAACTAGTGTCTTACACTTTGTGTAAATGCGTCGATTTCGTCTTTCCTTCTCATCGCACCATTCCTGGCAAAGTTTGTCAGCTATGTTACTATGTACAGGTACCCATAAAAAAGCCGGAATTTGTTGCTTAACCTTGATGTCGTAAAGGTAGCCAGTAGGTTTCTGATCGCAGCTTTGCTGTGCGTACATACATATATCATATATCTGTATACATCATACATAAAAGGATCCTAACCCAGAATAAATTTAAACTTGCCTGCTATGCAGACGATGTCGTAATACTTCTTAGGCGAAAGGCTTTAAGCTGGGCGCAACTAAAAGGTCTCAATGTTAAACCGGTGAAAAAGTGTAATATCCAACTACTATAGGTAGTTCAGCCTACATGCTCTCGAAGCGTTACTAGATACTACACTCTTTCCAATATATGTATATAAGATACATAAGTGTCGGAACATATCTAAAGACATGGACCTGGTATTCTATATTGAAGACAATATTAGCTTGTTTTCACAAATTGGATGAGAATAAAAGCATACAATAAACATCCGAAAGTGATTACCAGGCCACTCGGGAGTTGCCGGCAACGAAAGAGCGGATGTACTACTTTTTAAGGAAATTAATCTCTAGCTTTTTAACCGGACGAAAGCAAAACAATCCATGGAAACGGGGACTGAGAATCCCACAAGGAATAATGAAATGGTTCTTAGAACCACAATGATCCTATGAGATAGACCTATTTAGTTAACTAAGTCTGAGGTTAGTATGGTGGTACGTATTTTATGTGGACACTCAGAATAACTGTAATAACTTTACAAAGTTCATCGAAAGTATTAAGACAAATGTAGAGCATGGGGACAGTCAAACCTAGTGTTCAACAACTTTGTATCCAAATGGTTTAGGAGCAATACAAATCCGGTTATAACATCCGTAACGAATATTGATTGGAATATTCATAGGAATTTTGTCGAGGATAGTCAGTTTTAGAACATCGGATAATAATATACTCTTAAGAGTATTTCTTCGGATTTGAAGTACCACACTATAATTTAAAATTTCATGGAGTTGTTCTGCAACATGGAACATTAGTACAAGAACTACATCACAAGCTTAGAATTGTCACTAGAATTTTTTGAATATTATGGATTTCACAGACCATGAGGGGAGTATATTACCCACCATAAAGTATACCAATCGTCTAGATTTATCTATGTCCATCCATCCATGCAAGCAACTTTTGATGACCCTCATGAATTTTATAATTTTAGGGCCTTATTTGAAAGCATTTAAGTTGCAATGCACAACTTAAATGCTTTATTATGAAAACTAAATCACACTTTATTTTTGTAACAGGTGTAGGGTATTATATGATCGGCCTCTTTCGACTATAATTTCCTACTTGTCTTAATATGGATTTGGTCTTGTTTGGAACAACCTTAAATATATCGTTTACGGACATATATTTTTGATTAAAATCCTGCACTATAAGTCCACTGAGGTTCAAATAAAACATTTAAGAAACTCTGTTGTCGTCAGTTTGGTTTGTTTTATTTCTTAACAATACTTTTCTTGTTGTTACAGTTGTGAAACATAATAAGCCTTTTGCAATGCCATTAGCCAACATCTCTAGCCGAATCATCCATTCAACCATTTATCCATCCATCCATCCATCCATCTATCTAACTATCCAGTTGTTGTATCCATCTCATTCATTGAGTATCACAACGATGATAAAGTTTCTGTCTTTATTCTTTGGCTTTACTTTCATTACGAATGTTTTTTTTTTTAGAAAAATAAATAAAATGCAAACAAATTGAATTTTGTTTACCCACGTTTTAGGAAACAAAAAACCATCTTGTCATCGCCATCATCAGAGACAACAAAAACATCATCTACTCTTCATTATGACGATTGGTATTATAATTCATGTTTTAGTTGTTGTTACTTACCATCACTATTATTATTGTCTTCATCATCCGCAGCATTTTCGTTATTATTTTCAAATGTTAAAAGATTTTCATTATTTGTACAAAAGAACACATCCATACTTAGATCGAATAGCTGGATGGATGAATGGATAGATGGCTGTTTGGTTGGTTGGTTGAATGTGCAATGTCAGTGAGTTATAGTCAGTACGATTTGAGTTTATGAGTGAGTATTCAATTTCACTTGCGTTTATTTGAATTGAAATCAATTTTCAATCCCGCCCCCATAATTCATTCCTGTGGAAGTTTTTGATTGTAGTATGTTTTTGTTCCTGCTATTTATTTTGTGTACTTTTATGGCGCACTAATCGAGTCTAATTGGTGCGTGGGAAAAATCTTAAGTGTTCGCGAGTGTGCTGTAAAATGATATTTTATTATTAAGTATTATTGCGAGTATTATTCTATCCAGTTCGTATAAATGTTATGAAAGTATCTGTATCTATATATTTTGAGGGTGTGTTAGTAAGTTCCTTCGAAATGAACAAGTGTTCATTGTTGTATCTCTCTCCATGTCTAATCATAATTTATGTAAGTCTAATTTTCAGCATTAAGTTAAATGTTGTATTGTTGGAGCAAATATGCCAAAGACATTTGTTTGTTCCTCCTCCGTAGCATAATAAAAATGTAAATTTGCAAAGAATCAAAATTAGAATAATTCATGGAGCTGTTAATGAGCATTCAATTATTTGCTGTTGAAAATACATACAATTGTTGTATTTAAAAGCTTTTATTATAATTTTATTTATGATATTGAAAATGATATTGAATTAGTTGATAATCTTATAGAAAAAAATATAAAGAAAGATAATTTCGTTTGGGATTTGAATTCAGTAACATTAAGAAATCTGTTTCGAAATACGATTATACTAAGGGAAAATCTTTTGAGACTGCACTTTACGCGCTCATTGGTCAGGTCATGGGAAGACTCTAGGGGACTAAGTAATACTTATTGTCTCGCTTACTACATCTGGCAATGAAATTCATCCCGAGTCGATTACTTAGGAACCAAAAAGGACTTGATATTAACCATCTATAACTTTTGTAGTTGTTACTAACTCAAAGCTGACAAATCGCGGAACTTTACAAACTGGAGTATTTCTCTTTTTGTGGAACTCAAATTCATATGATTCAGGATATAGCGGTAATGATATTTGACAAATACCTGGATGTTATATCGCATCACAATACAAAGAATAATATAGTTAATGAACTGATTACCTACTGATCTTATAAAGTTGCCCTCAACTTTGCGATTATACTTAAAATCATCGGCGTGTGATATATAACTCACTTCGGCTATACCAGTATTCTTAATAGTCTAAAGGAGTTACAATATTGATTAATGCATCATCAAACCAGACGACTTATCACTGACAATCTCAATAATGATATCTATGTTGAGCACTCTGGAATAAGGATAAACTAACAACCAACGAACTATCAATAGTGTCTATACGACTTCAAACTTAGATCTTGAATGTCTAACACATTTCATAAAAGGACTGTACTGGATTCCGGATCATCAACAGATACCTGGTTTTATCATAAAGCTATACTATATTAGCAAGTTTAAAGACTGATAATTTTGCTGGCATACTGTTCTTAATATGCAGAGGTTTTTAAACTTTATATTTGAAGATTATTTCTTCATTAAAATGGCTTCCTCAGAAATCGTCATAATAAAGGGAAAGAAAGGATATCAACCACATTTTCTGTCACTGTTCTGTTCCAGTAGTTTTCCAGCCATATTTATCCGTGGTAAATATCCGAAAAATATATAAATTGCTTAAATCGTGGGTCTAGCTTAATGAAATTGTCCATTGCTTGAACCTGTTCCACAAAAGGAATAAAGAAACTGATGACTATTATCACTTGCACAATATCTAACTTGTTTTGGCATTGTGTCAACAATAAAGGTCTTTGATACTCTAGATTCTTAATTTTTTATGGTGATTCTTACGGGGAACTGTATGATTTGTTATCTTGATGAAAGACCCCATCTTAGTGTTATTGCAATCCCGGGGAAAAGTCTTGTAGCTCTAGTCTGCCGAGGATATATACTAGTGATGTCACCTCACTTCTTGGGTATTCCATGAAATAATTCACAATGTAGTCAAAGAACCATATAATCTGGCCACTACGAGGCCAGTTACCCGTAGGACTATGTCCTTGGAATGATTTCGTAATGGGGTCAAAGAATCACATAATCTGGCCCCTACGAGTGGCCAGTTCCCCGTAGGGCTATGTCCTGACTGGACGATTGGTTGAGGTTCCTTTGAGATCCACGTAGTGGCCGTGGTTTAAACCCAAATTCGCGGAAAGAAAGACTGATAAACGTTATGATATATATTTCGGGATGAGTTCGGTGCTATTGCTGATGACAACTGTTGTCCCCAAGAGGAGTGAGTGTGGGACTAAGCGTTTGAAATGAGTTGTGTTAAATGTATATAATACAGGATGAATAAAGCTGTATACGTTTTAAGCCCCTATGAATGAGAAATGTACTAGGTTGAAAGATGATGGATAAAAGGTATCATATACAAGTAAAATTATTGAATTTTCCCAACCCGAATTACCATACTGTGTTCTCTGTGAGTAAGAACAAATTCTTCGTCTTATTTGATGTATTGTACATCGATCTACCGGTAACGTCTCTGGTATTACCGTGTTTGTTAAAATAACTGATATTTTTGTATCTCGGAAGTTAAGCAACGGGGCAGCAATTGTCAGAGATTAGATAGCTCAAGTACTTTTGCAAATTGCACGTATACTGGACTGGAAATACCATATACGTAAATTGCCTCCGGCGTGAAAGAAGCACTACAGGTGTCGTCATAGAAGCTCAAGCAGTGTTGGGAAAAGACCACAATAAGGCCATTACGAAAGGTGTTCATGTTAAGAACTTCGGCATTTATTTGGTCTCAAAGTTGTATCACTAATGAAATACTATTTGATAATTTAGGGTACCACAGAATTTACATTGTAATCCAAATAAGGGGGGATTATTCCACAAAATTTTAAGATTTCCATGTAACTTAACCTTAACTAGTAGTTTATTTTAAAATTCACAAGTAAATTAATTTATAATATAAATTCTACATATAAACTCCATGCACCAATTTTTATTGAAATATGTTTGAAATAATTAGAAGAAAAAGCTTTAGAATTTGGAAAACAGCAGGTAACTCCACAAATATCCTATTAAAAATTTTCAACAAAATATTTTGCTTATAATTAGCACTTATAAATATTTAAATTAAAATCCATTCAAATTACTGCGCTTAAATTAAGACTCAACATAATGTTGTAAAATATTTTTGGTTATTTTTGGTTGTTGTTTAACTATTAAATGTGTGTATATTGGTGTGTTAATCCATGCGGACACTTGTTTAAATATTTTTATCGATAATGCCTGTCATAATAATAAAACAATATGACAAGAACGTAAACATTTTTTTTGCGCAGAATTTGTAACTTAATTCATTTACCTATACATGTGCAGTAAATTTCAGGTCATTTACACACACACACACTGACATATTTGCAATGTATACATGTACAGATTTAACAAAAAATATTATATAAAATGCAACTGCAACTAAAAATTGATGTTTAACAAAAATTTTTCATATTTTTAATTTTTTTTGCAGATTTTTGTTGTAAATGCAAAAATTCAGCTAATTATCTTATTGTTTAAAAGGAAAGTAATAATTAAAAATAACACACATGTAAACATTTTTATACACATATACATATATACGTTTATAATAAACATTTTTATAATCCTGCAGTTTGGTGTGATTGTTCCAAACTAGTATTTTAAACGTCATTTGGATCTATCTCTGTTTAGAGGTAAGTGCTTTTTCTAACACGTGAGAGAAGAAAAGGTTATCGGCAGGAACCCACAGCTGTAGAGTATTTTTACAAACGTCGTTTAGGTCTCTTTTGGAAATAGTTGGAAAAAAACAAAAACAGATTCTAATATACAAACTCAGTATTCTTGGCGATGGTCTACCGACAGTGGACTAGTTTAAATCGAGAAAAATTGAGCTGATCGATAGTTTCACACCACCTCGACTAAATGAGGTTAGACTCTCAGTTTCAAATAAAGCGATAAATTAAGGTGTTATTTCGACAGCGAACTAAATGGGAAACAAGATAACAGGTACAATGAAAAAGTGAAGGGAAAGGGACTAAGCCCTACACTGGTCTTGAGGCTATTATTTCAACCATTTATAATATGGAGTCATTGTTTGATGGAAAATACGAGGGAGGAATACAAACTGTTTATTCCTTGACAAAGTTCTAAGGATAGTTTAAATCCTTAGAACAGGATCCCAACAGGAGTGTTATTTCACAAATCATACCTTCCTTATAATATCGATTATTTCACTCACAAACCCTTATTTAGGAAAAATTTCGGTTACATGATCTCGGAAACTTCGAGACAGGAACAAGATGACTCGCGTTGCCATATACACGTATGGTTCCTAAAATAAGAAGCGATTTGAAATAACTTTTAGGATTTAAAATGTATTGAATCTACTAAATGCTGAAATATCAGCTATAAAATATGCAGCAAATTAGATTTGATATTACAGAATATCAAATATATTTATTGAAATCTGTACCGATAGTCAAAATGCAATCGAATTCCTAATACATAAGAATAAGTCAAGGAATAATGTGCATGTTTAAGCAGTATGGAGAGGCAAAGACTTTTTCCAACATCCTGTTGAAAAATTTCTATGAGCTCTCTAAAAAAGTGGAAAACGAATGGCGTTTCTTCTTAAATTATATCGCACCGAACTTAGCAACTTTATTGTTGCTATTTCCGGGCACTGTATATTCGATAACCAAACACAAAGACTTGTTTTAGTCCACAATGACTTCTGTAAACGTTGTCAGAATTAGGAGGCAGAGGATTCTATTAATCATATACTTTGTCACTGCCTTTCTCTGTAGAAAATTCTTTTCAAATACTAAGTTAAGTTACTTTTTGATTATTTGCAGAGATATTTAGTATTCTTGAGGACCACGTTTAATTCAATTCTGTATCAAAGATATCTTATATTAAAAAATCTCCGATGTCTCTTCTAAAAGTCACTTTAATGTGTCTCATAAAAGATATTCTTCGATTATTCATCTGCAACAGAATGATTATAGAGATACATTGCTACGATTTCAAACATACAATTTACTATGTTATAGATTACATACCTGACTATTTAGGTCGTATAAAGTAACCAATTACCCTAAGTTTTATAAGCGCATATCTAATTAGCCAAAGTATATGTAAAAAGGATATATAACACCTTGTAGAACTCCTGGCAAATACGTTGAGTTGGCGTGGTTGTGTATATAACTTTGTGTGTGTTCATATTTATTGAATGCATCCGTGATGAATGTTAAACAGAACAGAAAAATAAAGCGAATTCCACAAAAAAAGTAAAAATAAGCGGATGTGTGTTGCTGGCAAACTCATTCATGTTTTAAATTTAATTTACAGTTAATAACTTATGATTTTGCCTACAATAATAACAACAACAACAGCAAAAAAACAATTGCAGCCACAATAACATCAGCCATGCATATGCAACTGTGTGTTTATGTATGAATAAGTATAAAATAAACAATAACAGAAAAATTACAGTTGCAATGGCGACAATAATGGCGGCAACAACGGAAATAGAGCACCATTTTATTTTATTTGCAATACAATTTCAAATGCAAAATGAACGTATAAATGAGCGAATGAAAAAGAAATGAATGAATAAATGAATTAATGGATCATTGCCAGTTGGCAAGGCCATTCTTAATAGTGTTGCTTGCACTACAACAAAAACAACAATGATTTCGGTGTGGGAAGTATTTATGGATAATAATAGAGTACAAATTGTAAATAGGCTCATTTAATATTTCGAATCGATTGTGGGTGAAGGAGCAATATTTGTGTGAGAGGAGCGTACATTTTGCTTTCTGATTAAAAAAAATAAGTTATAGAGAATTGAATACAAAAAGTTGGTTGAAACAGACTTAAAATTTTTGGGTTAATTACAAATTGACTATGCAACATAAACTAAATATCTTGAACGGATGAGTCGAATACAATTGCGCCTTCAAATGTCAAAGAGCTGTAGAGACATGTATGATACATTTATATTATGGATAACTATATATGCTAACCTCATCTTTACCTCACATGTATGTCAGATGAAAGAGTTCATTAGGGGTTTCATGGTAATTTTCATATCCATTAGTCTTCTGCCCATGTCATCAATCACAGTTTACTGTGGAATATGGGTATTGCTTAGAAATTTATCTACTGTTCACGTGTTCTCCATTGTTACGATGTGTCCGATTAGAGAGTTTTAAAAAGGTGCTCCCAAGGTTCCGAGGCTTATCCTGTACATCTGAATGGCAAATGTTCTCGAACGATTTAATCAAGGCATTTGGGAGAAGTATTTTAAATATTATATACCGTTGTTCTGAAGAGGAAAACTGTTTCGAAAATACTCCTCGCCCTAATAATATTTTATTCGAAAGACCTTAATTATGGTCGCCCGCTATACAGTATTCATGTCAGTTGGTGATCAGCATCACGTTCTTTGGGTTTAACTCCTCCGAAATTCGCTTTATCTCGACTGACAATATTCGCAACAGCAGCATTCTCATTTTGATATTCTGATTCGAAAAGTCATGCTATAACTTTATACCTACTATCCCAAATCCGTCCATCTTAAGTAAAATGGTACAGCGATTATGTACCCGACTGTTTTAGTCTAAGAACATGACAATGTATAATTCGAGGTGAGGTAACAGATAATCTAATGGATACCAAAACACCTACTCACAAAATCTGGTGCTGCAATAATGTACAGATATCTTGGAATCTAAGAGTCTAGCAAGAACAAAAATAAAAGAAATATAGGTCGGACCGATGTGTTCATTCAGTGTTTCTTAGCAATTTAAAAGAGAACTTAGAGCAGACAACTATAAGAAAGATATTTTGCCTCCTTTTAAATACCAAAACTGTAAGAGTATACAAATTGAACAATTTGCCCGGTTAGCAAGTAGAAATCGTTACTTTTACATATAAGATCTTGAAACCCATATTATCATATTACCTATATCAACAAAAGAATGAGCTAGAGACAACTCATTATCTGCCATTTGTGCAATGTAAAGTCCAAGTTCTGCACATGATCTATCCATTCTCTTACCATTGCTGACCCGTTGCTATGCTTCTGAGATGCAAAAACATCAGATAAGTTAAGTGCACTGGTTCGACTCCAATCACAGGAGTCTATTACATCCTATACGTAATGAATGGGATAATTCTCTCTTCGAACAAGTCTCGGTACAAAGCAGCATATGCTGTATTCCTGAACCCGATCGGTATTTCTTACTGGTCGTGTCGTGGGACGCCGGTATATGCTGGCGAATTGTCAGGTTAGCGTTCAATGGTTGTCTGTCATTCCGTTGAGTGATCTTTATGATCACAAGGATGAATCTAATGCAAAAAATAGTGAAAAATCGGGAAAGTCTCCATATATTGGAGATTAGTACTGATTTAGTATGCCTTTTTACGCTATGGGGAAGTTTCTCGGTACTGTTGACATCTCATTTGGCTTTAAAATTTCTACATCCTTTGCCACATAGATCAGTTAATAAAAAAGGGATCCAAATCCATTTTGTTTGGGTATTTCAGACTACCAAATATATCTCTAAGTGCTGTTGCCGAAACCACAGAGCCATCTTAGTAGTGTGGTTGCACGGGCCTTAAGAGATTAAGGAATGCACTGGAATATTCCATTAGATGATGGGGATTGCATTTTAAATAATGTAATCTTTCATGACATCACAAGGGTGGTCAGCTTCCGGTATATCCAGAAGATAAATTCCACCTGATGTTGGGGTTTGTCTCCCCTTCTATTGACTTTAGATCAGTGATTGCTTTTTCTTGTGTTTGAGCCCATGCTGCCTGCCATTACGCAACGGGGCTACTATGACAAGATATTAGTTACATTAGAATGAAAATATGTGTTACGAAATCAAAGCCCCGACCGCAACCGAAAAATTTTGCCTAAGTAGTAATTACATTCGACCCCCATTTTGCTACACCACTGAATTAATCTAACTCTTTCATGTTTTTCTCCAACAAATTCTTACATTTCACTATGTTTATTATACCCAGAAAAGCTACAAGTAAATTGTATGTAATGATATTAAATTGTATTACCGTGTGGAGTAGTTTACACAGTGTAAAAAAGGGCTTAAATAAAATTGGCCAAATTAATAACATTTTGGCCAATATCCATGCAACATTTTATATACAAGTTTAATGCAGGCAATGTAATATTTGAGTGTTTGTATGTACATTTGTTAATGTGTAAATATGTATATGTTTACAATGTATACAAAATATGTATTTGAGAATATAATACCAGTACATACGTATGCGTAAATATAATGTTTACCATGTACATTCATGTATTTTATGAACATTCACAAATATGAATGTATGTATTTCAAGGTACACAAAATGTTGCATAATATCTGAGGCATAAATGGATGTACATATATACGTACATTTGTTGCTGTTGTTATTGTGCTCTTTTTATGTCATCAGCATCATGCCAATTTCATTGGCAGCATGCTGAGGTTTATTCTACAGTATCATTTAATAAAATGTCTATGTATGTATGTACATCTGAATACATATAAACATACAATCTTACACAAAAGTTGTAATTCATAAAATGATCATATCTAATTATAACGGTATAAAGTGAATTCGAAAATAGTCCAATTCTACAGGGGTTTGTGCGTTAAAATCTAAAGTCAGGGAAGGACTTTTGCTATGAGATTTCAGAAGTTAATTTTCACTGTTAGAGTTCATGTTTCATATCTTCTCTTTGATAGCCTTAATCATCCTACGATACGGCTTTCGCTATGAGAGTTCAGGAGTTCATATTCACTGTGAGAGTTCATGTTTCATATCTTCTCTTTGATGGCCTTAATCACCCCACATAGACGGCTTCTTTTGCCTTGCACTGTATTCACATATGAATATATATTCGTATGCTTGTGTATAGCATTATTATACGTGTATTTAACGTTAAAACCACATTTTCCTTTTTGTTTTACATTTTTAATGATCCTTAAAATCAGTATCTTTTGTCTTTTTATTTTATTAAACAAATTTATTGTAATTGCCATGATAAATTAAAGATTTTTAAATGATGCCACAGCAGCAACAGACAGAAGGATGTACTTGTGTTATTACTGCTATTGCAAAAAAAAAAACAAGAAAAGAAAATTTAAATGTATAAATTTAATAGTTGTTTGCACACATTCGATTCTTCTTTTCGAAATGTTTATTTTACTTTTTCTTGTCTTCAGACTCGTAACAAAATTTCCACATTCGTACACGTAATTTAATACATTTTTTTTTAATTTTTTTTTTAAGTCAATTTATTTTTACACATTCAAACATTCATACGACGAGAGTACATTTATTTATGTGAATGTCTGTAATAAATTTATATTGTATTTCGTATGTAAAATTAATATTCTGGAATCTTTTACTTTTTAATTTAACTACTTGGTAGACTTTTTTATTGAAAAGAATGATAGAATCAGACATTGGGAAATTGGTTTTTGGACTTCTTGACCGAATATTTGTTTTCTATAAATATTTTCCTAAAAGAACCAGATCAAGAAAGATTTAGACTCGAAGAGTAATGGATCAGTGCTATTGGGGCCTGTTTCATCAAAATGAACCCAATGTCCTCAATAAAATCGATGTTCCAGATATCGGAGGCGTATGTGTCTATTGCTGGACCACGATAAAAAAGACGGTTAATTGTTTTTCGTCTTGACAGCTTCTGCAGTAGTCATTGTAAGGTATTCTAAGTTTCATTACATGGTTACCGAATTTACAGTGCTCTGAAATGAAAGGTACAATTTCGCTGAGTTAGAAACGGCGTTGTTTCAGAAGATTGTCGGTGCTCTTCTTATAAATATCTTCTTCGTTCTTGGTTCATTTCTCCATATTTTCTGGAAGTGTTCGCAGTTCTTACTGTCTATGCGTATCTCGTACTACAATGTCCGAGTAGGACAATTGTGAACCTAGTCATGATGTAATTTTTACGCAGGTCATGGACTTGATTGCAGCATGACTGTCGGTAAAGATTGTGGCTGACATATCGGCCTTAATAGATATTCATTCTGATGACTTAGAAATTCAGTCTTCTAACGTAAAGATTGTGGCTGATATATTGGTATGAATTGGTATACAATCCGATGTTTCAAAAATTCAATCTACTAAACGTAATTCTTTAAAGTTTTCCAGTCCATGTTCTATATGGATATTGTAACCGGATAACAACGCTACCAAAGTTTTTATATATAAATTCGACAAAAACTTAGGTTATGTTGACAGGACAGTGAATATTTCATTAAATGCGAAGAAATACACCTGGGTTATTATCGGACAGTTGTGAGCTTCTTTTCATGGAGGAAAAAAAACAATTTTTCCCAGAATGTGTTATCTTTCAATGTTCAGAAATTCAGTAATCTCTAAGAGTAATATAAACTATTTTCGTGAGGAATATTATTTTTGGAATAACATCACACCTAAGGTAATTGGATCTATCTTCGACGAATGCCTAACATTGATAAAGAATTGTGTATGTTCACTCAGAATACGCACCACTATATTAACCACAGATTTGCTTATTTTAAGGAGATTTCTTGTATTGCTCTCATCAGATGCACCCCATAGGATCTTTGTAGTTCTAACCACCTTTTTAAATTCTCTGAGCAATATTTTTAATATAGCTTTCATTGCTTTGAATGGTCTGGCGTTTATTAGGATAACTATCACGAGCTCCCTTCACTTTAAATCAAATACATTCGCCTTTTCGTTGCCGACTACTCCCGTGATGATTCGGCAACAGCATCTAGAGACGTGACCGTTAGACAGAATTACCAACCGGTCAAATAAGCCGATACTTTGTTCTTACTCACAAGGATAAACTGTTTTAAATTTGTTAAGAACAGAGTTTACTCCGAACATACCCGGACAAGGAAGAAAAATTTAATGGTATCACTTATATAAGATAACTTTTACTTCTCATTAATCCGTCACATTCACAGAAGAAAAACATACTAGAGACTCGCCCTAGGTATACGCGCGGATGAGATCCTCATACACCTACATTTATCCTGTTTCATATACAATAAACACCAACTCATTTCCAACGTTTAGTCCTAAAGTCACTCCTCTGTGGGGTATCTGTTGACATCAACAACAGCATCGAACTTATCACGAATTAAAGACTTTGCCGTGCAACAGTCTCTTAACAGAAACGAACTCTTCCCCACAAATTTTAAGGGAAGGAACCTAAACTATCTGTTCAGCCAGGACCTAGTCCTCACGGCAACCGGGCACCCATAGTACCAGATTATGTTGTTCTCTGGTTAGACCCCATGCCAAATCATTGTAAGGGCTAGCCAAGGAGTGAATCGACATCATCAGTTTATTATCCCGGTAGACTAGAGGTACTGGTAGCACCTCTTTTCTGTGGTATTGCAATAACATCAACATGGGGTCATTCATCAATGTAAAATGCCCCCGGGGGATCGATGGGCTGTTTAATTTCGACGAAGACTTAGATAAAGTGTTATTCACTATCTTCGCAACATTCTCGTTGAAAAGACCTCACGTTTTTCTTTCGTTTAGGTTACCCCATAAATATTTTTATTATATTGCACTTCGTTTAAGTCTTTAGTATATTTGAAACCAATTTATCTGTTAGCTTAACTGAAACAACAATATTTTTAAACACATTTTTTGTCTGAGAATTTAATTAATTCTATTGCCATTTATGTTATTGAAATAACCTTTAATTGGTCAGAGTAATTTTTATAAATATTTTAATATACTTAAACAACAAATATGTATATAAAGTATCCCAACAAAAACTTGGTAATGACTTGCATTTATGAGCACTTATCTATTAACATACTTTTCAATGATTATTGCATGCCGTGCTGATTACAAAGAAGTACTTTAATAATGTCTTATGTATAATGTGTTATATAAATAATTTATTGTTATTAGTCTGCTTTATGGTGAATACACAGAAGCAGTATACTTTATACTTTGTAATTGTGGTAAGTACCCGTCTCCAATGACATCAACATGTTAAAATAATGACTTAAAATGTTATTGTGTAAGTTAGCTTTAACTTTAGGTAAGGGGTTACCTGGTAGGTTTTTGCTGGGATATTATGTATTATAAAACTTGACCCTAGAAAATTAATTGTAATATTTTATTAAGCAAATTCATTCAGTATTCACATAAATATTTATGTAAATTAAATACATACATTTAATGTGTGTTTGTATGAATTTCTGTATATTTTATTCAGTCAATCAATTACGAACATTAAACAATCATATTTGAAAGAGGAGGTTAAACAGGTTGGCATTAAATTTACAAAAAAGAAAAATTTTTAGAATAAAAATTTACATTTTTTGTTAAATAAAAAAGTGTGATGAAGTATTAAGTTGACAAGTCAGCTCGAAGGACCATTTAATGCAAGTAAAATGTTTTTAATTGGTAGCAGTAACTTATCAAACGATCTTCCTCAATTATAACTATACTAATGATGAGAAATGAAATGAGAAGAAAACAATACTGAAAACAAAATAATGCTCTTGAATGCAATCATTCATATTAAACCACATAATTTTTAAAAGTACTTCATTTTCTGAATTCATCTGCAGTGGCATCATCACCATCATCGGTTGAACGAAACAAACACAAATTGATGATTTAATGAATAAATGTATGAATGAATGAATGAATGATAGGTTAATATACATTATTTTATATTAAAAACCACATAATGCGAGAATGGATAAAAAAACAAAACAAAAAAGTTAAATGAAAAATTAAATACCATGTTTTTGTTCAATAAATGTGTGTGTGTATAACACTGCGCAACAAAAAATAAAACTAAAGTTATTTAGTTATTGAAAATTAGGAAGTCCGGTCCACGATTGTACTTATTCATTACGTCTTTCGTAATATTTCTTGGATCCATATAAATGAATGTCTATCACGGTGGTCATTTTCATACACTGGGTAGACTAGAGATGGTCTACTATGCGCCCCTGAATTCCTCAACGAAGAACTCAGGTAGCAATTTTTGTACATGGATAGTCCGGTCCATATACAAGCACTTTGTTGAAGAAATCGAGCTATTTAATCTCTTGCCATAGCAGCCCCGTTGCGGAATGGCAGGCAGCATAGTATTAAATCCTCGAACACCGACAAGGAAAAAGCAAGTACCTACATCAGGTGAAATCAATCTTCCGGCAAAGCGGAAGGTGACCTCCCTTATGATGTCATGAAAGAATTGCATTATTTAAAATGCAATCTCCATCATCTAATGACCCATTCCAGTGCATTCCTTAACCTCTTAAAGCCCGTGCAATCACACTACTGAGATGGCTCTGTTGTTTTGGCAACAGCAGCTAGAGACATATTTGGTAGGCCGAAATACCCAACAAAATGGATTCGGATCCCACTTTTATGAACCGATTAATAGTAATTTCCAAAGTCAATTAATTCCAATAATTGCCCCGACAAATAGTCGCGCAGCATGTTTCAATATATCCTGTTGAGATGGCAACAGCACAGAAGAACTTCCCGTAAAAACGCATACTAAATCAGTACTAATCTCCAATATATGATGACTTTCCCAATCTTTCACCAATTTTAGCATCAGTTCCATTCCCATGATCATAAAAATCAATCTACGGGATGACAGGCAACCATTGAATACTGACCTGAAAATTCCCCAGCATATACTGGCGTCCCACTGCACGAACGGTGAGTGATACCGATCGGGTTTAGGAATCCATATGCTGCTTTGTACACAGACCTGTTCGAAGAGAGTCCTTAAACCAACATTCCTTCCCCGCGATTTTGGATATTAAACCACAGCCACTACGTGGATTCCGAAGGAACTTCAACCAACTGACCTGCCAGGACACAGTTCTGCGGGCAACTGGCCAGCCGCAGTGCCAGATTATATGGTGCTCTGGTTAGACCCCATGTCAAATCATTCCGAGGATTTGAAACATGCCCCCGGGGGGCATCATCATAAATGTTAAACTTTATAGTATACAAAAGTTTAAAAGTAAATTGTTTCGAATCTTGGGTCATAATCGTGCTAGTAAATTTCGAAGTTTTACCCCATAAAGTCATTCCATAACAATCCAAGAAATCCTTAAGATTTAGTGCTTTGTTTCGTTATAAAAACTAACATTTATTAGAGACTTTTTGTCGCCCTGTGTAATAATGTAAAATTCTGTATGGATTTTTTTTACTCAAATAAACGAACGACTGAGTAAGGAAGTTTCTCTGTATGTTTTCATAAAAAAAAATAAAAAGTGTTTTTGATTTTAATTACAAATAATTACAATTTGTTTCAATATTTATTGAATTTTGATTTTTTCCCTCATTGTTCTTCTGCTGTAAAAAATTTCCCCAAAAAAATGAATGTAGTATGTGTGTATATAGAATTTCTCTCAGACACATGCAAAAATTAATAAATAATTATGAATGTGTATGAATTTAATTAAAAATAGTTTTAATAATAATGTAAAACAATATTTTATTTTAATAAATAGTATTTAAACACTTTATCCCAGGGCTATAATTTCAGTTTTTTCTATCCCAACATCAAAAAAGATGGGGGGTATATTGTTGTATATATTGTATATATTGTCATTCTGTTTGTAACATATCGAAATATTGGTCATAAACCCATAAGAGCATATATATTCTGGGTCCTTATTGAATTCTAAGACATCTTTGTCAAGTCCGTCCATCATAAATAAGTTAAAATTACCTAACAAATTTTATGAAAGTCGAACCATAATTGACCCTACCTCTATATAAGGTCCTTTTCAGAAAAATATTTTAATACAATGAAATTTGTTTAAATGAAATTTGACATAAGTCTCTTATGAGTCAGAATCTCTCTACCAAGTTTTATCGGAATCGGTTTATGTTTGACTTTACCACTCATTTAAGGTCCCTTTCCGAAAATAACTTAACTCTCATTACTGGCTTTAAAGTAAGAGTATAGAGATGAATAACAATCGCCTAACTAACTACTAACTACTAACTAACCAACTAACTAATTAACTAACTAACTAAATAACTAATCGAATTATCCTGGTGAAGTGTCGTCTAGCATTTTCTTAAATTTTTAATCAGATTCAAGTCATTTTGGACTCTTCTGAACGATTAAAATGCCGCTATTTTCTGTACATTAACGAAACATTCATTGGGTGAATACAACTAACAGCTACTCTCCTAAAAGAACCCATTTTCGGATCAGTTCCGACTCATTATTGTATCTATTATAAGTCATTCCGTGTCGAAATACTGTCATTGTTCCGTTAAAAAGAAAAACAACTACATAAGCAACAATTTTTTTGGAAGATTCCCAACTGCTTGAAGTATATTCACAAAATAATTTTGAAAATTATAATATTTTAAACACCAGGATGATTAGTTTTGGTTTGGTCATGTAATAATCAATATTGTTTGGTAGTTCCTACAGAATATTTAGAACAGTTGTATTGATGTTCATTATAGCCAGAAGTCCCTCCCCCGGAGTAGTACAAACACTACAGGTAATATCCCAAATTTTTCCTATTGCTCGAATAAGGTCGCATCAGCTTAATACAGCTTTCAAGTATCTGACATATTTTGTACAATCAGACAAATTTGGTTTAAACTGAAGTATAATTAAAACACCCTAATTAATCTATATGTATGTGTGTAGATTTTATATACATTTAAATATTCGACTTGTATATGGAAAATGTATTGTTAAATTATTTTAATTGTTAACAAAGTTATGCTATAAAATATAAATGCCATTTACAGGAAGTTAATGTTAATTATCATTTGTACATAAACATTTAAACATAACAATAATCAGTAGGTTTAAAATGTGTTAATGTATCCATTTCAAACATAATTTTTTAAATGTTTTATTAATTGAATTATTATGGGGTCTTATACTATAGCGGCATAAAGTGCGCGGATAGTCTCTATTCTGTTTCCAAATAATGTATCGATTTGAACAGATCAAGATAAATCACCCAGAACTGCTGGGTTTGACAAATACTAGCCAACTTATATTAAATGTAGCTAGATTATACTATTTGTTTTCAGATTTTATTGTTTTAATTCATTTTTTTGTTAATAAATGACTTAATGAAATGAATTAACTTTACAAACTTATTTACACACTAAAAGTAGTGATTCATGGGATCGGTATGCAAAAATAAACGGAAGTTAGTATTGTTTATTGGGTAGCAGTTAAAGGAACTGATTTATGGTTTTGCTTTAAGAGACAATTATAAATTTTATATTATTTTCAATTTATTTATGGAAAATTTTCTTCGAATACAAATTGTTTAAATTTTAATAACTATTGCGAAATTTAATATTTGACCTTTTAAAATTATCCTATAAGTATTCCGATTCGAATGGCTTCAATGTTGTCAATATTATTCCCTTCAATTTCATTCTCCATTAGTCTCAGTAATACGGAAATAATCTAACATAAACTCCAACTAAAAAATCACTGAAAAGTCTTGAAGATAATGTCTACTTACTGGATCACTGAATTCCAACAGTCCTATTTAACAGCAAAATTACACTCACAACAGCTTTAAGATTGAATACATTCGGCGGTTAATAGAACCGAACCTATGTTATCGATTCCCCGGATAACATAGATTATTGTATCTCTAAACTCTTTCTCCAGAGAAATTGGGGTTTCGCTATCTCGAAAAACTTACACTCACAACAGCTTCTAGATTGAATACATTCGACGGTTAGTCGAACCGATACTGTGAACATATAACTACTATATCAATCCCCCGGATAACATAGATTATTGCATCCCTAAACTTTTCCTCCAGAGAAATTGAATTATTGAATCGATTTTTTTGTCGGCTCTACTTAAGGATTCGATGAACTCTCACAGGCGATAAATGAACTACCTTGTATCCAAACCAGGAAGTTATAGCTAACCCCTCACGACTTATCTACCGATGTATGCAACATTATTGCAAACGATTGGTCGGTCAGTGGCTCCAGTGTGATCCCCATTGCTTAAAACAATATAAGTATTAATGAGAAAACGAAGATTTGACATGTTAAGAAACATAACATAATTGATTGCCCACCATTCATCCTGGGATATCATCGCAGGAAAAACCCCCAACTAAAATATAACGAGTATCGTATAAATATTGTACTTTTAGGTCGCTTACCGCCAACTTTTGCAAAAGATGATCTTATACTGCCACATAAAGAAAGTGCAAGTCTGGCACAACTGAGATCTGGATTGAGTATTAGATTCGTATAGGTTATAGGTCTACATGACACACCTCACCTTATACAGTTCCAATCCACATATTTTTGGCAGCACTTGGGGAATGGACAGTGAAACCTTGAAAGCTACCTATTAGACAATGGACCGACTTATACTGCTCTAGTGTAGACTCCTTCGTTTGGTTATTATATTCAAAGCTGTCATAATGAAGCTCTACGGATTGTTACGGCCTGAATGCAAATAAACTCGGAATACCACCTACATTTGGAAACGAAGATTTTCCCAGTTTACGAACATATTGTCATGCTGACTAAGAGCACACAGTTGGGTTTTGCCTCAAAATATATAAGGAAGGACATGTATGAAGTATCCCTTAGACCGAACTTCGTATACAAAAGCTTTGAATGATATTAGTACCGCCTATAGTAAAAATTTAAAAAAGTCAACAGTTTAACTGGTGGCACTGTGATTGGTATGGACTACTGGTAGCGAATAGACCATGACGTTCTCAATATATGTTCCATATAAAAAACATACTCAACTGTCCCCACTTTAACAACACACAGTTGGATGCTCCCTCGATGTATGTCAGAATGGACCTCCGTGTATACGGGAAGAGCTTACGAAGATTTGTGAGAAACTCCTTATATTGTACTTCGTATACAGCAGTATATGCCGAGAATGTGGTCATGGGGTCCCTTAATAATACCAACAACAAAACCATGACGTTCCCAATATATGCATATGGTCATGGGGTCCCCATGATATCAACCACTTGCCCACTTTAACAACACACAGTTGGATGCTCCTTCGATGTATGTCAGAAAGGTCTTTCGTGTATACGGGGAGAGCTTACGAAGATTTGTGCGGAATCCCTTATATCGTACTTCGTATATAGCAGTCATGGAGTCCCCATAATACCAACCACATATTCAACTGTCCAGTCCTTTACTCCCCCCAGGGCATGTTACCTTGGCGATCTGATCTAGATTGAAAAATTGGTTACAGTCTACTGTTTAGCTTAGTCCTTGAATATATTGCCAGAGGTCAAACCAGTGCACAGCAAAATCTGGTGACCAGTTGCCCGTAGGACTATGTCCTGGCTGGTCATGTGGTTGAGGTTCCTTCGGGATCCACGTAGTGGCTGTGGTTTAAACCAAAATTCGAGGGGAGAGTAAGTGGCGGTTAAAAGACTGATGCATGATAATAGTCAATATTTCGGGATAAGTTTGGTGCTGTTGCTGAGAAAAACAGACACCCCGCAGAGTTGGTATTAATTGTACATGGTACGGGATGAATGTGAGGTTCGGCGGGCCTTACCCCACCCGTCTACCTAATGAATGTGTCGTATGTTGTTCTCTTATGAATGTGTCGTATGAATGAGATGTGTGCTGGGTTGAATGATGATGGATGAAAGGTATCATATACATTTGATACCATTGAATTTTCCTTCTAAACCCTGTTCATATCAGAATTACCACAATGTGTCCCTGTGAGTAAAAACAAAGTCTACGGCTTATTGATGATCGTACTTCGGTCTACCGGTTACGTCTCTAGGTGCTGTTGCCGAATCAACAGAGGCCATCCAATGGTGACGAGAGTAGATAGCTCGAGTACTCCAGCAAAGTACTTGTGCATGGGCCGGTCAGAACCAATGTACAAAAATTGCCACCTGCGTTCTTCATTGAAGAACAAAGGGGCGATGGTAGACCGTTCTCAAGTCTACCCAGTGGTTGAAAAAGACCACCGTGAGATAAGGCCGTCAAGGCAGGTGCTCAAGTAAAACTCTCAACATTCCTGTCCAGTCCTTCATTATTTAGACTAAATGATTTATGGTGTAATCCCGTAGTTCTAGCCCAATTTATTAGCTCTTGTCAGAATGTTAAAATAACTTTTTAAACAGTTATTTTTTGGTCTGCGTCAAAAAAAAAGTATTTATTCACCAAAAAGTAAGCACTTACATTTTGCTCCAATACTACAAGCCTACTTACCGAGTATCTGTCACATACACAAAAAAAGCTCACAAACTAGATGCATATTTTTCCCTTAACATCCGATTATTCCAACCCTTGAGCAATAAAACAATGACACATTTAAAATTTGAATATTTTTTTTTTTTGAAAAATTATTTTATTTACTATTATTAATATATTACAATGTTTTATTTATTTATTTTTGTTTCTTCTTTACTTGTTTTAAAACTTAAAATATAATTTTGGCAATATAAAAAACTGATTATTACTAAGTATTTACTTAATTATTTTATTATTATATAATAATAATAATTTTATACATATACATATATTTGTAATATTAAAACAACAACAATGATTTCTATATTTATAGGAGAATGTTTTTTCACTTAACTTAATTACTAGATGCGAGAATGGAAAGTTTACTTGTCCATTGGATGGGGCGTATAGGAGTAGTAAAGGGGGTGATGAGGGGGTTGTATAATGTATGAGGATAATGGAACTACACATAACGTGTAATTTGAGCATAAAATTCAGAGAGGCAGGCGTGTAATTGTAAAAATGAAGGACGTTCAGCTGGCAGAAGGGCCCAACAGTAAGCCATAATGGTGAAGCTAAAAAGAGAGAGAGAGAGAAAGAAGAGAAATATTAAATATTAATAATTCATTTATGAAGAGAAAATAAAGAGATCTCTAGGTGTTTTTATGTAAGACAGTTATCGGTAGGTTGTAATAGAAAAGAACTCTTTGCCGATAACCGATCTTAAATCTAAGTTTTTTTTTTCAAAAATATTTCAATTAACAATTTATAGCAAAAATATTTATACTTACAGCTCATCGGGACAATTGAATGGCTGCGCCAGTCTATAACCATCTCTGAGATAATGTTCCATTTCGAAAGGATCCACTTCAGCATACGGTTGCTTGGCTGAGGTGCATAATTCCCACATTAGTACACCAAAGGCCCATGAATCACTGGCTTCTGAAAATTGTTTATGTTGTAGCGCCTCCAATGACATCCATTTAACAGGACGATTTTCACTATCACCCAAACAATTGTAATCGCCCGGGAATAAATCTCGCGATAGAGAACTGTCCGATAATTTAACGCGCAATTGATCGTCAATACTAAAAAGAGAAAAGAAAAAAGAGAGAAAAGATAAATAATATGAATTTAACGCATTTTTAAGTAAATAGAATAGCCCAGCAAACATTTCATTAAAAATAACTAAATTTTGATAATGAACTGATAACTGGGATCTAAAGAGAAAGTTTACATTGTAATTTTTCTTAATAATCTTCTTTTAACTCTTTCTATAGCTTCTTGAGTTTTAAAACAATTAAAATTAAAACATTCTTTGAATACTTACACACAATTTCTGGTCGCTATGTCCTTGTGCACCACCCCATGACTATGTAGATGACTTAAGGCGGTAGACAAATGTGACGACATCATTACGATTTGTATGGTGGTGATGGTGCGAGCACACGATGGATCCAATAAGAATTGCTTCAAATTTCTGGTATTATTCATGGCAGGATAGAGAACAAATGGCGTAGTATGATCTTCAATTGAAACACCCAAGACAGACAAAATACCGGGATGAGAAGCACCATATAGAGACATGCCTTCTTGAAGTAAAAGAGACACTTGCATTTGACTGGCATGTTGGGCCACAGTCTTAACTAAAACATCCTGATTGTCATTGTAAGTACCACGATATACACGACCGAAAGTGCCTTCCTGCAATAGGCTAGACAAACGAACACGACAACGTTCTACGGTTAATTCGGAAATACGACGATGTAACTCTTCGGGTTGTTGAGGTTCGATTTTACGCGGCAAAGTAGTGTGTATGGGCGCTATAATGGAGGGTGTTATATAGGAAGCCGTTTGACAGGGAGGATTGGTATTAAGTCTTTGGAAACTGGAAGTTCTCATGGGTTGACCACCATGATTTTGACGTTTAGTAGAGCCACGCACACAATAGGCCGCTAGAAGTAGTATCAACACCAAAGCTAAAGCCAAAACACAGCCTACTACTAAAGTTATAAATCCTGTGGGTGGTGGCACTACCGTTTCCAATAGCAAAGGATCATCCATATCAGTTTCATCCTCTTCGGCCAATAAGCAAATCTTTTTTCTTCTAAACACCAAGTGAGTGACATTATTTAGGGCGCGATTTAATATCACTTCTATGGATATAGTAACATCCACTTCGGCGGCTCTAATGCCGGAACACTTGAGGCCTATAGAAAATGTCTGCACTTTTATGGGTATTTCACCTATTTGGGAAATATTCATGGTAGGACGGGGTAAAACTGCCTGATCCGAAGTCACCACATTAATGCTGTAGGGTAAAGGACGTCCGGCTTGACTTTGCCAAGTGAAGCTAATGTCACGCACATTGGCCGGCACAGGCACAATAAAATTTAAGGCATAGTTATTGATGTGGCCATCACGTACATAATAAACTTCAGCGGAAACACCTGAAACAATAACAAGGAAGAAAAATAGAAAAAGAAATGTTAGTAATTTAGAAAACAAATGAAAAAAATATATAATAATAAAAACTTGGTATATAAAAACAAAAGAAAAAACTTTTGCTACAAACATCCTGGAATTTTAGTTTATTTCTATTAACCTCTCAACATTCCTTAATAAATCACTGCCACAAAAAAAAAAACTTAATATATAAACTGGCCTTCCCCTCACAAATTGGTTTAAGTCAAACTCTGCCAGAGAAGAAAAAGTAGAAGATGATAAAAAAACATTCCTTTTTGAATTTTATGTTAAAATTTCATGATTTTTTAATGCAGAAAAATCCCACTAATTGTGGCATGTTCGTGTTAAATTTTCAAAAATCATGTCATGACAACATCCTTTTTATGTGTATAAAAAGAGAGATTTTTGTATGATGCTCTCTGCCAGTTTTTCATATAATGCATAACATATTTCTTTTTTTGCTGACTGATGGCTTTATATTTTTCTTATTTTCCGTTTTATAGTGTGACCATAGTTGTCAGTAGAGACCGAGCAAGTATGTGGGTTTTTTGAAAAAAAATAACATGTTTATGTTTTCTCTATTCTATGGGTCATAAGGTCGCAAAGGAATTAGTTTCGTTGAATATTTTAGGTGACCATGTTCAAGAAAGAATCTTCCAGTGAGAACGATGAAGAAACTGCAGAACATTACCTTTGTTGCTGTCCTGTTTTGTCGGACATCTGTAGAAGTCCGAAAATTCATGAACTAGTGGCTCTCTCTTGTATTAATACAAATAAGGTAAAGTTGCTCACAAGCACAGATCGAGGTATGATCCGTTATAGAGTAATACAACGGCATCAAGTGAGTCGTTATTTGGCCGAATGACAAAATAACCTAAACGATGTTCGTAAGATCTTTAAATTTCAGATTTCTTAATCAGTTTCGAGTTAGAAATCTGACTTAGTTTTATAGCAGTGCGTAATTGCATGATCTAGCGGCTCCCTCTTTTATAAACACAAAAGGTAGCGCAGGTATAGGTATGATCCGTTATAGATTAACACAACAGCACCAATATATGGATCTAATATATGTTTGTACAATCTTTAAACTGGAATTTATTAAGCAGTTCTGAATTCAAAATAAAAATCTCGAATATAATTACATCCAGGATTTCATATAAACACATCAAGGTCTTCTTAAGAAATCAAATCCAGATTGAAATACTGTTCCATTCTGGAGTTGATTTGAATATTATAAACAAAAAGTTATAAAAAGTCGTTAACTTTAGAAGATCTTCGGAACTTGACGTCTAAACATAATGAAAATCTTGACTCTTAGGAAACAAAAATAAACATTATATCGAAGGGACTGTTTTGAGTGGATCTACAATCAATTAAATAACTGCTAAACTAGCTACTATAGAGTTCTACCGATTTAGCGAGTAAACTATTCGTAGATTATATAATTTGGTTTTTGCAAACTATTATGACGCCACTACCGAGACAGAAAGAGAGAGAGAGAGAGAGCGAATGATTGAATTCATAATCAGGATATTTGGATATAGTCTGCGCAAAAACTTCAACTGATAAAGATACACAGGTTTCTATATACGAAGATTTTTCAATAAAACAATAAATTGAGCCGATAATTTCGATGCCGCTGGTACTTTTTACAATAAGCCGCCGTTGATAACCAAAAACGTTGCGAAGATTTTTCAGTAAAACAATAAATTGAGCCGATAATTTTGACGCCGCCAGTACATTTTAGAAAAAAGCCGCCGTTGACGACCAAAAAAGTTGCGCCGCGAACATTTTTATGTCGGCTTGTACTCTGATGGTATACCACATGCTACACTAGAGCCTTTTGTAGAATGTCAAGAATCGTGAGGCTGATAAAGGATCAATTTTTAAAAATCTATTAAATAAATTTTGATCTCAGTTGAGGAACATAATAATAGTGGTTTCTTCGGTTTTAGCGGTTCATATAAGAAGATAAGGTCCGTAGAATAAGAGAAAAGGAAGAAGAAATAAGTTTGCTTCATACTTCAAAAAAAATCGAAAAAACTCCAATTTCTACTATATTTGCAGCACCGACATACATTTCACTTAACCCCCTTATGGTCAACCTAAAACCACAAAGAATGCATTGATAATGAGTTGAATTTTGCAAAACTAAAACACACACCAGTTGACTGACAGTCCATCCAAAAAGTACAAAAAGAAAAGTGAAAAAAAAAAACTCAAAAAACGTATTCTATTCCCTGATATAAACTTCATATTAAATCAAGTCACGCACACTTCATTAGTATCATCATATAAGATGTGTAAATGTGTTTATGTTGTTGTATTTGGCACATGTGTAAGATACTTTTTTATTTAAACTCCTTTTAACTACAAATAACATAACTCTAGAGCTATGTAGAAGAAGGAAGACAGTGTAGATGTCTGTGGTTTTGCCAATAAATTTGCACATAATCAAGTTGCTGGTAAGGAAGACCCAAAAAAACACATAAACTTTAAATTTACTGATTTTTTAAAATCATTGCTACTGAGTTGAGCAATAGTAAGTTTATATGTGGCTACTTGTTGTAGCTGCAGCATGTAGCAGGAATTTATTAGAATTCTTTAAGAAAAAAGGATATTGTGGTTGGCTTTTGGCTATTGCTTTGATTATAGTTCTTATTAGGGTTTCTCTCTTTCTATCGGTCATTCCCTCTTTAAATTGGAAATTTATATGAAATTATTACAAGATTTATAACTTAAACAATTACACTTTTTTACCAAATAAACCAGAGAAAAGTCAAAAATGTTTATTTTTTTTGTTTGGCCTACAAAAATATGTTTTGTGGTTTTAGTGGCTTACGGCAATATTTATGCTTGATTGTGTTTGCATCTGCTATTGGTGACACACTGTGCGGATGTATTTTATTTAGTGGTATAGTGTGGTCATTCGACTGTTGCAAACTAATTATAAATATTCTATAGTATAATTTAACTTGTGTGTGTTTTTATTTAAATACATATATATGTATTTTTTTATATTTGCTTTACAAATGACATGATTTGGTTATTAGTAGCTTTTTGAAAAAGAGTTTGTGTGTATGTGTGTGTGGTGAGTGGAAAGCTATAAGAATACATATCCTGTCTTTTTGTTGAATATTATAATAGAATAATTGTATGCAAAATAAGAAAGCAACAAATTTTATAAAATAAGAATTTTACTAGAATTTATAATTTAATTGAGGTCAATATTTTTATATGAAATGTGAATGATTAGAGAAAAAGTTTTTCTTTTTTTGGTAAAATTTTGAATTGTGGTTAAAAATCATAAGAAGTTTAATTTGTGTTTAAGTTATTTGTTAAAGCATATGATTTAATAAGAAATTAGGTCATTACACTAGAATAGTAATGATGAAAAGATATAAATAAAACGTGTTGCATTAGAGCAGTGTTGACCAAGAAGAGAACTCTTTAAATGTGCGTGTTGTGCTTGTTTGGAAAGCTCATGATATATCTTGAAGCTCTGTTTCTTCAAAGCTTTCAAAAATTCCTTTGGAAAGCTTTAATTTGATATACATGTCAATAATGTTCAAGACTGATCTTTCAAACTGATCTTTTGGATCACATAAGGACTGAGAGACAATATAAAACGAACTTTATCATTTGAACAATCGATATACGGAATGACGTGCATATGGTATCAACTCCGCTATTTAAAAGACACATTTCTAGAATAACAATTAAAAAAATAAAAAAGTGATCTTAAATGAAAATGATCTTGTGGTAAACACCTTAAGACAATGAAAGTATTTGCAAAGGGTTTTTAAGGAATTGCAAATAAAAATTTCACAAGTCAAAAACTGATCATGTGTCAAGATCCTTCCTTATCATAGATCATACATATTGTGTAAGTTCTAAATTGATTATACAACGTGACATCGAGAAAGGTTTATTTAAATCAATTTACAGACTGAGAGGCGTGTTAAATGAACTCCATTATCTGCGAGAATCTTTTCTTCAATCACAAATAGAAAGTTGAAAAACAAAGTGATCTTAAATGAAACTGATTTCCAAAGACGATTAACCCATTTACTAAGGTTTTTTTTAAGGAATTATAAATTAAGTGTTAATAATCAATATGATCATGTTTCCGATCTAAATTGATCTTTTGGCGATGCATCTAGAAGATTTTATTAAAATCATCCAACTGACTCAGAGTCATATTAAGTCAAGTCTGTTATTTGCGAGAATCTATTTAAATTATATTATATCAACTCTACGAAAATCTCTTTAAAGTCAACGTTATTTAAAAGGATCATTTCAGGAATTACAAATAAAAATTTTAAGAGCAAATATGCTGATCATTAAACAAGGTGATCTTAGGTGATCGTACATATTGTGGAATTGTTAAAACTGAACTTTACGCTGCATAATTGAAAATAGTTATTAATCGACTTCACTTTTTGCGATGATCTTATCTTAAAACACATACACAAGCGAAAATATTGAACATTAAACAGACTTTAAGCGACAAACTGATCTTTAGATGTGGTGGGTAAGATTACCACCAGAAGCACTGGTTAAGGAGTGCACAACACGCCCGATAGAGACTTAAATCTCTATCTCTTCGGATTTGATGTAGGTATGTATGTATATGGAGAGGTATATTCAAATCAGCAGACACAAGGATACCTAGATTGGACTCTGATCTTTGCGAGGATCTTTTCTAGTATCACAAGTGAAAATTTCAGAAGTTTAGAAATTGATTATTGATTAGAAGTTTAGATCAATGATAGTTGGAAATTGATATCCTCATACAGACTGACAGATACATTGATAGGTTAAGACGTTAATGTATTAATTTTATTGCTTCTAATTGAAGCAATAGAGCTATTTCGACTCCAAGTTCTTAGATTGTCTAAAAGACAAAGAAGTTTAAACATTATTGTTTCACAAAGGAGGGGAAGTCTTTTAATATAAAATATTTCTTCAAACATCTATTAATTTTTAAAAACTTTGACATTTATCCACTTAACTCTCTCATCGTTTCCAAAAAGACAATAATTTATGTTTTCCATAACGAATTTCAAATTAAAATATATGACAAAAATGAACTATATGTAATCTCATTGTTATGTCTGCAATATTTTTTTTTCAAATAGTTTTTGTCTTCATATCCTCTTAAATGCATCAAATACTATGACTATTCTCGCATGTAGTAGTAGTAATGTAAAGAGATTATTTTCCAAAATGAAATTAACAACAAAAAAAAGTACTCAACATTATTTCGCATATTATGACAGATGAAAGAGACATTAGAGACAGTAAATAGAAACGGTAATGAAAAATGTTATTATAGTAATAAATGACATTTAAAGAAAAAGGTGATAGAAAAATATTAATAGCAGACACTTTCACACATGTTGTAAAAATATTAAATTAAATGCACAAAACGACAATTTGCACCTTCGTTCGTATTTCATTGTCTGCTCTCTGTACTCACACCTTTGAAGTGCAGGACATAGTGACAGTTAGGATGTCAAAAAGACACACCTTCATCAGCCAGACATGATGACAAGAGAAGGTAAAAAGCAAAAAAAACACTTCTCACTACTCAATGACAGAAAAACTTAAGAGGATTTTCTTTAATAACAAAAGAGTGTAAAAGGATAAATTTTAATAGCAAACATGTTGAATTGTTATAATTAAAAAAAAAAACTATTGAAAAAGGACAATAAATTACTGGAGAAAAAAAAAATAAATTTATATAATTTACTGTTAATAGAGAGGGCTGTAAAGCGAATAAGCGAATTAATAGGATTAAATTAAAATAAGACAACTAAGTGTTAGAGAGTAAATGAAAAATGGCAAAAACAATTGAAATGTCATAAAATCGTAGAATGATTAAGTGAAGTTAACAACAAACAAAAGGCATAAAACAATTTCATGTCGCTGCTTCCTTTGCTAGAGAAAACCCTCATGAAAACTGTTAGATATTCATTAAAGGATTTCTTTTATATATCAAATGAAAGGAAACTAGTTCATAAACTGTATAAGACCAAACGAAGCAAAACTTACTTGATTTTACCAAAACATTGTTGTAAATTAGATTAAGCAATTTTATCTTGTATAAACGAGATTCCGAAGCATCTGATCTTGTGTTAATGATTTTAGCAAGAAATTATTTATATATCAAAAGAAAGGAAACATGTTTTACTTTTTTAACTAAAAAATTTTCAATTATCTTTTTTTTTAAGGAAAATGAAAGTTATTTTTTTTTGTTTTAGTTCTTTCACTATTTATCACAATTCTTAATTTTATAAATATTTTTCCTTGAGTGTTTTCTTGTAAATAAAATTCTCTAAAACAATAGTTCAAAGTAAAATATTTTCCACTCAGTTTAGTGAATATAATTTTACGAAATAAAAAAGAAAGTTGAAAAAAAAAAATAAAAAAACAAAACAACAACAATATTTGAGAACAATAAATGCGGAAGCACTCAAGAAAGTAAATGTTTTACAAAAAGAAATAAAATTTTATAAATGCAACAAAGAAAAACAAGAAAATAAAAAAAAAATCGAAATAAAACGTTTTAAAAAGCCAATGAGAATAAAATTGTTAAAAAAATGTTTAAAAAAGGAACTAAAAACACTTAAATTGTAGGGCACACGCACACAAATCCATATACTGGTAGGAAACAAAAACACTTTTTAACACACACATACATACATACATACATACAAAAAGCAAGTAGTGCAAAGTTC
Organism: Lucilia cuprina; assembly: GCF_022045245.1. Classification (NCBI taxonomy): domain Eukaryota; kingdom Metazoa; phylum Arthropoda; class Insecta; order Diptera; family Calliphoridae; genus Lucilia; species Lucilia cuprina. Next base: position 53,890,935 of record NC_060950.1, on the reverse strand, counting down.
AAAAGTTTTTATAAAACGTACATATATACACATTCAGCTGAAAAGGAAGCTGTCGTATTTACAGTTTAGTATACTATTACTACTACAGTTACAACTAAGATACCAATAACAACAACAACGAAAATGTGTAAAAAGCAAGGAAAACAATGCACATCATCAAATCATAATTATCCCCTCAAACATTTGGAAGACAAAACTGTGGCAGGTTTTAAAAGACTCCATTTTATAAACTCTTTTGGATGACAATGTGTCTAGTCTATCAGACCTGAGGTCCAGAGTTCGATTCCTATCAGAAATATTAACATAGAATAACACCAATTGGCCCGATGTAGGCTTTGCTGTATGTCTACAGATTTGATGAAACTTATGATCATCCAGATATATACGTTTAAATCACTTCTAGATGATACTTGGTAGATTGTAAACATATCATAAAACTCTGAAAGAACTTTTATCAACTAAAAGTTTAGACTTAATCCACTACATATGACGTCACACATATATCCTCCTTTCAAACTAACAAACTTTAGATGTTAGTCAAACGAAGTCACTTCTAAATGATAGTTTGTAGATTGTAAACATTTCATAAAACTTTGAAGGAACTTTTATCATCTAGAAATTTACACAAAATCCACTTCTGATTGATAGTTAGAATACCCTACATATTTTACAACAACACATAACAGTTTCTTCATATTTTCATTTACTTGGTGGGTACGTTTAAGTCACTATTGTATAACAGTTAGAAGATTTCACACGATTTAAAATTTATCAATACTCCTGGTATTATAGTAGTTACTTCCATATGTCTCATAGGGGACACTTCGGACGATAGATCCGAATAATGAAGCTTTGGTGATTGTTTTATACGTATAAGTCACTTCTGCATGATAGTTAGAAGATTGTAAACATTTTAAAAGATGCCTAGAAGTATTCTTGAAGTGACTTACAGTAGATGCTTCCATGTGATATAGATTCCCTCGACGAAAGATCCGCTTAAAAACGCGTCATGTAAAATCGAAAATTTTAATTCAATTTACTTTAAAGTAACTTCTGTATAATAGTTGGAAGATAGAATAGAAGACACTTTCACAGAGGGTACTTTTAAGAGAAATGCTTTTTCTCGAAAGAACATCTGTTTAAAGTGTCTTTAACGTTAGTAATTGACTTATCAGCTTTAAAACATTTCAGAGTGACTTTTGCGATAAGTGAAAAGATACTACGCACTTTAAAAAAGTCTGGAGTGAAATAAATCCTATGTGTCCCATATGAGATGCTTCCATGAGACATATATGTTCACGACAGAATATCCAATTAAAAACACATTTGCATAAAAAAACTTGTTCTTTATACTTTTAAGTTACTATGATAGTTAGAAGATTATATAGATTTAAGCAATACTTGATTGTGTTACAGAAGACACTTCCAAAAGAAACAGTTCAATTAACGGAAAATCTAAATAAAGTATTTTTGACGTTTTAAAGAGTGAGTAATTGAACAATTTATCTCATGGAAAGAGTGACTTTTGCGATAACAAATGTTGGTTGGGTTGCTAGATATTGCTGTCATCATCATCAGCATCACAATAACTTTATCGTTTTTCTTCATTTCTTTTTTTTATAAAAAACGTTTTGTTGTAGTCAACATTATAATAGAACTTCATAAAAAAGTGTCAAATATCCTTTTATTTCAATGCTCTCCTTGTTCCTATTCTAAAGGCATTTTATTTTCAAAAAAGAGATTTTTTATAATATTTTTTATTGTTTTTTTTTCAGCATTTCTTTATAAATAATAATACTATTTGATGCCTTAAACATAAGAAGATGATGCTTGATGTGTTTTTTTTTAAGGGAAATAAAGGGAAGACAAGTAAGTATTTTGTCAGTCTGAGGGAATAAATGTAAGATTTTTTTTCGTTTTATGTTTTAAATGTTATTGAAATGTAAATAAAATTTTATTTCATATAAAACCAGAAATCATTTAGATACTACATCTTTTATTCATATTTTTTTTTAAAGGAAATCAAATTTAAAATTCTAAATTAAAATAGAATTGTATAGAAATGTGATAAAAAAAAAATAAAAAATATACGATATACTAAATGTTAAAAGAAAAAATCCAAACAGGAGTTAGAAGGAAATAAACTATAAAAAAGGAAATTTAATCAAGGCAAACTATTAAAAATATACTTAACACAGAGAGAGTTAAACTTACGAAGAAAAAGAACTAAAATATTTTAAGAATTATTTTAAAATATTTTAGATAAAATTATAATTTATAACTTATATACACTTAATAAACGTTATTAAAGTGTTTAAATGTTAAAAAACAATATTTTTCATTCCATTCTTCCTTTAAGTTTTGCAAGTGATAATTTATTTATTTCCGCCTAAAAATAGGCCATACTTTTCTAGTACAAGTGATAATGTAAGCAAATTTATAAGTTACTTTAGAAAATTGCTTATAAATCGCTTAATTGTTAACCGATTTGTTTCAAATTTGATGGTTATATAGAAAAGACCTAAATGAATTTAGAAATCTGTTAAAAATCACAAAATTTTAACAAACAACCAATAAAAAGGCGATTAAAAATGTGAGAAAACAATTAAACAAAATTTTCACAAAGTTCAAGATTTCTATTCATCATTTTTTTCTTAATTTATAAAATCAAACAATTGGGACTCGCTAAAACATATATCATATAACTATACTCTTACTACCTAATACTAGTCTAAACAAACAAAATCAAATAATAAGCATATAAACAGTTTTACTTGGATTTAAGTTTTCTTACATTATTAGGGACCGGAAATAAGATTATAAAGATGATTTGTTGTCTTGCTTTCACATTCTTGATTAAGATACTAAATAGGGAAAAATAGACTAAACAATAACAACAACAAAATGAAAAAAAACGGAGTATAATAGACATGTAAATGCTGCTCATATTTCTTCAAGCAAACAAAATCTTTAAAATTGTTGGGGTCTGGTTTTGTTAAACAAATAATAGAGAAAATTTGAATACAATAAAACGACATTAAGATGACACAATAAGGATATGACTACTTTTTGTAAGTCAATCTTCTTTACAAAGAAAAACTGAAAAAAAACTATTTAAATCCTCTTTTTTTCCTAATATAAAAATCCAACAGAGATTTAAATTGTTTTATGGCCTTAAACTTTAAAAAGAAAATATGTATTTGATTTTCAATGTTTTGTTGAAAATTTTCTTTATAAATAAATAAAATTAAGTGTTAATTTTTTTCTTTATACTTTTTGGAACCCTTGATATTTTGGGTCATTTTATTTGGTGTCATGTTTTGTTTTCCTTTTTTTGGCAGATTAAAGCCTGGCTCCAATTTCTTTTTGTGTTTTGTGTTAACTAAACCCTTGTTTATGTAAATTAAATAATATTTATTTTTATTGTTGTTGCCTGTGTGTGTGTGTGTTGTGCTAGTATTTTATGCAAATTTATTTTGTTAATTTTATTTAAAATAAAAAAAATATATATACAATATTTTTCTTGGCATGAATTGCTGCTGTTCATTTCATTTTAGTTTTCATTTTAGTAGGATTTAAATAATTTTAATACTTTTGGCCCAATTTTGTATGAAAAAAGGCAACACTAAGTGATGTTTTTTTTAGATTTTGCTGTAGCTCCTTAAAAAGATTAAGTTAAGACAGTGGGCTTTAGAAAACAAAAATTTAAAACAAGTGGTTGATTCATATACACAACTATCGGCATTAGAAGAGAAAATTTCATTCCCTGTGAATAATTCATTCACAATAGTTGATTTTGTATGCAACAGCTGTTCAATGTTTACTAACAGCTGTTGTTTTTTAGAAGAAGAATTGAGAAAATATTGTTGGTTTAAAACACTAAGACAACTATCACCATTAGAAGCGAAATTGTCATTCCCCTCGATCTTGCAGTGAACAATTCATTCACAATAGTATGCAACAGCTGTTCAATGTTTACAAAATTTCATCAGAAATTGTTTCACGTCAAAGTGAACGCAAAAAAGTGAAAAGTGAAATGAAATGTTGATTGTCAATAAGATTTCAAAGTAAAGCTTCTGCAATTTTTTTCCAAAACATTAGAATTCTCTCACAAAACGTTTAAGCTCGAAGGACCAAAATTTGCTGTCTCTTACAGCAAAATTTTTATACCATTTTGTTACCTTTGCATTTTGCCCATTTATCTTTTAACTCAGAATTTGTTTAAAAAAAAAAAAAAAACTGGTGATATTGATTCACATTTAGATTTACTTATTTGTAGTTTCACTTTTTTGTTCCACTGTAGAGACAAAACATTTTGTTGGCATTATTACTACACATTCTTTCATTTAATGCGAGCGTATCTAATTAAGTTTTATGCTGCATTTAACGCCTTAAAATTTTTACAATAAAAAATAATGAAAACAAAACGAAAAGAATGAAACAGAAAAACTCTCTTTCATACCCAATCACATACATGGAGGAAATGAAAATACAACTCAGTAGTTCGGTAAGGGGACAAGGTTTTCGATTTATATTTAAACCTCTTGATAAACGTGTGTTCTGTTGTTCTTTATCATTTGACACCATGAAATGTTTCCATGTTATCTGCAGATAACTAATTTGCCACTTTAGTGTCCCTAGGTAATCTGTAAAGGAGACACTTTAAATTTACTTTATATATTTTTTTTATAGATTAAACAAGAATTTCTAATAGCTAATTGTACTTTTTATAAAAAAGAGTCAATTGATATGCACAATTTTCTAAGTAAACAGCATGCTAGCGTATAGACACTTTAGTGTCACCATGTAATCTAAAGGGTGGTTTGAACTTATTTCCGTAACTTCGTAAAAAAAAACTTTCTAATTGAAACATTGAAAATTGAGTTGAATTGAAGTTTTATTCTAAGACACAAACAGTTTGTAATTGTTACCCCCAGACTGCAGGGTTTATTTGTTGTGTTATTGTTGTAATATAATCATTTTTTTTACACAAACTGAGTTTATTATTACATAAAAAGGAGCACAACTAGCAAATCCTTTTGGCCAATATGAAAACAAAACAAAAAAGAGCCTTTAAATATGAAATAAAAAATTGTTTTGTTCTTTTATGCTTTTTGTTTTCAAGGATTATTTACAAAAAAAATTCTAAAGAAAATTTTTGTTGTTGTGTTGGACAATATAACTTAAGTTAAGGCAGGAGTTAAAGAAATTTTAGTGGTTATAACGCCACTTAATTTTAAGGTCAAATTAACACGGTGGGTTAACTAAAAAAAAAGAAAAAAAGTTTATAACAAAATTAAGCTGCTAAAGGATTTTCTAAGGATTTAAGGAAATTTATCGAGGTATAGTATAAATTTAAAGCCAAACAGTGACCTATTAAAAAAAAACACAAAAAAAATATTTAAAACTTAAAGCTTTAAAATCTTAAGCATTTTTTACAATAATCTAAAAGCATTATAAATAAGAAAGTGTTAAAATCTTTTTCCAAAATTTATTTCTTTTATAATTGTTTAAATTTTGTTTTTTTTTTTTTTTTGTTTAATTTTTTATGTAAAAAGCTTGTTCTTTTATAAATTTTCATTGTTTCCTTAATTAAAATTTAACCATAAATCAGTTTCAAATTTCATTATTTACATGTGTTAAATTTAACACAATTGATTTTGGGTGTTTTTTTTTAAGAAATAAGAATCTTCTCTTGTCTATAAACCAATTAGAAATATTACCTAATAATTTTTATTACAGAAATCTTTTTAACAAAACAAAAGGGGAGAAAAAAACACAAATTATTTATTTGCTATTTTAAACCATTTTTTAGGGAAAATGGGAAAAATGTATAAATATTTTGTTTCAAATGGTTGGTGTGTTTCAAATAAATAAAATTAAAAAAACAACAATATATATAAGACACTTGGTTATACTTTAACCCGCCTATGTCATGTAGTATTTTAACAGAAATAAAAAAAGAAATATTTAAAAAAATAACAAAAAAAAAATCCAAAGAAACCACCTAAAAGTAATGAATTTCCATCAAACGAAATAAAGCTAAAAACAAGAAAAGATCCTACAAAAAAATGATAAACTGTGACTATCACTACCGACTGACACAGACAAGGTATTATTCAATACAAATATTGAAAAATACTAGATTCACAGAATACAATTTCAATACTGCTGCAACTGATGCTGAATAAATGACTGACGGACGGACGGACGGACGGACGTACTGAGTGATGATGCACTTTCCTGTTTCCCTTAACGCAGAGTTGGACTGGAAAAAAAAGAGAGGGCGTGTTATTTAGTAGACAATGTCAACGGTGTAAATGTGTGACATCGAATGGTTGACATTAATTAAAAATAAAGAAAACATTTTGAAAACACGTAAAGACGAAAACATCAAATAGGAAAAACATTGTGTTTTGTACCTCTTTTTTTTTAGATTGGATGTATTTCGGGGAAATTGTTGTAAATGTTAAATTTTATTATACATTTACATGGAGTTGTTTTTATTTTTTGTAACTCTAAGATGGATTGATTGAATGTAACGGATACTGGTTGCTGAGGTTTTTTTCACTATATGCTGGTTCTGTATTAAAAATTTAAATTTTTATTAGAGCAAAGATTTATTTATTGGAAAAAAAATACATGTTGTTGAGAAAAATATTGGTTTTCTGAAAGTTTTTCTGAACATTAATGGGTGTTACGTTGTTGAAATATGAGTTGTATCTGTTAATGTTGTTTTTTGGTGAGGAAATTTGATTTTAGTGAGAGTTACTTGACAGGGGATTAATGCTAAATTTTAAACTAATCTAATCTTTAACTAATCCATCATTAGAATGACTAGGGAATGGTCAAAGATTGGACTATAGACTAGATTGTATACTAAACTATAAACTAGTTCATGGAGTAGAAACCAGGAGAGACCATCGACTAGACTATAGACTAGACTATAGACCAGACTATAGACTAGACTATAGACTAGACTATAGAACAAACTATAGACTAGACTATAGACTAGACTATAGACCAGACAATAGACTGGACTATAGAGTAGACTATAGACTAGACTATAGACTAGACTATAGACTAGACTATAGACTAGACTATAGACTAGACTATAGACTAGACTATAGACTAGACTATAGACTAGACTATAGACTAGACTATAGACTAGACTATAGACTAGTCGATAGACTAGACTATAGATTAGACTATAGACTAGACTATAGACTAGACTATAGATTAGACTATAGACTAGACTATAGACTAGACTATAGACTAGACTGTAGAACTATACTAGACTAGACTATACTAGACTATAGACTAGACTATAGACTAGACCATAGATTATAGACTGGACTATAGAGTAGTCTATGGACTAGCCTATCGACTTAAAAAAGTCATATCATTTTGCTACAACAAATATGCTAGCAACAAACTATTATAATCTGGAACGACTTGACTACTTGACCATAGCCAAAGCTCATAACACTTTGTTGGCCTACAACGACAACTTTGACACTTCCCTTCAAAAAATAAAATACAAACCAATAGTAGGAAAGAGTACAAACTGTCAATGACAAAATTAATATGTGACATTTGTTATTTTTATTTTTGAAATTTGTAGCGGTTTGTTAACACTCAACAACCTACATGCAAAATTTTAATTATAAATTTTAAATAAAACAGCAAAAAAATTTATCAATATAATAAATCCTCTAAATAATAAAAATAAATTAATTTTAGAACGAAAAAAAATATACAACCAGCCACACTATTAATGACAGCGATGAAAGGCTGCAAATTATGGAAAGAAAATAAAAAAAACTTTACTAAACTAAACTGTAATGAAATAAAATACATGTGGCAACATGGTCATAAAACATTTTACCAGATTAAACAGAAATGTGTTAATAGAATAAAATTTTTTCAGAGTTTTTTTTTCGACAAATTTTGTTACATGTTAATCAAATGCAAGTGTGTGGGTTGTTTGAATGCTATTCCACTGAAATTCCCACCAATTCTATGAAATCATAATCCAATATAAAGCCAATAAATATTTCTAAATAAAAATATTTGGAAAAAAAAGAATGACAACAAAGAATAAGAATTAAAATATCAAAATACAAATAAATAAATACAATTTATTAGATCACAATAAAGAAGATGAAGAAAAAAACATTGATCACGTATTAAAGTTTTTAACCAAAAAATCGATTGTGATTTAAATCAGATTATTAGATTAATACAAAGAAATCAATTTCTTAGAAGTAACCAAACAACAACAAACTCTTGAAAATTGTAAAAAAAATTTCCAAATGATTTGTTGTTAATTTACCTGGCTAACTTTAAATTGGTTTCTGAAAGACATTTTTATAGAAATTGTTGTTATTGTTGGTATAACACTAACGGTTTCAAATGTTTTATGGGGAAAAACATTAGAAACTCTATTACATATTTGCCCTTTTTCCAAATCATTCAGACAATTAACACTTATGACCATTTTCAATACCCAATGGCATAACAAGCTATACAGTCTATTGTCTGGATTTCTTCTTATTTTTGTGGGACAATTTTCACCTGAATTCATGTTTACTTATTAAATATAACCCGCTGTGTGGATTAAACCTTTGGTCTTGTTTAGTTTTTAAAGATTTTTTCTTATTTTATGGAATTTTTGTTTTTGTCACATACATATTTTTTTTTGAAGAACAACAGGAGCATAAATTTACATTTTGTGGAAAAAAAGAAAACACTGAAATTATGTTTTATTTGCCTGTAAATCTTTAGCCCTTTTTTTCCTGCTTTATATTCAAATCCAATTTCCTGACAAAAAAAAAAAAAAAAACGAATACACATGCAGTCAGAATTGTAAGTTGGCTGTGTGTTTGTAATTGTTTATACTGGGGAAAAAAAGTTTGACATTTTTATGGATAATGTTGCTAGAACAGAAAATACGCCCCGCGGTCTACCGTCAATATAAGTCAAAATGAAAAACCAAACATAGTTCAATACCGAAAGTCAAAAAAGTACAAAAAATTTAAACAAAAAACAGAGTTGTAAAATAGTTTAATTTAAAAAGAAAAAGTTATGTAAAAGTAGTATTGAGCTCTAGACATAATGACACTTAAGCAACTTGTAAGAATTCTGACAAGTTAATGCTAACAATAACAAATGAATTTCTTAAAAGGGTTAAAGTTCAAATCATTAAAACCTAAGTTCAAGAATATTCTTTTAATCAGGTATCAGCAGAGAGCAAACAACTATTACTCTCTTTGTCTATCACTGTTTTATATACTTATGCAGTTGATAAGAACTGTGTTTTAAAGCAGAGGTAGGAAAAAAGCTACAAATGAATTCAAGAATATGGAATCAACTTTTGATTTTCGAGTGTGAGAGAACGAGAAAGAAATATCAAACATCTCTTTCTCTAACACACAAAATCAAGTATATCAACAAAAGTTTCTCAGTGTGAAGTAGGTCTAAGGTAATAAACATTCTTAAATCTTAAGAATCGAAATTATGCTTTGATGTAAGAACAACTCTCGGGTTATCCCTTAGAGTTTGTTATAACCTTTACTATTAATAGGCTTTCGAAAGTTGTCATTTGGAATTGTGTAGTGTATAACTCTAACTCACTTTATAACCTGGAGGAAATTATTGAAACTTATTTTCTGAACTAGAGGAAACCATTAAAACTCTTCAAGTTTTTACTGATAGCGGAGACGAATTGATTTATATTCTCCTCGGTGCTCCCACTTTCTATATGTAATATTAACCAACATATAGGATTCTGATAATTTGAGATTACCGAACAATGTTTTCTTGGTTTCTAAATGCACACGTCTTGATATGGAAAAACGTTGGTATCTAGTTGTTTCTTGTAAGTTTAGTAGAAGTCCGATTTTCAAACCTAGAGATCAATGCCGAACGGAATTTTTCGTTTCTGAATTGATTTTCTTTTATATAGACAAGTTGTTTGAAACAAGTTCTTTAACAAAAACCGATTGATAACTTTGCAGTCCAAATCCGATGTGTTCTGAATATAACAAAACTTTTTTCGAAATGTGTTCCCAAGAAATGACAAAAACAGATATCAGACCTTGGATTCAACATCCGTTATATTCCAATTCTCCTATCAATTCTATGTTTCGAATGTCAAAATGTTTTTTGTTTGATTCGAGTTTCAAAATTAAATTTTCATAACAAAAACGTTAAGAAAAATTACCTTTATATACAACTTTGAAAAGTGACATCGAACTGCGCTACACAAGAAAGTAATTTCCATAAAAAAACATTAGAAAGCTAGTGCTGTATTAAACGTTTAGTTGCAACAATCCAATCTCTCATCACGTGTGAACATAGCAAAAGTAAAGGGGGATATATAGCGACATTCTATATCGGACAACATATTTCCAAATGATAAAGATTTATTATCAGAAATGTGGAAAACTTTCGCAGACTATTGCTTGTTTTAATTTAAAGTTGCCCCCTTAACAGTATGATAACAGTAAGGAGGTATTATTTGGCCTCGAAATATTCATAACGTCATCATCAAATACGGCTTTCGCCTGAAAAAGCCTCATTTAAAAACCACCAATACGACCTTTACCTTTGTATAGGTTGCTGGAACTCCGAACTCCGCTCCTGAGTTTACTGGTCTCCACAAAAATCTTACACTTCACCATGTATTAAAGAAATTTTCATGTTATCAAAAAGAGTTCATATGGTTTAAGCATGAAACTTCGAAGAACCGTAACTCAGTACGGTTATGCGACGCCAGATATTAAACCAATGAGAGAGTGAAACGCAAAACTCTATGATAATGACGCAAGTCATTAGCAAGCTTAGCCGTCGGTTAATTGATAAACTGCCGCCGAAACTTTATAAGATTAAGTCAGTAAGAAAATATTTGTCTATTTTATACAATAACTAGTTCACTTATACATTTCTTTAAATCCAAAAATTACAATTATTTGCCTCCGGTAGGTTAGGTGGCTTCTGGTAGGTTAGTGTTCTAGACTGATAGACCGAAGGTGGGGAGTTCGATTCTCATTTGAGACACTGGTTAAGGAGCGCACTAACTAACTAACTAGCTAACCATCTAACTAACTAACTACAATTATTTTTTTAAGCGATTTAATACATTTACTGAAATTTGTAAAGGCCTCAGACGTTAACGAAAAAAAAAAAACACAGCGGCTCTGGACTCTGGAGAAAATTAAATGCTAAACAAATTTTCGTAAATCCAAATCATCTGCGTAAAATTTCTTTAATGTTTAATATTTATTTATAATTATATTTTAAGCCTCCTTTAAGCATACATATTAAATCATAAATTTATGATAAATACAAAAAACACACACATACACACACCAACACAATTTTATCGTGTTTAAATGCCATTTAACAAAAATCAACAGGTGTTTGGCTTAATTATGTGTGGTTTATAATTTTCTTTATGGATGTATTTTGTTGAAAAAAAAGAAAAAAAAAATATCCATAAAAGATTAGCAAAATGAAAAACCAAACTGACAACTTCAACAATAACACAAGCAAAAACTAAAAAAAAATGTTTCTATAAAAGAACAGTGGAACAAAAACTTGCTGCTTATTCTTGTAGAAAAAAATTTACTTAAGGCGAAGAGGCAAAAAACCAGAGAAACTTCCTTTTAAATCATTTATAATTTTTCATTTAACACCATATTTTCGTGACTTTTTTTCTACATATTTTTAGCTTGTTAAACTTTTTGGCATGTTGTTGGTGTTTTCTTCTTGTTGTTTGCACAAACTTCCTTCTGGTGTTATTTTTATACAGAAAACGTCTTAAAAATGTTTAAGCGAAAGATATAAAAACAAACTCAATAAGAAATGTTTTTACTAAATGATGGTGTTTTATTACATATTTATACACTAAGCCATCACTACTAAGCCAACATATAGACAGGCTAAATGTTACAGTGCATGAAATAAATATAAGGACATCTATGAGAAAATTTCAGAAAAAAAGCTCTAAAAAAACCTAACAATTCCCAAAACAATTTAAAAAGTTTTGTTATATTTTAAAAGTTTTTTTTCTAACTTTGTTTTTATATTTATTAAACAAAGTGTTAAATATTTTATTTTTTATTTTATTATAGCAAAATTTATGTTTTTTCATATTATCCTGTAAAGTATTTAAATCTTCAAATTTTCTACATAAACATTTACAATGACTCCTTAAATTCTACACATGCTGCTATATTCCTGATAAGTACCGATGCTGCTGCTTGTGGTGTTGTTTGGTATTTAGTTGCTGGGAAGAACATTATTCAAACAACTTGACTTTTTTTTGGTGTCTTGTTAACTTGTCGAAGTTTGAATGGGTATGAAGAAGAACAACAACAAAAAACCCCAACGAAATAAATATATGCCGCCTTAGCTGCAAATCATTTAGGAATGATGGAGTTTACTTTCATACATATTGGTTGCCACTGCCACCAACTGAGAAGACGACTTCACCCAAAAACAAAATTTCTGAAAAGCACAGACACATATTAACAAGTAAAAGATGAAAAAAAAAACACATACACAAGTTTAAGACAGACAAAACAAACAAATATTCACATATTGGCAGACAGCAAGGACAGACAGACTGAGAGACAAGACAAGTCTGAACTTTAGTGTCTTCCAGTGAAGTTTCCACTACTACTTTATTTCTTGCGAACACGCCATAGACTCTGGGTGCTTTAACGAAAATTCTTCAAAAAATTTTTTTTGTTTGGTATTAAGTAATATATTAGTATGAGATGAAAGCAGTACTTTAAAAGAAAGTAATCTATTGATTACTGAGAATTAGAAACAGTGATTTCGGGGGTGCTTTATAACACTCCATTTAAGGCATTTTAAGTTAAAATGAACTTGCTATCTACTGATCTAATGGCTTAAGAAGTTGCACGAATGGAATTAGCATCACTTGCTTATGTCATTTGACAAACGTCGGCCATAATATGATCGTTTTATTCTAGTGCGTGGGAATTATCAGACAATATTGATTATGGCTCAGTATCAAACCAGTACAATTCAAATGTGATCGAAACGATCGTGATCCCTGATGTTTTGTACAAGATCAACACATATAAAACAAAAGGGAGAGTTAGTAGCTTCTATGCTGAGCGCAATAGATCAAGAGTTGGTCTCAGGGAGAGTTAGTAGTTTTTATGCTGAGCGCAATAGATCAAGAGTTTGTCTTAGTTTGTATTATCAGCTTTAAAACGGGCTATTAATTGTCTTATGATAGTAGGCAGCTACACAAGGTTTTGGAAAAAGAAACATTCCGTAATAGAATTCGATTCCGAGATTTCTGATAATACAATTGCGGACTCTATTGCTAGAAGTTTTAAGTCACAAGCAAGAGATGAGACAGACTATCAAGAACTGACTTTTAACGCATGCACAGTCTAGGTGAACGAATCGTAAAGATCATGTGGCTAGCATACAACCCACTGCGATCACAAGCTTTATTCATTCCCACAACAATTGGATTTAAGCACCTGCATGACCCTAATTTGATTCGGACAAATACTGTTCAACAAGTGATAGTTGTATTATTATTATGTATCGGCCAAAGTAAAACTATAACAACAACATTCATTGTTGAACTTTTCGAGGATACAGAACATTTATTCAATATCTTTAGACATAATTTCTGCAGAAGCTATCATAACAAAGAGCTTGACTTTCTTTCTCTCTGTCGGGACCTAGTAAATATAGGTTTAGTTCGCTAGGTATCTACTTCCTGCATGATTCTTTTTTACTGTTAGGCCCTAGTAGCAATATGTTGGTTTAGTTCGCTAGTTGGCTATTTCCAGTACGATTTATCGAATTTATTCGTAATGATCATCAGAAAGATAGGATATAGGTGATAGGAGCCTGAGTAATTTTTGAGTATGGTTTCAAAAAGATCAAGAACACATATTCCTGGAAAATATAATTAACATAAGACTTGTCAAATGTTTGATTCTTTGGATATTGAAAATAGTGTTTCCATAACTATTTAGTTGATCGATCTACTGAACTATCCTTAAATACGGATAAAAAAGGTATATTTTTGTAGTAAATTTCCAAGAATAGCAGATCGGCGAGAAAGCTGTGGTTTATTATATAGCAAACTTTTTTGAACATTTGCTAGAATTGCAAGAGTTGTGCTCACTTCTTTATATCTTGCATATGTTCAAGACTGATCCAATGAAAATATCCTTAAATCGGGTAAAAAATGCCTTCATCTATTTTTGTAGTAAATTTCCAAGAGTAGTAAATCGGAGAGAGTTTATTATATAGCAAACTTTTTCCAACTTTTGCTAGAATTGCACTTCTTTATCTGTTGCATTTGCAATGATTCCTGAAGTCTTGTAATAAGCATTTTTGCAATATTTGTAAAGATTTACAAGGGTATTACAAAAGAAATGTCTAGTTAATTACTACGGTCTTGCATATACTTTTTCATGATTTCTCTGCAATGATAGCAAGGTTGATTAACAGGAGTATATCCTATGACTCTTCTTGAGTCATTGCTACTTTTACTAGATTTACTACGTGATCAAGTTCAGTGAAGGTAGTTTGCTTTAACGATTGAATACCTTTTCGTGTTGCATTCTAAGACAGTGATGGCAAGTAGTAGTTTTATGTGTTGTATGCATAGATTATTTGCCACACCAAAAAAAATTTAATTTAATGTACATTTTATATAGTATTTTCTTTTGTGACTCTAAATAATATCTTATGATTTTTTGTTTATTTGATTTCGTGTGTGTGTGTTTTTTTTTTGTTTCTTTCTTATAAAACCAATAAAATATAAATATTATTTGTTTTTTGTTTTAAACATCTCGTTTTAAATATTTATTTAGAATTTGTTGTCTCAAACATATTTCATGCGAAATACTGTGGGTTTTACTTATTGGGTTTTGTTCTGTTTCATGTCTTGCATTTAGTTCGTTTTTTTTGGTAACTCAGCAGGAGGGTTTGATACATGTGATTTTCTGGCGCAAATGACAAATAAGTTTTATAGCTTATTTTTTTGCTGTTTATTTTTAAACATAAATTATGAGTTTGGTTGGGTAAATTATGTTTATAAGCAAGTGATTTTTTTATTAAAGAAAATCATATAGAATTTTTTTTTATTGTAATGGTTGGTTTTATTATTTTGTAATTTGTAGTAAATCATTTAAAAGTTGTATAAATGTAAAAAGCAAAAAAAAAAATAAATATATTTCCCCTCATTTTTTTTTTTTTTTTTTTT